>NC_039366.1:67442745-67776363 GCF_003573695.1 Papaver somniferum | reverse complement strand
AATACCAGAATGTCTTGTTCTACAAGTTGGTGAACAGGAAACTTCAAAGAAAATTTGGGATGCAATAAAGGCACATAATCTCGGAGCTGATCGAGTTAAAGAAGCCCGTCTGCATTTGAAAGAGTGAAGATGAAAGACACTGATACTATTGATAGCCTCAAAAGCTGCGTCACTTGGACAATCCATTGATGAAGAGAAACTGGTAAAGAAGTTTCTCAATAGTTTACCAAGATCCAAGTATATTCATATCATAGCTTCTCTCGAACAAGTCTTAGATTTAAAGAAGACTAGCTATGAAGATATAATTGGAAGATTGAAAGCATATGAAGAAAGAATCCTTGATGAAGAAAACAATGGAGAAACTCAAGGAAAACTCTTGTACACAAACTCTTACCAACAAAACTCTGCGACAAGAGGAAGAGGTCGTGGAAGAGGTGGTAGAGTAAACAGAGGCAGAGGAAGGGGAGGAAGTTTTAACTCACAAGATAGAACAACAAGTCAGAATGATCAAAACCAAGGGAAAGAAAAGAATGATAGATCAAACATTATTTGTTACAGATGTGATAAACCAGGACACTTCTCATCTGCATGCCCTGAAATAATACAAAAGATGGAAGAAACAAACAAGAATGAAACAAGGGAAGTAGATACAACTCTTTTCATGCACGAAGTTGTATTCTTAAACGAAGGAAAACTAATACCAAAGAACTACGAATCAAAGAATGGAGAAGAAGGAATCTGGTATTTAGATAATGGAGCCAGCAATCACATGACTGGTAAGAGACACTACTTTTCTGAACTCAATGAGAAAATCAAAGGACAAGTGAAGTTTGGGGATGGATCTTCTGTAGAAATTGAAGGGAAAGGATCAATTCTATTTCAGATCAAGACCGGAGAACAGAAGCTTGTCACAAACATCTACTTCATCCCAAACTTACAAAGCAACATTCTAAGTTTAGGACAATCTACAGAAGTTGGATGTGATGTTAGAATACGACAAGATTATCTAACAGTTCATGACCCAAGTGGAAGACTTTTAGTTAGAGTCTCACGCTCACAGAATAGACTCTACAAGATAAGTCTCATGATTGGAAGGCCATTGTGTCTGAATATGAGACTGGAAGATCAGACATGGAAGTGGCACGCAAGGTTAGGACACATCAACTTTAGAACTTTAAAGGCAATGTCTTAAAACAAGATGGTTCGAGGACTACCACAGATAAATGATGAAGCAAAAATCTGTGAATCATGTTTAGTTGGGAAACAAACTCGTCAAGGTTTCCCAAAAGTAACAACATTCAGAGCCTCAAAGCCATTAGAGCTTCTTCATGCTGATTTATGTGGTCCTATTACACCACAAACTCTTGCAAATAACAAATACATATTTGTTATTATAGATGACTTCTCAAGATATATGTCGTCTATTCTTATGAAAGAAAAGAGTGAAGCATTTGACAGATTCAAAGCTTTCAGAAATCTTATAGAAAAAGAGCTAAAAGAGGAGGTCAAAATGCTTAGAACTGATAGAGGAGGAGAGTTCACTTCCGTAGAGTTCAACAAGTTCTGTGAGTCAAATGGAATCAAAAGGAAACTCACAACACCATATACACCACAACAAAACGGAGTGGTGGAGAGGAGAAACAAGACTCTAATGGAGATGACAAGAAGTTCTTTAAAGGCTATGCAGGTACCTAATTATCTATGGGGAGAAGCTGTACGACACTCCACATACCTAATAAACAGGATACCTACGAAAGCTCTGAAAGACATCCATATGAAAGCTTGCGAAAGAGAAAACCAAACATAGATCATTTAAGAGTGTTTGGTTGCAAAGCATACGCAAAAGTTGATTTTGCAACTCTTAATAAACTGGATGATCGATCTCAGACTCTTGTGAATCTAGGAATTGAGCCTGGATCCAAAGCTTACAGATTATTCAATCCAACAACGAAAAGAGTGATAGTGAGTCGAGATGTGGTATTCGATGAAAAAGAAAACTGGAACTGGAAAGAAACTAATGATGGACCAAGTAGGGATCCAGGAATGTTTCACATGAGACGGGGTCAAGTAATTGATGAAGGCAAATGACCCATAATCATCAATACCAATGGAAACAATGATGTTAATCAAGAAAAAGAAGAGAATAATGAAAACACTGAGAATAACGAAGAAGTAAAAGAAGAAGAAGAAGAAGAAGAAGAAGAAGAAGAGGAGATCGATGAAATAACTCAACCCATTCCACTGCGAAAATCAACAAAACAGATACAAAAGCCACAGTATCTGGAGGATTATGTTCTTCAAGCTGCAGAAGAATGTGAGATTATGCTACTTTCTGTTAATGATGAACCAAGGAATTTTCAGGAAGCAAAGGTCTCGACTAAATGGACACAAGAATTTTCGAATTGTACTAGAAACTCTATAGACGGACATGGGTTGTTGCTGCTTACGAGGACAAATGACAATTTCTATATCTCAAGTACGATGCAAAGTCAAGCCTTTGTTGTTAGCATAAACATCACAGTGAATCGACCCATGTTACTATTCAGTTAGTCGAAAATGAAAAGGAAATGGGAGGTTTATAGGCTTATCACCTTAATTCTAGCATTTTTCTGGTTGAACTTTTTTCCATACGACTCTAAGGATGTGACCGATTGTTCCCGTACTCGCGATGTTACTCACTAAGCATGCTCATGGCATGAATCAGCAAAACATTTTTGGTTTAAAGTGAAAAGAAGCATGCAAGTTATGTCATATCAACATGGTTGTAGAATGTTTGGGTTTATCCTAGTCTTTCCAATTATGCAAAAAACCATTGAACTACGCAGTATAATAATTTCTAAAAATAGATGATACTTAGCTGTTTTTCGAAACCGACTGACTGTCTTGGCGTCCCCAGTTTGCTTCAAAGCATGATGAGGGCGTTCTCGTGTCGCTCCTGCAAAGCACTTTTCTTGCATCGATCTTGTATCTATCTGATTGTTGTCGAAGGGACTGCGCAAAGGAATACAATCTGCTTCATCCTAGTACGCGTACTTGCCCCTATTCGTTTGCGGAGTCTCGAGACAACAATTATGCCCCTGTACCCCAGACTAGCTCTCGTCCTTAGTTTCCACGTCTTTCTTTCGCCCAAAGATGTGCATCCAGATCTGTGCACAAAATACTTAAGATCCTGCAATACCCGAGGGCTAGTGACAACTATATCAAATAAAAAAATATCATCATGTTTGGTACAAACGATATCACATTCGTAATTCACAATAAAACATGTGATAGGGGTCTGTCAAATGAGCTACGAAGCACACATGTTTGTTTTATCACTATTAGAACGAGCAATCAGTTGAGATTTTATAGTGGCCGATGATGAACCGAAATGTGTTGATGACATGTCCCCTTTAGTTAAAACAACTTGCAGTCTTGGGGATATGCGATACTTAACTTGTTTTTTCGGTGATAGATTTTGGTTTTGCTGCTGGCGATGAAGTCGATAAGTTCCTTTTTTCGACCTGGCAAGTCCCGATACTTGGGCGCATTGTTCAATTGTACTTTGGAATGGTGTGGAAGGCTAGCTGTAGGCTCTACTCGTACATTACTTGCCTCATAACCGGACTATATAGTTACTTGTGATCTTGTTTGCTGCCAGTGATGTCGACACGATATGGTTTGTTGCTGCAACTTCTTGCTTGATTCATAAACTCGGGAGACTCCGTGATCTCATTGCATCCTTCGTCTCACTACAATGTTCATTTGGTTGGTGATCTCGGTCCGTAACTTTTGTTGTTCACGATTCTCGACTAAGACAGTTACTCTTCTTATCTTCCGTGTCCCTGTATGTAGTCTCCTCTATTTGTGTTACCCTGACATAGCTTTGGTTTTCATCGACCATTCCTGTTGTGGGCCGATTGGTGCTGGTTGCTTTTGCGTTTGATTTTGTCCATCATGTAGCTTCCGTGCACACCATTTAGCCTCCATGTGATATTTATCTCAGTTTGTGTTAGCCTGTTGATGACCGATTAGAAGCCGCCTCTGTTACCGTTGTATTACAAATACGATGTACTTATGTTATTCAAGTCTCCCACGCTGATGACCCGACAGATCCGTCGTCCCGATTGTGTTTTTCCGTTCATGTATAACCGCTCGTAGTTTTAGCATGCATATTTTCCTGCAATACTAATCATTTCAGAGTAGGCATTAGTTAATATTCCATATCTGTCGAACACACTCAACAGGGAGGGTCATCGGGCCCAATGCCATGTCCCGATTGAGGTATCTCATCACTATCTTTTAGATTCAGTGGAAGTGTATTAGTCGTTCCTAGTTGCTAGGCCCGATGGTCCCGAGTGGTTATCGACCAACCATCTCGGGAATGTGGTCACGACCACTTGCGATGGGGGTAACCTGTCAAGTGTAAGTAGGTTACCTAGCTGAGAAGAAATTTTATCTTAACAGCCTTTGGTAACTGGCTTCCAACCACCAGAACCCTTAGGATACCTCGGCACTTGCACACTGCCACTGCCCCGAGTATCGAATAGCCAGTCGACTGTAAGCCACCTCGGCACTTCCACACTGGCGTTCCCCCGAGTACGAATGACCATTCGAGTGTAAGTCACCTCGACACTTACACATTGGCGTTTCCCCGAGTACGAATGACCATTCGAGTGTAAGTCACCTCGGCACTTCCACACTGGCGTCGCCCCGAGTACGAATGACCATTAGTCGCTTATGTCTTATTTCCTAACCCTCACGGTTTTAAAGAAATAAATGACAAGTTAGCTCCTGGCTCGTCCAGGGCTCTTAGATCACCTCAGATCATTCTGTTTGATGACCCGAGTACGAATGACCTATGTGTTACAGTACGCTAACAACCCAAGACGTCCCCCAGGTTATTATTTTCCAAAGCCCGTGTAGTCTAAGTTGGAGTCAGAAGTCTTAGACCATCTCGGGCCATTCCGTTTGATGACCCAAATACGAATGGTATATCGCTGCATTTATCATACCATCACCTTAACGATGTACGTTTCATGCAGTACACTATGTTCCACGGATATTCATTTACGGTCCCGTTTCGTTGCCACGATTTGTGAGTTCTTTCCTTGATCTTGGAGTTATCAGTTATCTCCCGAAGAATGCCTTCATTCTACCGTTTGTCCCTATTTGTCCGTTTCACGCTTCGCCCTGACTATATGATTTGTGTTAGGATTGACAGAGTCCAACATTGCATCCGTAGTAGATTGTTGTTGGCAAGGTGAGATATCGTCTCACTTGTAGTCAGGCTTGGTGTGTTCATGTATAAAGGTTTCGATGGGAAAACAGTCGTGATATTTCCCACGGTTGCAGTCGGTCGTTGCAGCGAGGTAATCGATTCCGTACTGATGATGACCGAGATGATTTACTGTCCACTGATCTAGGGTATGCCTAAGTTGTTTCATGTTGTCCCGGAATGACTTGCTCCCGATTTGTTGAAACGGAAAGGAAGTAGTCGTGAGTTGGTTCTCTGGAGAACCATTTGCTCCTTGTCCGTTCAGCGTCACACACTAGAGGAATGTCTCAGTCACACGTTGCTACAAGTATCGCCAAATATCCAACGCCTGTAGACTAATTGGGAAGAGAAGTGATTGATGCTATTTCGGCTCACGAACATTCCAAGATCGATGCTCACCATCATGTCACCGTTATATCTCGCCCGATTAACTCAAAGGTCCCTGTGAATTCCAGTTATAAGTTAGAAACTGCAAAGAAAGTCTAGACCCTTGAAATGAAATTCTCAATTTCTGAAGCTCTTTGCTAGACTCGTCATGTGGTTTCACTCAGCACCTTCTCAAGAGTTTTTGCAGATGTTACTCAAGCTATCAGCAATTAAAAATCTAGAGACAAGAGGGAAAGGATTCTCCCCTTTCGTAGGTGTCGCTCGTAAGTTGATGAGCCTTGCAAGCTGGAATCGACAATGTGATCAGTCCGAGTTGGCTTCTATCCCGATGTTCATTCGCAACAAAGGAGTGTTCACTGATAGGACCAGAAGTGTATTGGCTATTCCCCGACTCGAGTAGGCGCAGCAGCTTGGTATATTGCTTTGTCCCGAGATGACTGATTGTTGTTCGTAGTCCGCGTGGCATAAAATAGTAAGTCCCGATGAAGTGAACTGGGTCATTTTACCGTGTTATTCATCGTGCAAATTCTCCAAGCGATCATGGTCTCCTTATTTGGCTTTTCGGTCCTCCAACAGTGGCTAGTCATGGTAGGATTATACTGCTACGACCTGACAAATAAACAATTGAGATTATGAAGTAGCTTTTCATGGTTAAAACGATCATCTTTATCTCAATAAATAATGTCAGCGTCATTTACAATAATACGAAGGAGTACGTTAACTGCCTGTATGTATGAACCCCTTATCATGTCTAATAACAGCATGCTAATAGCGTTTTTGTACCCTTGAAACAGAACTAAAAGGTGTGTGTGACAATATCATAATAACCTGCTTGCAAAATTCTTAAGTTCACTTTAATGAGATCTCATGGGATGTGCACATTCATTTAGATTATATCATGTAAGCAGTATTCGAAAGGAATCAAAAGATAAGAGAAGAAAAGTGTGTCGTCCAGTTTGTCGTTTCAAGACAAGCTCATCTAGAGCTGAGGCCCGAGGAGGTCTTAGAAATCCTTGACTTGTCATATATGGAGCTTCCCTGATATCATTGGTGTCATTCATGAGAGAACTATTACTGCGAGCTTTTGTGTGCTGGGATGTGTTAGTTGGGAGAAGTGTTCTCAGTTATCGCCCGAAGACGATGAATGCCCGATACGTGCTGGTCATGGACATTTCTGGCTGGAATCCGAGTGGATTGTATGTGCCCCGATGTGATCTGGCGCGAGTAGTTGCAGCTTGAGATACTACTTCCTTCCTTTCTGTAGTTGCAAGAAATCCTACACTACACCCCTCACAAGATTTCATTAACATTCAACTCATTTTTGGATCAACAATCATAATTTTATTGATGAATCTTTAAACAATCTTACAAGAAAAGATAAAGGAATCAAGAATAATCTCTGCTCTAAATTTTCTCTCTCCTATTTACTTGCTTCTCACTCAAAAAAGATCTCTCTCCCTTTTCTTTACAACTGAATGACTATTTATAGGGAAATACATAATGGATGACAGCTAATCTATCCTTTATTTTCGGATATGGTTTGCGACATTCTCGCAACCTTACAAATGTTAATCTCGAAAACTCCCTAATTTTTGCAGGACAATCACATTTTTCTCATGATTTAGCTGACGTCGTTTATTATGTCATTTCTGAAGTTGTTCTGCGACACTGTTGTGTTGTGTTGTTAATAATTTCGCTGAGGCATTATTGTTGCGAGATTCTGACCCTACATCTTGCCTCTTCTCATATATTCTATGCGAAGTAGAGAACGATGTGAGAAATGCCGCAGCTGTCCATCGCTTCATATTATGCATTTATCACACGTATCCTTTCTTCCATCCATTTCTTGACACGTCTTCTGTAACCGCTGCTTTTCAACTGCTCAAGTCTTTTCGCATTAATGGTGTTTATTTCTTCGAGTAAAAAAATCTTCTCTATATATTCTTATTACTCTTCTTTCCATTTTCTTTTTACTTTCTCTTCTCTGCAACTCTATTGTTCTTCCGTAAGTTCTGCTACTGTAATTCTTCCCTCTTCAATCTTCTTATTTTTCATCCATTCCCATACCCTATATTCAGATATGCCTCCAAGCGGTCAAAAACATGAGATAACCTTAAAGGATGTTCAAAAATATCTTGCTGAGAAAGGTTTCACACTTTCTACCATTCCGGGTGAAAGTGCCAAGTCAATTCTTTCTATCAAACTTTTCTCTGATCAACATTATGATGATCAATCAATCATAGTTTCGCTGGGTCAAATTTTCGCAGGTCTCCTCATTCCTCTTTATGACCCAGATATTCCTCTGTTCTATGAAATTCTTGCTCACTCGGGATTTTCGCGAGCTATCTTCCAATTGAGTCGGGATTGTATCCATCTGATGTTGGAGTTCGCTAACCGTGGTGCTGGTAAAGGATCTCTTTATTCCAAAGAACTTAGGGATCCTAAATTCGTAGATCTAGAGATAGTCGCTGAGAAGTATACAGTAGCGAATTTCTTCGAAAATTATGAATTAATATCCATGAAGAAAGAGAATACTCGCTGGGGTATTCGTTTGAAAAGGAAGGATGTTATTTCTGAAGATAAAATGCTCATGCATGACATTGATTGGCACTCTGGTAAGAACACAATGTTGTAGTTTTTCGATTGAGGTAAGTAAGGATTCGTTGCTCGGACTTGTAAAGATTTAAAAATAAAGATATATACAGAAAATATGTCACAAGATCAAGAGGAACCAGGACTCAGAATTCCAATGTGTTTCATATTCAAGTGGCTCAGAAATTAATCCTAGGCGATTATAGCTCAAAATAAAACAAATATTAACTCTATCTTTGCCAAATTAGATTCCATAAAATATTACTTGTATATTATAAGCATGGCACATCAAGAATCCCTAGGACTAAGCATGTTCCATCAAACAAAATCACAAATAATTAATTGAAATCATAAATCAATTAAAATCGGTGCAAAAAGTGAATTAAGAATTATTTAAATAACCACATGGCTGAAAAACAGCTTCCTCCATCATCCCAGTATTGGGGTTTAGCTACTCATAATAATCATGTTATCAAAATACATACTTGATGCTCAAAATATGATTAAAAGAGTGAAAAATATAAAACAGTGAAACTACGACCCACAAAAGGCGTTCAGAAATCAACGATAGAAGACTACTGCTGTAAAACAACGATACTTAGCTGCTGTTGTTGACGGTGCGGAAAATAAGACTGCTCTGTACAGTCTGTTCTTCGTGTTCTTCAAGGTCCTCTAATGGCAGCAGCAGCAGCAGGTGGGAATTGTTGTTAATCATTCTTCTTCGCTCCTCTGCATCCCAAACCTTCCCCAAACTCTTGATAAAGCTTTTATGAACTCCCACAAGACTTTTTATACTCGACAGGCCCAAAAATCTCTTGGTTTAATCCCGAATATCTTCTATTATTCTTCACGGCCTTGTCCGTTATTTCTTTCCTTGTGGACTCTGATTTCTCGTTAATAGCAGATATTTGGTTTTTAATAACTTTCCAAACTTTGTTAAGATAGGATAGAAGCAAATCTTATGATATCTTCTGCTGATTAATCACCATATCTTCGAAATATGTTCACGCTTCTGCTGTTGACGCTGTCTTGCTCCAACAGATTATCCAGCCCATTTTGATTAGTTAAACTTCCCAAACCAACTTTGTTTGATCAATACAAGTCCATCCCAATCATTTACAGCAATTGAATCTCGTTAAAACAACCCGAGAATTCAACTCCAAAATCTGCAGCGTCTGCATGCAAAATTCCCGCCGAAATCGTTTCAAATGGGGAAGAAACTGGTAGCCCCCTATCCATAGTAGGGGTGCGTATAGCAGTTGCCTTGGGGGTGACCTGGGGGTGCCCCTCAGTAATTAGGTTACCCCTTATCCAAATGCGAGAGTCCGAATAACACTTGTCCTCCGGGTGCCAAAATAACTTTTCGAGCCGAATTTTTCAAAAATGTTTATTTCCTAAAAATACATAAAAACACAATATTAGTACAAAAATAGAGTTCCAACAATACGGACATTGAGGACAAATTAGACACAAAATGTGTCTATCAAATACCCCCAAACTTATTATTTGCTAGTCCTCGAGCAAAACTAATAAAAAATAAATAAAACCGAGTTAATCTCGGGAGGGTTTACCAGAGGTGTGCCCACAAAACCATTACTCCAGACCCTAGCTTATCTATGCAGAACTTTGGAAGGCACTAAAGAATCTCCTTGGTTGGCATACTTATTAACTATAGGAGGAAGTACCCTGATGCGAAATTCCAATTGCTGTACACGAGTTTGCACTCAAGCATAAAATTCATATAAATTGACAGAGCTCTACTAAGATAGTTGCACTATGGACATCATATTCGGAGTCAAACTAATCATATGGATAGAAAAAGGAGATGCAAATAGAAAAATGTAGATGGTTTTGATGTTAACCAAATGATCGATGTTTCACATATCTGTCTGAAGGCCACTGCCAGAATGAACCTATCCTAATGGACTGAGATACCGGTCTGACTAATATCAACACAACTGGCATATACAAGGGAACCAGTGGTCAATAACTTAAATCTAGATCAACAAACTGGCAAATACAAGGGAACCAGCAGTTGACTACACAGAACAATAACAATTTTTTTTTTTTTTTTAACGGCATGAATAGATCTTTTGGATCCAAGCGCATGCTTCTTGTAGCAGATTACACGATAGTTCCCACGGGTCTTGCATTCCACGCTTGATTAGGCGACGGAAACAGGGAGAACACACGCATATTGCTATCCAAGTGTTAATACTTATTCCGATTGGTCTAACTGGTCCGGTCTCTTTTTTTTTCTTTTTTTTATATAGTAACTCAATCACTCTAATTCACCCTAGTAGTGGTAACAACTTGAATCGTGTGCTCCACCTAATCACTTAGAGAAACATAGTTTAAAATGAAAAAAATAAATGAAAAGGACTCAACGAGATATGGTGCAACTATCATGTTATTTCTAACACCTGAGCTTTGTGCTTTTATGAATAGACTCTATAGATGTTTCCATCTAATCAGATTGGTTCCTCAACTCCTACAACCAAGATGTTCCAATCCACTTAGATTGGTTAGTGCAAACCTTAATAGGCATAAATTTCTAGGCTCTGGAGTTTACTAATTGCAACTAAAAAGTTTATCCCATACCCCCAAACTTAAATCTAACATTGTCCTCAATGTTCTAAAGATGAAACTAAAAGCATGAATAAGGAGAAACTGTTACCATTTGAAGCGAAAGAGTTAAGGAAAGATATTACCTTGTTCCATGAGCATGGGATACCTCCCAAGAAGTGCTAAGTTTAAAGTCTTCAGCCAGACTTAGGAAAGGATTAGTCAACTGGAACCATAAAGTAACAGTCGAAATAACTGTGGGTCTTCAAAACTAAATAGAGATGACCAAAGGAAACTGCAATGAACCAAGAAAGTGGACAAGAATAGCATGCCCTTACCTAGTTTCCTGAAAACTATCGCTAATTGCGGTTCAGGTTCAGTATCTATGAAAGGGTCTAAATATAATATTTTCATTGGCTGCGTTTCTTCATAGATGGGATCCGAATCACTAGGTCTTAGAGTCTGTAAAAACTCAAATACGAACTTAGAATCACGAAGTAATAACCTAAATAATTGCGGATCCTCTAAGTCAATCAGATATGACTTGCATAGTTGACCACAGTGAGAGTAGTGGTCATTCTTAGGAAAATGTGTCGATTCTATTAACCTAAAGTACTTAGGCTTAGTCTCAGAACTTAATATTCGAATCATTTGAAACGTTCCCACAGTTGGAAGAAAATTATTTGGTGGGAAAACAAAGTCAATCTGGGTATCATAGCCTGGGCAAACCACATCAACCAGAGGATGGGTTTCTAATAACTGAACTCCTTCATGGACATCATTAGGCTCGGGAAAACGAGTATGAAGGTAATCTTGTAAAATGGTCGAGGCACAAATATCAAGTCCTAAGTGTGGGGACTTTCTGAGAGTTAAAGGTAAGGCACTAGGGAAGTGATAATCACCCCCAAACTTGGAGTTTTCAGTGTCTCTAGATAGACCTCTAATTATTTCTTGAATTTCCGTACATTCAGAGTCCTTAAAATATTCAAGAGATTCTTCTAAGTTATTATCAGGTAGTGCATCTTTACTCATCTCTACGGGTCTATCTTTTTCTTCCAAGACTATTGTTTCTAAGTCGCTAGACTCTAAAACAGTATTTTCGAAATGAACCCGTTCCTCTAAACCACTATCGTCTTCGTAATCAAAAGGAAAATCTACATCGTCTAAAACGGTGGTATCCCTAACCAAATCCTCGTCCTTTTGAATAGGTGAATAATCATAAAAATTATTTGGATTTGAACTAGAAATAATATAATCACTATACAACTCAATTGGATTACTAGACTCCTGATCACTATGCCTACATATTTCAGATTCTTCATTACTGCTATCCTCATCATCATAGTACGAAGATGATTGAACCTTATCTAAATAAGTAGTGTCTTTTATTCTAACCTCGTCCTCTAAATTAGGCAAATATTCACTATTTACATCAAGGGTAAAATTGGAAACACTATTTTGGAATGTAAGATTATTTCGAGCAAGTCTTTCGTTCGTCTCAGCCATCATCTTGAGGGATTCCTCTATATAAAGTTCACTCATTATTGTAGTTCTTTCGTCTAGAATTACACTATTCATCTCAGCTAACTTACGCGTCGACTCAGCTAACTCCCTGAGGGACTCTTCTAAAGGAGGAATAGGAACAGAGGGATCATAAAAAGGACTACTTTTCAATAGTTTGATTGTATCCTCTAGAGACGAAGAACTAGCACTATAATCTTCTTGCTCGTAAGACTGATGCATGTGTGGATAGTAATTGGGCTCACCAGGGTATGACCCATATCCTTCCAAATGATGGCGTTCCCAACCACTATTCCCAACATGGTCATAGAAAGGATGATGTCCATATTCAAATTCAGGTCGATATTCATTGTATTGGCTTCTATCATACCAGCTCGACATTCTTAAATGGAAGGGAATTCTACACAACCACAAACAAGGCCGACTCGACTCCACCAAAGAAAACCTAAAGATTTCTAGCAAACAACAAGCATGATGGCTCACTTAGATTGTTTCTAGAGTAGCTTCTATATATCGAAAGGGAATTCGTTACAATTTAAGCAAACCCCTCTGGAATCAATCCGAGTCAAAGCAAGTTGAATCGAGGCGAGGGAAACTTAGTGGAGCTTTGATACCTAAGGCCTCACCGCAGTACAAGGCGGCGCAGTCACGCATTCAACTCATAGAAACCGTCATGAACTTCGAAGTATGCTAAAAGAATAACCAATATCCTTCGAAAATTTTTCCTAACAAGCTCGATACCCTATAGGTCTCTTTCTAATCAGATTTTAAAGCTTGGGTTCGCGCTAGGTTTTGTTCTCCTAAAGTGGACAAGAAGGGAGCGGTGATGAAATCCGAACCCTTATCTTGTTTATGCCAGGCCTTGCCCTTTACTAGGAAAATAAAGACAGTCCAAATTCGTCCTCAATCAATGATCACCTTAAGGAGTACAGTAACTCGCTTACAGGAAATTTGCGAGTGTTTCGATTGGACTTACCTCCCGTACCAGACGGGGGATGAACCGTTGTCGTCGACTCGGGCCACGACTCCTATGCCGTGTGTGAACCCGAGGGGCCGAGGTGATATTGTAATCACCGTCCTTCCCTGCACACAGTTTGTATTTAAGGGTACCCTTCCGTAGGGTTTAAAAATTAAAGTCCAAATGTCCAGTCCAATTTAAAGTTCAAAAAGAAAAAAAAAATTACAGTTTTCCTCACACACTCTAAAAAAAAATTAAAAATTAAATCCTAAAATTGTCCTTTTTTCTTCTCTTTTCGCTTTTCGCTTTAAGCTTTTTCCTCTCCAAGTCCTTAGTGCTCCACTTCGAACCTGTAAATCAAAGAAAAAAAAAAGACAAAGTAAAAAGGAACAAATAATAAAAAAAATATAAACTTAAAATAAATAAATCTATAAACAAGTCCGCGTTGGCGGCGCCATTTTGTTATAGTTTTTCGATTGAGGTAAATAAGGATTCGTTGCTCGGACTTGTAAAGATTTAAAAATAAAGATATATACAGAAAATATGTCACAAGATCAAGAGGAACCAGGACTCAGAATTCCAATGTGTTTCATATTCAAGTGGCTCAGAAATTAATCCTAGGCGATTATAGCTCAAAATAAAACAAATATTAACTCTATCTTTGCCAAATTAGATTCCATAAAATATTACTTGTATATTATAAGCATGGCACATCAAGAATCCCTAGAACTAAGCATGTTCCATCAAACAAAATCACAAATAATTAATTGAAATCATAAATCAATTAAAATCGGTGCAAAAAGTGAATTAAGAATTATTTAAATAACCACATGGCTGAAAAACAGCTTCCTCCATCATCCCAGTATTGGGGTTTAGCTACTCATAATAATCATGTTATCAAAATACATACTTGATGCTCAAAATATGATTAAAAGAGTGAAAAATATAAAACAGTGAAACTACGACCCACAAAAGGCGTCCAGAAATCAACGATAGAAGACTACTGTTGTAAAACAACGATACTTAGCTGCTGCTGTTGACGGTGCGGAAAATAAGACTTCACTGTGCAGTCTGTTCTTCGTGTTCTTCAAGGTCCTCTAATGGCAGCAGCAGCAGTAGGTGGGAATTGCTGTTAATCCTTCTTCTTCGCTCCTCTGCGTCCCAAACCTTCCCTAAACTCTTGATAAAGCTTCTCTGAACTCCCACAGGACTTTTTATACTCGACAAGCCCAAAAATCTCTTGGTTTGATCCCGAATATCTTCTATTATTCTTCACGGCCTCGTCCGTTATTTCTTTCCCTGTGGACTCTGATTTCTCGTTAATAGCAGATATTTGGTTTTTAATAACTTTCCAAACTTTGTTAAGATACGATAGAAGCAAATCTTATGATATCTTCTGCTGATTAATCACCACATCTTCGAAATATGTTCACGTGCTGTTGACGCTGTCTTCCTCCAACAGATTATCCAGCCCATTTTGATTAGTTAAATTGCCCAAACTAACTTTGTTTGATCAATAGAAGTCCATCCCAATCATTTACAGCGATTGAATCTCGTTAAAACAGCCCGAGAATTCAACTCCAAAATCTGCAGCGTCTGCATGCAATATTCCCGCCGAAATCGTTTCAAATGGGGAAGAAACTGGTATCCCCCTATCCAGAGTAGGGGTGCGAATAGCAGCTGCCTTGGGGGTGACCTGGGGGTGCCCCTCAGTAATTAGGTTACCCCTTATACAAAAGCGAGAGTCCGAATAACACTTGTCCTCCGGGTGCCAAAATCAACTTTTCGAGCCGAATTTTCCAAAAATGTTTATTTCCTAAAAATACATAAAAACACAATATTAGTACAAAAATAGAGTTCCAACAATACGGACATTGAGGAAAAATTAGACACAAAAATGTTTCTATCACACAACGCCTCGCCAATCCAAATATGATAAATAGTGCGTTTTCCCTTGTTGCTAAAAGGACCTTACATTGGTGGGTCAAATGTTCTTCCTGAGAATCTCGCTGCTTATCAACCTTGGGTATCTCTTGGCCCGAGAAGAAGAAAGAGGCTTGTTTCTTCCAGTTTCGCCCACTTTACACTTCTTTATTTTTCTTTATTCTTTTGTTCGCTGATTCTTGCGACATTCTACAGATCCAAAAATTGAAAGATAGTTACCGCAGGACTAGGGAGGCTAATACCTTGTTAGCTCTTCGCTCATACACAGATGAGGTAAGAAATATTCTCTTATGATTTTAAACAATATATTCCTGCCTCTAATTATTATTTCTATCTGTTTGTGAAGGTTATCGCTGAAATAGAAGAGCCTGCCAATGTTGCGAAGACTGGTGATAAAGGCAAAGGTGCTCTTCGCAGGGAAAAACCAACCGCTCCTCCTTCAAAAAAGAGAAAGACCCGTTCTTCGTCTCCTTCAAATACTCCTTCTCATGAAAACTCTGAGAGTGATGAGGATGATGAGGATAATGATGACTCTGCTGCAAATGAAGATTATCCATCTGAATCTTCTATGGCTAAGCTCTTTGGCATCTTTTCTGATTCTTGGAAAGGAATGGGAGATAGTCAACTCGCTAATTACCTGCAAAGCTCTCGCCATGATTTGCGATGTTCCTTTATTGGATGGTGATAGTTCTCTTCGCGGAGTTTCTAGATCGGTGACTCCCAACTTCCTCTATTCTCTTAATAGTCTGGTATGCTTTCGTCTTTTTACTTTTTCATTATTGTAACTCAAAATCTCTTTCTATTTTAATACTTTTTACATTTTCTCGCAGGCTGGAAAAGCTTCTTTCGCTGTTGCCTCAGATTTGGAGAGGAGACGCGAAATTCTTGAAAAGAAGAATCTTCAATTTCGTACGAAGAATGAAGAACTGGAAACTGAAGCTAAAGGTCTTCGTGAGAAGAACGAACAAATAGAAGATGAAGTTAAAGGTCTTCGCGAGAAGAACAAACAACTGGAAACCGACACTTCTTCGCAAAGGAACAAAATTTCTACTCTTCAAAAAGCTAATGATCATCTCTATGGTATGCAATTTTTCTGTTTCCTTTCATTCATTATCCTATTGTCTTATCTTATTTGATTAATCCTTTTTGCAGACATTTATGGTCTTTCTGATGAAGCCATTCTTCTCCGTTCATTTCCCGATGCCCTAGATAATGACACTCTTCTTGAACATCTTAATAAATCTTTGAATAGTTTCTCTAATGATAAAATTTCATCTCTGCCTTTGAATGAACTTAAATTCAAATTTCGCCTCTTAGAGATTGATCATAGATCTAGTTTAGGTTTAGCCAACCAATTTAAACGTTTTTATCTCAATTCTAAAGAGAAGATCAATGCATTAAGAACCAAGATTAGCAAACTTATAGATGATAAAGATTGTATCTCTGATCAAGGTGTTAAGGCTTTGGCGAAATTCCAAGAGACTCTTCTTGAGGTTCAACTTGAACGAGATGAAGCCAATCTTCAAAATGTTGTGCTTAGCGAGAGAGAAAACCAAGTTCGTTCTCGTCTTCTCATAAATAGTGATGATCAGTTCGCTTGGGCCGCGACAATCTTGGATAACGCCATAAAAGATTTAGGTGTAAATGTTAGTCTCCAAGTTGAGCATACAACCTTGATTAGAGATATGATTTCTGAGAGAGAAGGTCATTAACTGTTTTTCTTTATTAATCTTTGGTTTTTCACGAGTTTTTATCAAGTTACTGATTAATTGCTATATTCTTCGCATGATCTGAAAGTAGATATCGCCAAAGAGTTGAGAAGCTTGAAGCTGAAAAAGAGGAACTCGCAAAGAATCTTTTTTCTCGCAACGACAAATATTCTAGATTAAAGAAGCAAATCAAGATCACTGTTGCGAACTTTAAGAACGACGCTCTGCACTTTCGCAATCAAACTATTCAAATGGTTTTTGATGACCATAGTATTCCTCACTCTGATTATCCTTGTCTCTTGGAGGAGATCCCAAAGAACATTCCTAGTCTGACCATCTCTGATAGCGAAGCTGATGATGAAGAATCTGATGGTGGTGAAGGTTCTGATGGAGATAAAGGTTCTGATGCGACGAAGAAGAGAACAATTATTGTGAAGATGATTAAGGATCAACTAAGAAGTAGTCTTTGTTTATTTCTTTGATCTTCTGTAATACTTGTACATTTATTCCTTCTTTTTGTATATTTGCGAATTCTTTTGGTTCCCCATATTCCTTAATATATGAGTTTCTTTCATTTCGACCTGCATTCATTAAAACAATTCTTCCTTGAAATACGGTTAATCAACATAATCATTAATTTTTGAATTTTTGCGTAAATCTATCATGTGGAGACAAATAACATTTTCTAATTTCATTCATTCCCATACTTGCCTCTGTTATTTGTATCCAAATGAGAGATTTTGCAGTTTTTTCTTATTTTGTGCCTCAATTTGTTTATGTATAATTTCACAATCATATGCAAAGTGAATTTTGATTCTTTTCAAAATCTCATTCCTGTGTGGTCTTATTTTTCATTCCTAGTTAAAGGTCTTATTATGCCACCTCTTGTCATTGCGACAAAATCGCAGGACGTCCTTGCACTTTCATGCAAAAACCCATTGATCTTGCCTTAACTTTTTTCTTTGTATTATTGCCTTTTCAGGATAGTTGCGACAATATGATAGGCCTAAATTTTCTTGCGAAAATAATGCCCCATGACATTGCCGTCTTGCGACGAAATCGCAGGACGTCTTCGCACTTTAAAGCCTATGTGAGGTGCATGTTGCAGTGGGAAAATCATGGTGCCGTATTGTGAAAGTATTATGCATCCAGTCTAACATGAGAGGCGTTAAAATGGTTCGAAGGTCTACCAAAAAATACAATAACATCTTTCAGTCACTTGCAGACCACATTCTTGGTGGCATATATAAGTAACAATTCTTCGCGACCTGGTATTGAAGATGTGTTTGGATTAAAACAAAGGATTGGCGAAAGTTTGAAGCACCTAACTAAAAGGTGGAGAACTATGTGTAGTGAAATGGCTGGCCGTGTGATGAGATATCTTATCTTATCATTTGTCAATGCTATGTTTGCAACCAATCTATTGTATATCCAAATTTTCAGAGTCAAGAATACGATCACAATGACTGAATTGCGAGAATTTCAAGAAGAATATATTGCTCTAGAGGAAAGGCAAAATGAAATGGAATCATACCCGGTTGCGAACACCAGTTCACAAACAGAGAATGCAAGCTTATTACCCAAACTAATAAACACAGTTGCGAGCACTTCGCAAGTACAACAAGAAAAGGTGACATACAACAATCAACAGAAACTGGTGGCTATGGGAAGCCGAGATCAAGAGGAGTATGAAAGAGAAAGAAATTTCTACAATCATGGTGGAAATAATAAGATTCAAAGACTTGATCATCCGCAAGAAACTTATGGAGGTCAAAGACAAAATTATAATAGAGGACAAGGAGGTCACAAGGTAGTATGGGAAGAAATCAAGATTCCACCTATGAATGCAAGTATGGAGAAAATATGGGAAGCTATAATTTTGATGGAGAATATACGAACACCATGGAACATGGGAACGGAACCACCTCAAAGCCGCAGAAGTCATGAGTTCTGTTCTTATCATCATTTTCACGGACATACTACAAATGATTGCAGAAATATAAAGAGAATTATTCTGAGAATGATAGATCAAGGAAAACTAAACCACTTTATGGTAGGACACCCACAATCTCAACCATTACTACCACCACCACAAGAGCATCACAGAGTAAACACGGTGAAAGAAAAGGAAACGTTCTTCGTAGAATTTGGTGCAAAAGCAAAGAATCTATTATGTCACTCTATCGTACATTCATACAAGACAATTGAAGATTTTCATGACAATGTTTTGAGTAGAGTGTTCGCAAGAGACAATGATGGAAGAGAAATTATGAACATTGTGAAAATCTCGCCACTAGAGGAATGACAGAAGCAGACTATTTCTTTTATCGAAAAAGAAGTCCCCGAAGGTGGAGAGGTACATGACAATCCATCGATGGTAAAATTAGAAATTAATCCAAAACCGAAAGAAGATGAAGATGATGAAGCTGAAGATTCATGGGAAATTAATAGGATTCTAATCCATACCGGAAGCTCTGTGAACATCTTATTCTATCATACTTATAAAACCATGGGAGGGAGAGATGATGATCTTATACCATCAATATATAAGATATATGGTTTTAATGGTACTTCCAACAAGCCTAAAGGGGAGGTTACTATGCGAATTCCATTGAAGGGAATATCATCTGAAATCATGTTCTGTGTTGTTGACGTAGAGTCACCCTACAATGCATTAATTGGTCGACCTTGGCTACATGGGATTCTAGGTGTAGCTTCAAATTTCCACCATTGCATCAAATTCCCTCACCCCAGCGGTGTAGGAATCATAAAAGGAGGTTGGGTTGAAGGAAAGAAGTGTCACTAAACTGAGGTAGAATCCTGCGAAGGAAGAGCAAACAAGAAGGAAAGTTTGCGACACAAAATCAAAGATACACAAAGAAGTGAGAGATTGATGGTGGATGTAATCGAATGAAAAGAAGAATAAATGTTGCGAAACTAATGCTAGCTCAGAATAAGAAATGGTGAACATACCACTACCAAGGAAGCAGTAGCAGAAAATAACAAAGAAGCAGAGAATGGCAAAGGTAATAAAAATAAGAAATGTATGAATGATTAATTTTTTGCGACACTCTCGCAACGAATAAAATTCTCAAAAATACATTTTATTGAATGACAAAATTGAGATTGGGAAATGCAAATACGATGTGATGATGTGCGAGAATCTCCCAGAGAAAATGAATTCTACAAAAGACAATCAGAGAACAATGACAAAAGAGAAAGGGTCGAACCTTTATGGCGTACACCCTAGTTCGCGAATACAATTTCGCAAGAGGAAAATGTAAGACCTAAAGTACGTCATATAAGGGGGTACCCGTTGCATGGCTCAGGGAAAGGCTACACCGCCATCGGAACCTGAGTCATGGAGATTTGGGGTTAATAAATCCCATCCGGGAGAGGCACCTTGGATTCTCAGCTTAAGCATATTACTTAGGTTGGGAGATTAAGGTAATAAGGACTCTCCCAAGGAGTGCAGAATCTGACCAAGGCGTCGAGGTACACGGTTGAGTCAAGAGTGTCAGGAGCATCTGGAGCGTACCTTGACATTCTTGACAAGTCTTGGCTTATAATGCACTCGGCCTGAAGAAAACCCCACTTAGGGTGCAGTCTCGTAACCATAAACCCTATAGGTAAAAGGGACAAGAGGCTGCAAAAAAAACTGGTTGTTGTTAAGACCGGATGGGGGGAACCAACCTTGTATGGTAGAGGTACGCCTCCTTGAAGGGGCAACCAGGGGGAAGATAAGGGCGACACCCTCCATTAGGGAGCTGATATGTGTATTAAGACGCAAATGTCATGAGGATTTTTACTCGCAAGGGTATTAAGGATTGTCATATTTGTGAGACAACCCTGAAGAGGAAATAATACAAAAGAAAAAGATAAGACGAGATCAATTGGTTTTCGCATGAAAGTGCGAAGACGTCCTGCGATTTCGTCGCAAGACGGCAATGTAATGGGGGTTTATTTTCGCAAGAATATTTAGGCCTGTCATATTGTCGCAACATTCCTGAACATGCAATAATACAAAAGAAAAAGTTATGGCAAGATCAATGGGTTTTTGCATGAAAATGCAAGGACGTCCTGCGATTTTGTCGCAATCACAAGGGGTGGCATGATAAGACCTTTAACTAGGAAGGAAAAATAAGACCACACAAAAATGAAATTTTGAAAAGAATCAAAATTCACTTCGCATATGATTGCGAAATTATATAGAAACAACTGCGAAGATGAGGCACAAAATAAGAGAAATCTGCAAAATCTCTCATTTGGGTACAAATAACAGAGGCAAGTATGGGAATGAATGAAATCAGAAAATGTTATTTGTCTCCACATGATAAATTTACGCCGCAGAAGGTTAAAAATTAATGATTATGTTGATTAACCATATTGCAAGAAAGAATTGTCTTAATGAATGCAGGTCAAAATAAAAGAAACTTATATATTAAGGAATATGGGGAACCAAGAGAACTCGCAAATATGCAAAAAGAAGGAATAAATGTACAAGTATTACAGTAGATCAAAGAAAGAAACAAATACTACTTCTTAGTTGATCCATCATCATCATCATCAAATTTGCTCTCTTCTTCATCGTCATCAGAACCTTTACCTCCATCAGAACCTTCATCAACATCAGATTCCTCATCATCAGCTTCGCTATCAGAGATGATCAGACTAGGAGTGTTCTTTGAGATCTCCTCTGAGAGACAAGGATAGTCAGAATGAGGAATACTATGGTCATCGCAAACCATTTGAATAATTTGATTGTGAAAATGCAAAGCGTCATTCTTAAAGTTCGCAACAGTGATCTTGAATTGATTCTTCAATCTAGAATATTTGTCGTTGCGAGAAGAAAGACTCTTTGTGAGTTCCCCTTTCTCAGCTTCAAGTTCTTCAATTCTTTCGCGATATCTACTTTCAGAATCTACGAGCACAAGGCAATCAATTAATAACTTGATGAAAATTCATAAGAAACAAAAGATTAGTGAAGAAGAACAGTTAATAACCTTCTCTTTCAGAAATCATATCTCTAATCAAGGCTGTATGCTCAACTTGGAGACTAAAATTTACACCTAAATATTTTCTAGCATCGTCTAAGATTTTCGCATCCCAAGCGAATTCATCCTTATTATTTATAAGGAGACGAGAACGAATTTGGTTTTCTCTCTCGTTAAGCACGACATTTTGGCGGTTAGCTTCATCCCATTCAAGTTGAACTTCAAGAAGAATTTCTTGGAATTTCGCCAAAGTCTCAGCACCTTTGTTAGAAATGCGATCCTTATCATCTATGAGACCGCTAATTTTGGTTCTTAGCTCATTGATTTTCTCTTTAGAATTAAGAAAGAAACGCTTAAATTGGTTGGCTAAGCTTAAAATAGATCTATGGTCAATCTCTAAGAGGCGAAATTTGGATCTCAATTCATTCAGAGAAAGAGATGAAATTTTATCATTTGAGAAACTATTTAAAGATTTATTAAGATGCTCAAGAAGGGTGTCATTATCCAAGGAATTAGGAAATGAACGAAGAACGATAGCTTTATCAGAAAGACCATAAATGTCTGCAAAAATGATCAATCAAATAAGATAAAACAACAGGATGAATGAATGAAGGGAATGGAGAAAAGTAACATACCATAGAGTTAATTATTAGCTTGCTGAAGGCTAGAGATTTTATTCTTGTGCGAAGAGGAATCAATTTCTAGTTGTTTGCTCTTCTCGCGAAGACCTTTGACTTCAGTTTCTAATTGTTCGTTTTTCTCGCGAAGACCCTTATCTTCAGTTTCCAGTTCCTCATTCTTTGTACGAAATTGAAAATTCTTCTTTTCAAGAATTTCGCGTCTCCTGTCCAAATCTGAGGCAACAACGAAAGAAGCTTTTCCACCCTGCGAGAAAATACAAGAAATGTTAAAATAAAAAGAAATTTTGAGTCACGATAATGAAGAAGTAAAAAGACGAAGGCATACCAAACTATTGAGAGAATTTAGGAAGCTATGAGTCACTGATCTGGAGACCCCACGAAGAGAACTATCACCATCCAACAAAGGAGTATTGCAAATAGTTGCGAGAGCTTTGCATATACCGGCGAGACAATTATCTCCCACACCATGCCAAGAATCAGAGAAGATACCAGATAACTGTGCTATAGAGGATTCAGGTGGAGAATCTTTATTCGCAGCAGAGTCATCATCATCATCTTTGTTGTCTTCATCATCTTCAGAACCATCAGGGAAATGAACATCTAAAGGAGGAGGAGAATTCCCTCTCTTTCTTTTCTTTGAAGAGGATGCAGATGATTTTCCTTTGCGAAGAATATCTTTACCCTTATCATCAGCCGTCGCAGCTTTGGTGGGTTCTTCTACTTCATCAATAATCTTCACACACAAATGAAGATAAGAAATAGAAGCAACAATATATTGTTTAAAATCATAAAAGAATATTTCTTACCTCATCTGTGTATGAGCGAAGAGCTAACAAGGTATTGGCTTTCCCAGTCCTATGGTAGCTATCTTTCAATTTCTGGATCTGTAGAATGTCGCAAGAATCAGCGAACGAAAGAGTAAATATAAATAAAGAAATGTAAAGTGGGCGAAACTGGAAGAAACATACCTATTTCACTTTATCAGGCCAAGAGAATACCCAAGGTCGGTAAGCAGCGAGACTCGCAGCAATGACATTCGAACCAGCAATATAAGGTCCTTTCAGCATCAAGGGGAAGACACACCATTTATCATCTTTGGATTGACTAGGGGTTTTATTTATTCCAGAGTGCCAATCAATGTCATGCATGAGTATTTTATCTTCATCAATATTATATTTCCTTTTCAAACGAACACCCCAGCGAGTAGTCTCTTTCTTCATGGAGATCAATTCATAATTCTCAAAGAAACTCGCTACTGTGTATTTTTCAGCGATTATCTCCAAGTCTGCGAATTTAGGATCCCTAAGTTCTTTAGAGTATAGAGATCCTTTACCATCACCACGGTTAGCGAACTCCAACATTAGACGGATGCAATCTCTACTTAATTGAAACATAGCTCGCGAGAAGTCTGGATGAGCGAGAATCTCATAAAAAATAAAGGAATGTCAGGGTCATAAAGAGGAATGGGGAGACCTGCGAGAATTTGACCAAGCGAAACTATGATTATCTGATCATCACAGTGTCAATCAGAAAAAATTTTAATAGAAAGAACTGATTTGGCACTTTCACCATGAATGGTAGAAAGTGTAAAACCTATCTCGTCGAGATATTTTTGGATTTCCTTAAAAGTTTTCTCATGCTTTTGACCGCTTGGAGGCGTATCTGAATATAGGGTATGGGAATGGATGAAAAGTAAGAAGATTGAAGAGGGAAGAATTACAGTAGCAGAACTTACGGAAGAACAATAGAGTTACAGAGATGAGAGAGTAAAAAGAGAAGAGAAAGTAAAAAGAAAATGGAAAGAAGAATATATAGAGAAGATTTTTTTTTACTCGAAGAAATAAACACCATTAATGCGAAAAGACGTGAGCGGTTGAAAAGCAGCGGTTACAGAAGACGTGTCAAGAAATGGATGGAAGAAAGGATATGTGTGATAAATGCAGAATATGAAGAGATGGACAGCTGCGGCATTTCTCACATCGTTCTCTACTTCGCAGAGAAGATATGAGAAGAGGCAAGATGTAGGATCAGAATCTCGCAGCAATAATGCCTCAGCGAAATTATTAACAACACAACACAACAGTGTTGCTGAACAACTTCAGAAATGACATAATAAACGACGTCAGCTAAATCATGAGAAAAATGTGATGGTCCTGCGAAAATTAGGGAGTTTGCGAGATTAACATTTGTAAGGCTGCGAGAATGTCGCAAGCCATATCCGAAAATAAAGGATAGATTAGCTGCCATCCACTATGTATTTCCCTATAAATAGTCATTCAGTTGTAAAGAAACGAGAGAAAGATCTTTTTTGAGAGAGAAGCAAGTAAATAGGAGAGAGAAAATTTAGAGCAGTGGTTACTATTGATTCCTTTATATTTTCTTGTAAGATTGTTCAAAGATTCATTAATAAAATTAAGGTTGTTAATCTAAAAATGAGTTGAATGTTAATGAAATATTGTGAGGGGTGTAGTGTAGGATTTCCTGCAACTACAACCATCTTCTGCAACAAGAAGTCAGGCAAGTGAGCACCCAAGGTAAACTTAAGCCAAATTTATTGTTAGCGACATGATCTGTTTCCTCCAAATCATTACTTAACGTTTTATTAAATAACTAGAGGAAAACAGGCTTTGTCAATTAATGACAAAATCCAGTTTGGACTGGTCGTTAGCCTTTGAATGTTTAACCTATCGTAACATATGAATTCAGATGTTAAACGCTCTGTAATGAGCTAAGTGTTTGAGGGTGACGGTACTTAGCTTTCAATCCTGACAGTTGAGAGTAGATATCTTCTACAAACTACGACACGATCCACATGTCCGAGGTGGTCTGGTCAGAGAGTATTCTTTCGTTTCCATGAGTAAAGTTGCCCCTCTGTTGGAGTCTATGCCGTCGCCTGAGGCTCGTGCTCATGCTGTCAATATCATTCTGATTCTCGATTGATACTCGGGACTGGGTTTATGCACCTGCGACTTTCAATTCGGATAAGTAGGAGTTTTTTAAAAAAAAAAAATTAAATGACCCAATTAGATGTCATTGTCGTAGATGCTCTGGTTAAGGTATAATTCTAACAACACAGGATTATTAAGATAAGCGACATGTTCAAGTAAAGTGACAGTACATTGAAAAATTAATCCTGGTGATAATCTTAAGTGGTTAAGGTGACAGATTTAGGCAATCGGATTAATGGGTCACCAAGGATTCAATTGCAATTTCAGGTTCAATCGAGAGATAATGAGATTACTCAAAATGAAAGGCCCAAATTCAAAACGAATAAGCGTGGATTGACAGGGGCTGGTCTCTTCGCAAACTATATAGCGAGACATCACCCTTTCCCATGATATCCCTTGTATTTCTCATTGTATCTCATTTTACGATGGCTAGATATCATGCCAAGCTTGGAAACTTGTAATTCATAGCTATAGGTTGTGAAAGCAATTCATATTTGCATGACATACATCATGGATCCTCAAATATCAAAACGAAAACTATTCATGCTTTCTTAGGTGGTTGCATATGGCCAAGACAATAGCCCTTGTACCGGACTTACATGAGGAATATTTTTGATAGCATTCATCAAAATAACTTGCAGAATGAGAACTGAGGAGTTAAGGATGTTCCCTGTTATAGATGAATGTCCCGATGAAGTTGAACCAACTCAATTTTTCTGAGCCGAGTCTTCTGCACGAGTTAATATGAAGTATCGGTACCGTCCGATATGGTTCACATTTCCCGATATGAGGTGATCTGACCCGAGATAGGCGTTGTAAGTAAAAAGGGGTATCTCCGATATGGGTAACTCCGACCTGTCACTTTGGTATCTGCCCGATGTTGAATGGCACGAGATGATTTTGAGCCGAGTAAGTTGACTTATTCGCTCCGATGTGGAATTACACGAGACTGAGTTGCCGCCGATGAACCTAGAGGTGACAGAACAGCTAAGGTTAGAACATCCAAGGTTTGATCGAACGGTAACGTTAGGTCCCGATGATGATCTCTTCCGAAACTGAGTTCTGAGACCCGATTAATCTGATGATGGTGCCATGAATTTTGATCGCCTAAAAACAGAATTCGATGAACTCTTGTGACCAAACCCAAGATACGTTTTACTTAAGTAGCCGAGCCCTACGCTGATTGCAATTTATGATTTGGAATTCATCTGAGGTGAAGATAGACGAGGTGGTGATAAGCTATGTCCAAAGTTTTTCATTCCATGTAAGTCCAAAACTGTTGTTTCAGCTGGAGTTGGCAGGCGAATCTAGTGTACCGGCAAGGTTACGATACTTGAAATAATTGATCTGAGCTCAGTCCAACTGTGGCAGTTTTTCCCGTGACGATTTCCTTCGAGATTGAGTTGGTGAATCCCGATTAAGTTGGTGGTGATTTCACAAATTTGATCTTTCTGTAACTCCCGATAGCTAAGGCAAGAGGCGGTACCCACATCATGGTTAAGAGAATCCCTGTACCAACAAATCAATTAAGTGAATAGCCGAGAAGATCAATCGTATCATTCTATTCAAGATATAAGATATAAAAGCCTCGGCTAAAACGAATCGGAAAATTTCCCAAATCATCTAAAGATTTCGTTATTCAAAATTTTCACAATAGCTTAAATGGGTTTGTAAAACAAGATCTGTTGATGGCGAATCTCCCATAAAAACATAAATCGAGCACATGTTTTGAAAGAAAATCCAATTTTTTCTCAAGAACAAACCCTAGGTTTCACAAAATGCCTTTTGAGAATCTTTTAACTTGAGACATTCAAATCTCAATGTTTAAGAACAAGACAAAAGAGAAGATTAGGAAGAAGATTCGTCCTGTTTCTATTTGTTCTTTGTTGACGGTATCTCTGTTTCCAATCTGGTTTAAGTTCTCTCCATACTCGTCTCTGCTTTCACATACAAAATTTCCGATGTTTCTCTCCAGATGTTTCTGTTGTTTGCTGTCTAAAGATCGCTCTTTCTGGACAAAGTTCCATATTTACCCCTCACACTTCAGTCTCTCCGGTAGTCAGTATATCAGTACTCACTTCCCTCAAACTACTTCAAAACCAAAAGTTGCAGAAGAAGACTCTCGGTCCCCTTAGTCGGCGCCAGAATGTAGTTGCTAAAATCTAAAAACCACACCCAAAGAAATCTACACCTAAAATGAAGATCTACTCAACGAAGAAGAGATGGAGTGTATCGAAATAAACATGGAAACAAGAGTTTTTACGTGGTTCGGCCATTAATGAAGCCTACGTCCACGGTGTTTCACTAAGATTGGTGGTGTTACAAAATCGGTGTTACACACAAACTCCATTAAAAGGGATCGGAATTCTTGTTGAGCTCTAGGTTGTGGGAGGGAGGAGAAGCCCATCTCTACAAACATCTCTCTCTTTCCCTTATAAAGGGTAAGGATACAAATCAAGTTACAATAGTGCCCTTAGGGCTGACTAGTTAGGATAAGATCTAGTGAGAGGACCTTATTCCCTAAAAACAGTTGTATCAAACTAAGCTACTTCTATCCTAATTTCTCGACACGTGTTTCTAAGATATTTTGCCACTGCAATAGCCATATTTATATTCATTAAATAGGTGTTTTAAAATGCTTTCTGATGATACAAAATTTACGAAAATTCGTTGTATAGTTTGAGAGATAAATTATTTTTAAATTTACTAGTAAATTTTAACTAAGTCATCTAATTAGAGACGGAGGTAGTATTTATGTTGGTGTATACGGCTATATTTGGTCAGCTGTTGCAAAATTTTCCAAGTTATCCTGTATAGTCTTCAATTGAATGTTTGAAGATATATAAAACCAAAAGTGTTCATATGTGCGGGAATACAGTGCCACGTAACAGACATAGCTTTACTCTCCTTGGTGAGGTTGAGAATTGGATATCTCGTGAAACACATGTCCACCGATATTAAAGAAATGTAAAACCTATCAAGAGAGAGAAAGACAGAAAACAAAGCCAATGCAAAACATCATACCTTCTCGTTGATAATTTGAAGACGATGTAAAATAAGAGTTCAAGAAAAAAAAAAAAATTTGGACGGACAAAAACTTGACAATGAATATATTCAATGAAATTCTAAGTCCATTAATTAAACTAGTAAATCGCTTTACACGTGACAATGGGCATATTCGCACATCCAATATTGAAGTGTTTCACCAAGTCACTGGTGGAAGTGTTGTCGGACTTGGCTTCAAAGCAAACGTTGGCTCTAAAGCAAATGTTGCACTCATATGAGACAGAAATATTGCTACCTAGTGAACGAACGTGATAGAGCTGTTCATAACGCCTGTTTCTGGTGTTGTAACCCCAAATGTGCTTCTTGTAGCTGAGAATAACCGCATTTTTTTCAACTGGATTGAAACCTAATACCTGAATTTGTGAAACTATATCAGCCGCACCTGCTCCTCCATGGAACAAAGATTTCATTTCTGATAACGTATCATCAAATTTGATATCCTTGTGCAACAAATACCATTCTTCCTCCAGTACCCAAACACTCAAACTCCTCTCCTTTTCATTGACTATTGCATAACAGATCAATCCTTCTGATTCCCCTTGGTATTGTTTTAGATGACAGTCCTCCTCATCCTTCGCTCATTGCCACATGCTCCATTGTTGTTGTTTCTTCTGATACTGAAAGCTAAAAGATTTCTCTTTTCCTTTTAAAACCGGTAACAAACACCATTATGGGTAACAAGTTTTGTAGTTGCAGGAAATCCTACACTACACCCCTCATATAATTTCATTATTAATCAACTCATTTTTAGGTTTACACTCTTAATTTTATTGATCAATCTTTGAATGTTCTTACAAGAAAAGATAAAGAAATCAAGAATGACCTCTGCTCTAGACTTTCTCTCTCCTATTTACCTGTTTCTTACTCAAAATAGATCTCTCCCCTTTCTTTACAACTTGAACGACTATTTATAGGGAAATACATAGTGGATGACATCTAATCTGTCCTTTATTTTCGGGTATGATCTGCGACATTCTCGCAACCTTACAAATATTAATTTCGCAAGCTCTCTAATTTTCGCAGGACTATCACATCTTTCTCGTGATCTTAGCTGACGTCATTTATTATATTCTTCCTGAAATTGTTCTGCGGCGTTGTTGTATTGTGTTGTTGATAATTTCGCTGAAATATTGTCGTTGCGAGATTCTGATCCTACATCTTTCCTCTTCTCATATCTTTTCTGCGAAGTAGAGAATGATGTGAGAAATGCCGCAGCTGTTCTCCTCTTCATATTCTGCATTTATCACACGTATTCTTTCTTACATCTATTTCTTGACACGTCTTTTGCAACCGTTGTTTTTTAACCGCTTATATCTTTCCGTATTAATCGTGTTTATTTTCTCGAGGAGAAATTCCCTCTATAGATATATTCCTTCTCACTCTCTTTTTCTTTCTTTTTATTTTCTCTGCAACTTCATCGTTCTTCTGCAAATTCCATTATTGCAACTTTTCTTGTTTCTTCTTCAATCTTTTTAAGTTCTTTTTCATCTTCATACTATTTTTTTTGCATATCTTCATTGTTCGTAATTTTCTTCGAAACAATCTCCCTGCTATTGTTTTCCATGGATTCATCAAGGTTAGTTTTCTTTTTTCTTCTTTATGGGTTTCGTTGAAATTGATCTTGTTTATTGCGTTATTTGATGTTGTTTATGTGATTCCCATACTCTTGTTATTTCAGCAAAAGCGCCTCCAACACTAGATTTACAGTTCAGAACCCTAACATTCCCAAATCACATCATAAGGTTGTTGCGCATAAAAGAAAGTCTGCGAATGAGAAGGTAATAAGAAACACTATCCTTTTCTAATAACAATATTGTTGCCTCTGTTTCTTATCTGGATTATAATTCGTAGGGTGATAAAGATGTCAATAAACCTCTCAAGAAATCTCGCCACCTTAAAACTGTTCCAACTTCTGTTCCCTTCCACTTACTCATCTCTTCTAAATCTCCTGCGACATCTTCGCAAGATAAACCTTTATCTCCAATTCGCGAAAAAGCTGCCTCAGACTTCATTTCTTCAGCTGACGTTTCAATGATTGAAACCCCCCTTGTTGATCCTTCTGTGAATGAAATCTCTTCTCTTCCCATTCAGAATGTTTCTCAACCTTCTATCACTACCAGTTCTCTACCTAAGTCTCTTCCTCTTTCTAAAGAAACCGTGGAAGGGATAGATATTGCCTTCAAAGTTTTATCTGAAGTCCTGGATGATGTCAAGAAGTATTCTATTGATCCTATCAAGTCTAATGTTTGCGAAATTCTTAGCAGGCATTTAGGTTCTGACAGAGCTGCTTCGCAGACAACTTTTGAAAAAGAATGAAATGCTCTTCGTCTCGAAAATCAAAATCTTCAGAATGTTTTGCTGGATCGTGACAATCTTCGCAATAAGAATGATGAATTGAGAGGTATGATTTTCTTATCTGTGTCTTTAATTTGCCTTTTTAATGGTTTTATCCTTCCCATATTTAATTATCCTTGAAATCCCTCTTTCGCATGTTAAGCTTTAAACCAGAAACGAATAATAGAGAGACATCAATTTGAATCTGCTGTTGAAGAAGCCCGTGTTGATAAAAAAATATTGATGGATCAATATAACAAATTAGATAACCTCTATTCATATTCTCTTGATCATATAAAGAATCTTACCAATGAAAATACCCAATTAGTTCAAAGACAAGATTTATTAAGTAATGAAGTATCTCGCCTTTCTTATTCCTTAACTAAAGCTAATTTAGGGATGGAAACTTTATCGGATGAGAATAAAACCTCATCTCAGGAGAAGCGAACTTATTTAAACAAGATGACGATATCTTCACAACAACTTAGTATTCTTCAAAAAGTATCTGATGACCAAGAGCAATCTCTTTGCTCTTTGAGAAATGAACTTAAAGAAGTAACAGAGTCATCTATCGCTGAAAGAGATACACTCATTCAAGGTAGAATAACTATAAGTGTAAAAATGAATCATCTTAAAGAACAATATTCCAAATTAGAAGAACTTTATTCTTCTCTTGCGAAGAAAAATTCCTTTCTTATTTCTAAAGAGAAAAATCTTCAATCTCGACTTAGAGGTTTAGTTGGAGATAAATTTGATGACGCAATGGAACGTTGGGAGAATAGTTGTCTGTCCTTGATTCAACACCTTATTTCTCAAAAAGAAGGTAGTCATAACAGTTTGAATGCCTTAATTATCTTTCCTTTGTCATATCTTTCTGAGTTCTTCATCTTAATGAAATTTTGTATTCTATCTTTCGCAGAGTCTGAGAAGAATCTTCATTTTTCCATTTCTGTTTTGGAGGCTAAATATTCCAAAATTCGCAAAGAAACTGCATTGCTCGTCTTTGCCCTTACTGGTTCTCGCGACCGAGCAGAAAGAAAACTTGATTATCATGCTTATTTTAAGGATATTCAAGATAGGAATCATCAGAGAGCACTTCTTCGTCAAGTTCATATCCGTGCTGAAGTCCTTGTAAATGACATTTTATTGTCCAAATCTCTTCCTCCTACATCAATTGAACCTTTAGAAGTAGATGATGATGAAGTTCCTCGTCCTGCTGATAGTGATTATGATTACGAAAGCGGTGCAGAGGATAATTTCTTGGAAGATGAAGAAAAAATTCCTTCTAAAGAAGCATCTGCTGGTGATAATCAAAATGATAAAGAAATTTCTCCTGAATAAGTAATTGCTGGCGATGATCAAGATGCTGGTCAAGGCGAAGATCAGAACCGAAATGAAGGAGAAGCTTGCGATAATGAGAATATTTGCAAAGAATTTATGTTATCTCCTGCTACTAGAATTAATACTGAAGCTTGAGCTTCTTATCTAGCTTTGTCTTCTTGAACTGTCTTATTTTTATCACTTTTGCGAGTTACATTTTTCAACCAACTTTGGAATCAACTTTTCCTTTTAATATTTTGTTGATGAGAAAGATAATGCTTCTTGTGTATTGATTCCCATACTTTCCTCTCATTATCTTTCTTGCAAAAAATAACATGTTACGAATACTTATAAATATTTTGTTTTATCATGTGATCTTATTTTTCCTTCCTAATTAAAGGTCTTATTATGCCACCTCTTGTCATTGCGACAAAATCGCAGGACGTCCTTGCACTTTCATGCAAAAACCCATTGATCTTGCCTTAACTTTTTCTTTTGTATTATGGTCTCTTCAGGAATGTTGCGACAATATGACAGGCCTAAATATTCTTGCGAAAATAAATCCCCATGACATTGTCGTCTTGCGACGAAATCGCAGGACGTCTTCGCACTTTCATGCGAAAACCCATTGATCTCGTCTTATCTTTTTCTTTTGTATTATTTCCTCTTCAGGATTGTTGCACAAATATGACAAGCCTTAATATTCTTGCGAATAGAAAGCCTCATGACATTTGCGTCTTAAGACAATTATCAGCTCCCTAATGGAGGGTGCCGCCCTTATCTTCCCCCTGGTTGCCCCTTCAAGGAGGTGTACTTCTACCATACAAGGTTAGCTCCTCCCATATAGCCTTAACAACAACCAGTTGTTTTCGCAGCCTCTTATCCCTTTTACTTATAGGGTTTATGGTTAGGATACTGCACCCTAAGTGGGGTTTTCTTCGGGCCGAGTGCAGTATAAGCCAAGACTTGTCAAGAATGGCAAGGTACGCTTCAAATGTCCCTGACACTCTTGACTCAACCGTGTACCTCGGCGCCTTTATCAGATATGCACTCCTTGGGAGAGTCCTTATTACCTTAGTTGCCCAATCCAAGTCATATGCTTAAGCTGAGAATCCAAGGTGCCTCTCCCGGATGGGCTTTATTGACCCCAAATCTCCATGACTCAGGTTCCGGTGGCGGTGTAGACTTTCCCTGAGCCATGCAACACGTACCCCCTAATATGACGTACTTTAGGTCTTACATTTGCCTCTTGCGAAATTTTATTCGCGAACTAGGGTGTACGCCATAAAGGTTCGCCCATTTCTTTTATGTCATTATTTTGTGATTATCTCTGCGAAAATTTCGCACATCATGATCTTGTTTTGATATGAGTAGTCTTGCAATTATTCTTTCAGAATCCATAACTTCTCAAAGCTTCTTACGGATAATATCTTTTTAAGTACAACATGTTCCATGGTCTATCTAGTCTATGACCAACATCTCTACCTTATGGATCCATTAATCTATAAGCTCCTGTTCCAACTATCTCTTTAATGATGTAAGGTCCATCCCATTTTTTCGCTAATTTTCCACCATTTTCTCGCTGATATATTGGTGTCTCTCGCAGAACTAAATCTCCTGGTTGAAATTCGTGCATTTTGACACGTTTATTATATTCTCGGGCTAATCTTCGCTAATAATTCTCCATATGTTGTAAAGCCTTTTCTCTTTTTTCTTCTAATTCATCAAGTTTATTTAAAGTCAAGCCCGCACTAAGATTTTTCTCCCAAGCTTCTCTTTTTGTTGTCGGAATAACAACTTCTGTTGGTAACACCGCTTCAACTCCGTATGTTAAACAAAAAGGTTACATTCCAGTAGCTTCTCTTCTAGTTGTATTATAAGCCTATACTGCATTATGTACTTGTTCGCACCATGCTCTATGATGTCCTTCCAATTTATTCTTTAATATATCTGCAATTGTTTTGTTTGTTGCTTCTACCCGCCCATTATCTTGTGGATACAAAGGAGTAGACTTTCTACATTTTATCTTGAATGCATTAAGTAGCATTTCTATATTCTGTCCTTCAAATTGTTTCCCATTATCAGATACCAACTGTGAAAGAATTCCGAATCTGCAAATGATATTTTCGAATATGAATGTAAAGATATCTTTGTCGCGAATATGTTGTACTGCCTTCACTTCTGTCCATTTTGTGAAATAATCTGTTGCGACTATTAAATATATTCTTTGTCCAGAACCTAGTAAAAATGGTCCCACAATATCTAAGCCCCACTTTCCAAAAGGCCGCACACTGGTTGAAGATGATAATGGTGCTCCAGGTGCATGTATTTTCTTTCCATGCCGCTGACAATCTTCGCAGCGTCTTGATATTCGTTTTGCATCTTCGTGCATGTATGGCCAGTAATAACCTTGTATTTTTGATCTATGTGCCAAAGATCTTCCTCCGCTATGATTGCCAGCATCCCCACTATGTAACATTTTTAGCACTTTTTCTCCTTCCTCTCGTGTCAAACATCTGAGTGATGGTCCGTTAAAGGATTTTCGGTACAGCAACCCATCTTTTAATTCATAATTCGTTGCACGGATTTTTAACTTGTGTGTTTCCAATCTATTTCTTGGTGTTTCTCCTTTCGCCAAATATGCATGAAGTTTCATTCTCCAGTCTGCGATATTGTTCATTTTTTCTTCTTCTTCATTGTCTATTATCATCACATCCACGTCTTCTTCTTCTTTATTGATTGATGGTGACAGAAGTGTTTGTATTTTTATGTGTCTCGCAGTTGGATCTATCATCATGCTTGAGATGAAAGCAAAAGCGTCTGCGAGTCTGTTATCCTTTCTTGAAATGTGCCTCCATTTTATTTTTGGGATTTTCGCTGACAATTCTTCAACCAGCTTCTTGTATTTCTTCAAGGATGGTTCATTTGTAGTATACTCTCCCTTTATTTGGCGAATAACTAGCTGCGAATCACTAGTGATCCTGGCATTTTCTAGTTTCATTTATATTGCGAATTTTAAGGCATGTATCACAGCTTCATATTATGTTTCATTATTAGTGGATGTAAATTCCAATCTGAATGAAAAAGCCATCTTTATTCCTTCTGGAGAAATTAAAACAATTCCAACTCAATTTCCTTCTCCATTTGATGATCCATCTACCAATATCTCCTATCTATTTGGTTCTGTTAATAAATCTTTTGGATCCCCGTGTTCTTCTTCTACATCCATCATTTCTTCTACTGCTTCATCTTCTTCTAAAGGAAATTCTTCCAAGAAATCTGCAACAACTTGTGATTTTGGTGAAGATAAAATTTCATATTTAATATCAAAGTGGCCTACTTGTGCATTCCATATCTCCAGTCTTCCTGATCTTTTAGAATTCTTCATCACTGATTCAATTGGTACTTTTGTTAATACCTTTATCTTGTGCGCTTGAAAGTATATGCGGAGCTTAAATGATGCATAAAATAATGCTAAGATTAACTTCTCAATATTTGAGTAATTCTTCTCGGCAGTATTAAAAGTTTTTCTAATGTAATAAATGGGTTTCTCCACTCCTGCGTCTACTCGCAATAACACAACACTTAATGCATGCGATGTCGTCGCAAGATAAATCAATAATTCTTCTCCTGATTCTGCTTTTTGTAAAATAGTTGTATTCATAAGATGTTCTTTGATCCCTTGAAAAGCTTTTTCACATTCATCGGTCCATTTAAATTTCGCACCCTTCTTGAGTATATCGAAAAAATATTTGCATTTGTCTGATGATCGCGAAATGAATCTCCCCAGCGAAGCTAGAAGCCCATTCAACTTCTTTACATCTTTTATTGTTGCTGGTGTTGGCATGTCACGAACTGCTTGCACTTTTTCTGGATCAACCTGTATTCCTTCCTTTGATACAATGTAGCCTAAACATTTTCCCGATGCAACTCCAATAGTACACTTCTCAGGATTCAATTTAATGTTATACTGCCGCATTTGTTCAAAAATATCCCTCAGGTCTTGTACATGGTCTTTATCTTCTTTACTCTTTACTAACATGTCATCCACGTATACTTCTAATCTTTTGTGTATCCATTTTGCAAACACCTTCTCTACCATTCTCTGGTATGTCGCTCCCGCATTTCGCAAACCAAATGGCATTTTCGTGTAACAATATAAACCTCTAGGGGCAAAGAAAACAGTATGTTATTGATCTTCTTCAGCGAGAGGGATTTGGTTATACCCTTTGTACCCATCTAAAGACGATACTCTATCGTTTCCCGCTGCGGATTCCACCATTTGAAGAATATCTGGTAATGGAAAACTATCTTTGGGGCAAGCTTTGTTTAAATCAGTGAAATATATGCAAATCATGATTCCTTTGTTTTTCTTTGGGACAATGACCATATTCGCTATCCATTCTGGGTATTTAGCTTCTCTTATGATTCCCGCATCAAGCATTTTCTGTAGTTCTTCTTCTATTTGGGAATGGTAAGTTGTTGTAATTTTTCTTATTCTCTGTTTAAATGGTCTCACATTTTTGTTAATCTCCAACTTGTGGCATGCAATTGATGGATCTATTCCCGGTATCTCATCCATGCTTCCTGCGAAAACATCTTTATATTCTCGCAACAAGTTAACAGTTCTTTCTTCTTCTTCCACATTCATTTTGGTTCCAATTCTCAATATTAGAGGTTCTTCTATAGTCCCAACGTTTATTTCTTTTGTTGGTTCTGCGGCAGTGTAACTGGGTTGAGGTTCTCCCATTGGTGTTGGTTCTTTTATTGTTTTCAAAGGTCCTTCTCCTTCTTCCGAAATTTCGTTGGGTATTCCTTTGCCTTCTTTTGCCCTTATCATATATATTCTAAATTCTTCTTCTTTCTTTGCTTCCTTTGCCAACTTTCTGCGAAATTGTTTCCTTTTTGCTTGTCCTTCATAATGTGTTACTTCAATTTGATGACATAATTTCGCATTGTCAGCATCTCCTCTGATTTCACTTATTCCATTTGGTGTGGGGAATAATACATTGATGCAACGTTGATACTACAACTTTTATCGCATGTATCCATGGTCTTCATAATAACATATTATATGGCGATTCGATATCCACCACGCACATCGTTACATGTGTTTCGATTTGTCCAAGTGGAATTCGTACCACTATCTGTCCTTTAGGCTTTGTTGTGGATTTTCCAAAGCCGTGAACAAAATATGTTGAACTGGACATTTCTTCATCCTTAAATCCCATTCCCCGGAATGCGTGATAAAATATTATATCCACTGAAATTCCTGTATCGATTAAAGTTCTGTTCAATATCCATTCTCCTGTGGATTTTGTCGTTGTCTCCTTCTCTTTTCGCGTAATAGGCACTGTGATAACCAATAGAGATGTGTGGTTCAAATTTTCTTTTAGTATTTCTGCCGCCATGAATGTAATTTTTTGCTTTTCCCAATCTTTCAAGGGTGATGTCTTTTCTACTGCCATAACCTTCCTTCCTTCAAAATTTTGTTTATGTATTCTTCCTTTGATGTTTTCATGGAATTCATTAACCATCGTTTTTGTTATCATATTACACTCCAATCTTTTGTCATCTTCATTAATTCTATTCATCTTTCTTTTAACTGGTTCACTGATTTATTTAATCACTTTCTTGATTTGAATATTCTCAACAACAATCTTCAACTTTCGATCTTCAAGGTCCCTGTTTCTAGCGCCATTATGTAGTTGCAGGAAATCCTACACTACACCCCTCATATAATTTCATTATTAATCAACTCATTTTTAGGTTTAATTTCTTAATTTTATTGATCAATCTTTGAATGTTCTTACAAGAAAAGATAAAGAAATCAAGAATGACCTCTGCTCTAGACTTTCTCTCTCCTATTTACCTGTTTCTTACTCAAAATAGATCTCTCCCCTTCTTTACAACTTGAACACTATTTATAGGGAAATACATAGTGGATGACATCTAATCTGTCCTTTATTTTCGGGTATGATCTGCGACATTCTCACAACCTTACAAATATTAATTTCGCAAGCTCTCTAATTTTCGCAGGACTATCACATCTTTCTCGTGATCTTAGCTGACGTCATTTATTATATTCTTCCTGAAATTGTCCTGCGATGCTGTTGTATTGTGTTGTTGATAATTTCGCTGGAATATTGTCGTTGCGAGATTCTGATCCTACAAGTTTTTCATTAAAGGAGAAACCCCAAATAACATCCACAGGATATGAAACATCATAGACATTCCATTTACCCAAATCAGAAGAAAATATTTCAACTATGAATTTGGATGCTTCACTAGATAACGGTATACGAATAACTTTATAACTCGTAGGTACGTTTAATGATGATGAAACACATTCATCGTTACATATGAAACCATTCACGGCCCATCCAATATTTGTTATTGGTGTCCGTGGAAGTAAAACCCATTTCTTGGTTAGTGTATTACAAACATAATACTTGGCCGTAAAACCACTGCTTGTTGTGCAGAGAACCAAACCGTTACTTGACCCCACGATGTATGAATATGGGATATTTACTTGTTCTTTTAAAAACTCCATAAAGAAGCCATGCTGATGACGAGTTAGAAATTGTGAAGGCATCTCAGGAGATGCATAGATAAACATCTTTAATGACTTACATTGGGAATGGTCTATTAGTCTATCATAACTATATGAATGCACTAGCATCCATGGGTGTGACAAAGTGTTGAGTATATTCCACTGGTTAATAAACCTATCGTTTGAAAGAATAGGGAACCATACCTTTGAAACACACTTGAATTTAGAAACCGCAAGAAGAGGAAGATGAAGAAAGATTTCGAACCATGTCTTCTGCTATATTAGAGAACCTAAACTTAACCTTCTTCATAGTGTAAACGCTGCCTTATAATTTTTTTGCGACTATGACAGTATCCGCCGCACCAAAACAATAGAATACAAATACTGAATTGGGGTTTAGTCACCAAATTAACCAAACACTTAATAGTAATACTGTTTTGTATCAAACTATGCATTTATAGGAACCCTAATTTGGGGCATACAAGATAATTTTGGGGCATACAGACTTATGATGCCATCCAATTCAAACTGCTAAGGGGTGTCTTATGATGCTAAAGTTACTATAATACCCTCATATAGTTCAAATTACATTACTACCCTTCCACTTAATTAAATTCTAATCCTAAAACTTTCCCACTAATTAACCCATCCCCTAATTAACTACCCTCCCACTAATTAATCGTTACCCACTAATTAACTCACTCATTAATACTAAGACGGTTACTTAAACCAAAAAAAATATTTAAAGTTTTAAAAACAAAAAACCCTTCTCTCTCCCTCTTCTTCTCAAAAATTTCTGAAAATTTCTGAAAATTTGTTCGATTAACTTCTCTGTTAAACACATACGTGACACCTCGTGTTAAGCGATGCCCTAGAAATACGGTGCCGAATCCTTGTGTTGCTTCTGTAGCATGTCAATCTAGGGTTTTTGGAAAAGATGGAGATGAAGTGGATAGTGGATCGACTTGTGTTGGAGAGGGAGAAATAGAGGATGATTCTTTAAGATTGCACATAGAAAGGTATTTCCCACAAACCCATTGTTTATTTTTGCGTATTTCGTTGATTTATGACATGTAATCGATGATTCGTCTTGGTTTTTGTTAGTTTTAGGGTAGTGTTCGGCTGAAATGTCGCAGCCGAACTTGTTTTTTTGCACATAGGAAGAACAGTTCGGCTTAAAACTTGAATATCGTATGAGCCGAACTATTGAGTTCGGCACCAATTTTTTTTTTATGATAATCATCTGAACTTGAATGCCATTATTTAATAACCAATCTATTACTGTTGGGTTCATTGTTCGGCTCATTGTGATTAATATCGAATGTGCCAAACTTTTCTCTGACTATGGCTAGTACTGTTGGCCACCTAGTTCGGCTCATTGTGATAAATATTGAATGTGCCGAACTTTACACTGTGTATGGCCAAAAGCTTCCTGTAAACTTATCCACTTGTAAGTGAGTTATCATATTTATTTAATTTGGAAAACTAATTAAGGTTTGTAATATGTGTTAGCACCCATCCGGGAAAATTCAAACAGAAGCTCAAAAGGAGAACAATGGAAGTGAATCCTTCTAACTCAAAAACTCCCAAACCTCGAGGTGGTGGCACAAAGAACTTACATGCGGGGAAAAGGGGAATTGATACGACTTGCTCTTTGCCTGTAGAACAAGAGGATGACAATGATGAAGATGTTGGTGAGGAAGGTCAAGAAGAAGAAGAACTAGAACAAGAACAAGAGAAAGTTTTTACATCAAGGGAGACAGGTAAGCACATTCCTCATCCTGATAATGTGATACTTCCTCGCAGGGATCGTTTTCCCCATGGTTCCCTGAAGATGGTGGAAGAATGTTGATTGGCTACAAGGAGTCATGGGCGAAATTTTTTTACGAGACTCCGGATCACAGGGATGCAGTCCGCGTACTTAGACACCAAAGCGCCGCACATTGGGATATTTTCAAAGAGGCTCCTGAGGTGGTGGCTTTAGTATAAGGCTCAGGTTTATGGCCTGCTATTTTCTATGCACAAGAGGAATTTGATGCAGTTACAAACTCAGCCTTTTGTGAGAGATTTTTTTTCCGGAGACTTACACATTTCATCTCCCCTTTGGCGAGATGGAAATCACTCCAGATGATGCACAGAAGATTAGTGGTCTTAGAATGCATGGGAAAAATGTTTACTCAACGCTTTATGAAATGACTTGGGATGAGTTGTATGTACTTGCTGAGGAAACTCTTGGTTGGCCAAAAGACAAAACAGAATTGGAGTTTGCCTGCGCTGCTAAAGAGGTGAAGTTTGTGGATTCTAGCACAAAGAAGTTGAAGAAAATCAAGTTCACTGCTTTGAAAAAGTGTTTTGGACACACAAATGAGAAAATTTCAAAGGGGGAGTTGGTTATGGACGAGGTCACAGCTATGCGCACTGCTACCGCGTATTTGTTGCATACTTTAGGAAGTGTTATATTTCCCGATAACATTTGGAACAAGGTTAATGCTCAATACCTTCAATTGTTAAAGGATTTGAAAAGATGCCACAAGTACTCTTGGGGAACCGCGACCTTTTCTTTCCTATTCGTGCAACTTGGAACTGCGTCTAGGTTAACAAGTAGAAACAGATGAGGTTATTTCACAATGCTTCAAGTAAGTTTACACATTGTAGTTCCATTTTCAAGAAAAAACTCGGCTTTCAATTTTGGTTTACTTTACGCCGAACCTACTTTTCTGTAGGTTCGGCTGTTTCGATTTCAATATCCTGAGCCGAACTTGTAGGGGTTCGGCTTTAAACCTTGTTTTATACATAAGCCGAGCTTTCTTATGTTTCCCCAAGTTTACAACCTCCATGATCCAATTCTACTGATCCTAATAATTAAGTTTTATGTTTTGTTTTCAATATTGTTGGTGTAGGTATGGATATATGACCATTTCCCGGATTTGAATTTAGTCAAGGAAGATGACAAATGGGTAGATACATTCCCTACCTCGGCCAGATGGAGTTTCAAGGAAAATAAGAAGAGGAATAAAAAGGAAATCTTGATAGCTTTGAGAGAAAACTTAGACTCTTTGACTGCTGAACAAGTTGCATTTCAACCCTACAAAAAGGATGAAGAAGATGATGATGTTGTTGAGGATGAATATATGCCGTTGGGGATGTACTATGGGCCATTGTTTTATCCCGAAGGCTTTATAGTGTTTGATCCCCGACGAGTACTCCGTAAATATGGATTTATCCAAACGATTCCGGTGCTAGAGGAATCAAAGTTCAAGTTGTTTCCCAAGGGTTCTAAGGGAACAAAGAATACGGAAAGTTCATGGAATGCCGAATATGATCCCGATCCTACCATTGATTGTTGGGATAAATTGGAAGATAACAAATTAAGTTGGGTTGGCTTAGAAGATTTGCGTGACGATCCTTGTGAAGTTGACCCGGCTTATATAGATTGGTATAACCAAATTTCACATCCCTTAATCATTAATAAGGAAAGTCAAGCTTTGATAGATGGTAAGAGGGGAAAGCGAACACAAAAGGAAGTGGAGCCGAAGACGAGGAAGAACACAAAGGGCATGGTTGAAGATGTTTCTAAGTCTTACCGAACCATGGTATATTGAGTGCATACTTTTAAAAAAAATTTCAATATTTTTGTCTATTGTTTCTTATATATTTTAACTAAATTTTATCAGATGGCTGGGGGTAACGACATGTTGAAGGCTATGAAGAAGAAAATTGATTGCAATGTGGATATGGCGGTGGAAGATCAAGAATATATGTACAACCGTTGGGTTGGAGTAATCAACAAAGGTGAAGGTGCGAGTGGAAGTGGTGCTATAAAAGGTCGTGGTGGTGGAAGACGCGGTGGTGCTAAATAGATGATTATGTTCAAATTGAAGTACACTAGGTTTTTATGGTTTGGTTTTTAAGTAATGTTTGATTTTAGCACAATTTTATTTACTTGAAGAAAACAATGTTATGTGTTTGGTTTTCGGTACAATGTTTTGATTTTTAACTACAATGTTATGCTTTTATGTTTAAGTGAAATGCTATGCTTTTTGTCTAATGTTGTTTTTATGTTTAAGTTACAGTATAAAGTTCAGCATATAAATATGTAATACGTATTAGCCGAACGTACAATTTGCTAAGTAAAAAGCTCGGCTTATAAGTGTTTAACATGTATAAGCCGAACCTTACACTGTAACATTCGACTGCTCTCTTATTGTTAAGTTAGGCACGAACTTCCATATTAGTTTAGAGCCGAACCAAATTGCTGGCACTCGATAAAAACCAAAGGAATCCTGTTCGGCTAAAACGGAGATTTTATAAAGAGCCGAACTGTTTGCCAATATTAGAATATTCTAGAAACTTGTAAATTACTATACTAACCTTAAGTTGATATAAAATCAAAAAATGCTCTTTTGGGTCAAAGCATAAGGAACATCAAGAGAACCTTTTCGGTTCCTCTCCTCTTCTTCTCCTCTTCAAACCAAGTCAGAGAAAATCAGTTAAATCATACTGCATCGCTGAAATTGATCGTCGATTTATAAAAATTTGATCGTCGATTAAACAAAACTATAAAATGGCTCATGGAAAACAAAAATCAATTGATAGGCGGTGCAAATCTTCTTCTAATCCGTCAATTGAATACCAACAACCGTTAGAAGGAGTTGAAACTGAAATTGACAAAGAAGTTCAATCAAGCGAAGAAGAAACGCCGAAATGAGGATTAGAAGGTATGTTATACAAACCCAACCATTTAATTTGTTGATTAATGCATTTATTCTATTGTTAGATTAGGTTTAATTGAAAAAACCTAGTTTTTTCGGAACACAGAGAAAGGTTCGGCTCATAGAGTGTAATTTATTAGCTGCCGAACCTTTAACCGAAGAACAGTTCGGCTAGTCGAGATAATCGCCGATCTTTTAGTTTCATTGGTTCGGTTGTTTCGTCTGGCGTTCGTATACGCAGAACTTAGTTCTGTAACCTATTTTTTTTAAGGATATGTTGTGTATTCTGTAGATTATAATTACTTATGTTTTTGTACTATGTATAGGAACCAAAAGGGTAAAATGAAACACCGGGAAGATCAACCATATGTGGAATATCAACCTGAAGTGGAAGAATAAAAACAACTATAGAAGCAAGATTCTACACCTCGTGTGGTTGGGTTTCACATTCCTGATGATGATGATGTAATAGATCCAGAGATGATGGTTTACTACACGGTCTTCCAGCCGACGGAGGCAAGGTGTTGATTGGTTACAGAGAGTCTTGGTCTAAGAGGATATATGAGACTCCTGACTATTGTCGTGCGGTCAGAGTTTTGAGACATCAAAGAGATGCACATTGGGATTTGTGTAAAGAGGTTCCTGAGGTGATTGCTATAGTGCAAGCCTATGGTTTATGGCCTTCTATTAAATATGGTCATCAGGAATGTGATAGAGTGACAGCCTCCTCATTTGCCGAGAGATTTTCTCCTGAGACTTACACATTTCATCTCCCCTTTGGCGAGATGACAATCACTCCTGACGATGCGAATAAGATTACGTGCCTTAGTGTCACCGGCGAAAGCGTAGATATAGCGTTTTATAATATGAGTTGGGATGATTTGTATAAGTTGGCGAAGGAAACTCTAGGATGGCCAAGATCGATAACCGAATGTTGTTATGTGAGAGATGTCACTTCTACCCATAATGATAAAGGTGCATCCTACAAGAAAACACAAGAAGTTCAAGTTGTTGAGGTTGAAAACATATTTTGAGAAAACAACGGAGAGGGTTAAAGATGGAAAGTTGGTGATGACTGAGGAGTTAGTGAAACAAACTGCAACAACATATATGTTGTATAGTCTTGGAAGAGATATCTTTCCTGACACTTCTGGGAACAAGGTGAGTGCTCAATATCTCCAATTTTTCAAGGATGTTCACTCGCTTAATAGTTATGCTTGTGGGACAGCGTCACTTGCTACCTACTCAATCAACTCGCACAAGCATCTAGGTTGGCAAGTACAAACATTGTAGGAAATTTCACTATGCTTCAGGTAATAATCTTCATTAAATTTGATTTTGTTGTTCAAATTATTCTTATTTAAAACAAAATGTTGGTTGTTCAGTGCAAAGTTCGGCTTAAAACCATGCATATGTGTAAGCCGATCTTTCTGTTGTATAGGTTAGGCATGTTAGATAATTTTCATTGTCTGCCGAACTTTACACTGTGAAGAGGATATTTTTAGAAATCTTCAATTATTTATGTAGGTGTGGGTATATGACCATTTCCAGAAATTGAAATTGGCCAAAGTATATGCAAATTTGGATAAAACAATGCCAACAACGAACCAATATGATATGGAAGCCAAGAAAGAAAGAAATAAGAAAGATGTCTTTATTAATCTGAGAGAGAAATTAGACTCTTTGGATGGGAGTGACGTCGTATTTGACCCATATTTGAGAGATGTTCAAGAAGATTATGTTGTTCAATATAATTTGGTGCCGATAGGTATGTACTATGGTCCTTTATTTTATCTGGGTGGTTCTGTAATATATGATCCTCGTTGCGTTCTACGTCAGTTAGGATCTGTCCAAACGCTCCCAGTAGTTAACGAAAAGTTCAGGTTGTTGCCATTGGGTACCAATGGGACTAAAAGCACCACCTCTTATTGGTGCCCCAAATATGATCCAAAACCAACCTTAGAGTACTGGAGAAGGTTGGATGCCAACAAGTTAAATATGAACCACTTGCATATTTTGGGTGGCGGTCCTCCACAAGTTGAGCCAAAATATATGGATTGGTATAATGAAATTTTGCGTCCGCTTATTATCAAGAGATCAAGTCAAGTTGTAGCTGACAAGGAGAAGGCAAAGGTTGCCAAAAAGAAGTCCAAGGCCATTGACATTCAAAAGGAATATAAAACAATGGTAAGCAATGTCTTCAGTTTTTACTTGTTTAAGTATTACTTCTGAAATATTAAAGTTCTTCGACCTTTAAATGGAACCAGGTTGCGGGGGGCAAGGAGTTGTTGAGAAATTTGAAGAAAAGAATTTTTTTCAAAACTAAGCGGACGGTAGAGGAGCAACAAGATTGGTACGACCAGTGGGATGCAGTCATAAACAAAGGGAAATGACCCAATAAACCAGCAAAAAGGCCGACGAGCAAGAGGCCACGACAAGAAGGTGAAGACTCAAGTCAAGCAGCTAGGGGCGGGACATCTGGTGAAGAGGACGACAATGTACGTCCTAAAAGGAAACGAGGTCGTGGTCAGTGAACTATAAGTTTGGATGTGTCGTGAAGTACACTTAGTTTGTTATCTTTTGTTATGAGTCGTGAAGTACAATTAGTTTGTTATGTTTTGTTAAATACACTTGTTTGGTTTAGTACCTTGAATCACTTGTTTTAATGTAGTTTTCAATGGTTTTATATGTTTGGTTCTAATGTTTGGTGGTCTGTGAAACTACTTAAAGGAACATGGTTCGGCTCAAACTACAATTATCGTAGTTATTCCGCGGTGACATGGAAACCACAATTTCCATCCCCTTGGACATCGTCCATGGATATAATAAACTCATGAATGGCTTCAGGTAGGTTATCCAAGCAGTTTCGGTAAATCATATTAGAAGGTCTTAAACACTTCCCCCAAACTATCCCTTTTGGGACCTTTCATTCTACCTTCCGCATATATGGTTTTATTCTCCTTTTGCTTGCGAATCAGAATCGTCTTTGTTGTTTCGATTTGTTGAGATGGAAACATCTTACCCTTAATCTTGACGTCTACTTCCAATGGGGGAGAACATAGAGGACCACTATTCTTAACTTCTTTGTTACTTGTTTCACCTTTATCCTTGCTCGGTCGACCACGTTTCTTTGATAGCTTCACTTCATCCATCTTGTCTAACATCTCTATTGCCTTATTCTCTTCTTCGTACTTTGCATCATGGTACTCGACCCTGCATGGATCCCTTGTGGTAGGTGTGGGTTTTTTGGTAGTAGGAGCATACGCTCCTGATCTCTGCTCTTTTCGATTTTCATTCGTGGGTGGCCTACCTTTTTGTGGCCCCTTTTTCGGTTAGAATATACCTTGTTGGGTGTGAGGATAGAGGATTGACATCATATTGTCCCATAATATTTGTTTTTGAGGTCGCAACATCCCACGATACATTTCAGCCAACCTTTTGCCATAAGGTGTGTCCCAAATCTCTACATCATCGTCCTCGTCAAGCATATGATCATTTCTAAATTTTTTCTAATGAGGATCAATATCCTCAAAAGGTATAAGACAATCCTTGTACCGAAGTAGTTCATGCCGACACGGAAGTCCCATGCTTTCCCTCATTTTACAAACACACTCTTCCTGGGAGTTAGCATCCATTTTCTCCATCAAATCCACTTCCTTCATTATAAGTTCAATGCACAAATGAGAGACCATATGGGTTAGTCCCCGGAGACACTTATCATCTGGGAATTCATCATGCTTCATCATTAGACTTTTTTCGAATAACGTTCCAAATTTTATAACGTCACTCATGAAATAGTCTTCCATTGCGTTAAACACCGTGACGAACGTGTCCACGCACCCAAATATATTCCTCTTCAAACGATAGTGAGCCGACTCTACCATACTTGTAGCTTGGTTGTCGAAGTGCTTGTGGTGGTTTTTAAATGCACTAACAAATCTATGTGCGTTGGTATCCAAGAATTGCTTGCGTAAATATATAATGATTTCCGGGTATTTGACGCCCCAATTCGCAATGAGCTTTGCAACAATTTCTTCATACACTTCTTCGGTGATGGACCAAGTCAAAGCTTCCCAATCATTGTGGAAACATGCCCACATCCTTTCATTAGCCTCATATGATTTCCTGAATTCTTTCTTCTTCACTTCTCGTTCTCCATACGGTAATGTAGCAATCTTCTCTAGCTCTTTCAACTTGAGCGGTTGGATTATCCCTTGGCATTTCTTCCTAACATTATTCCATACATGAAAGGTACAAATAAAGTTTTGCGCGTTCGGAAATACCTTCCTTATAGCAAACATCAATGCCGCCTCTTGGTCGGTTACCATGACTTTTGGTAGAGCATCCTCCCGGAAGATTAACTTCACTTGTTCCAATGCCCATACATAGCTTTCTTTCAACTCATCATGCAAAAAACAAAAAGCAAAGGTGAAAGGTGACTTGGTTGACGTATGACCAACAACGTTCATCAAGGGCATCTCATACTTATTGGTTTTGTAAGTGCAATCCAATATGAGAACTTGTGAGAAGCAGAACGCCAACTTTACGCATTCCGGATGGGCAATAAAAAGGTGCGTCACATGGCCAAATTCATCCAATTTCTTTTGGCAAGCGTAGTTCTTATTTTGCGCTAACCACAATAATTGTTGCATCACCAACCTACCTTGCAAATCCTTTCTTCTCAAAGTACTTCTCGCGTTATAGATTTGTTTCAACGTAGTCTTGTTATTCTTCTCATTCTCCTTCAACTTGCTAAGAATTTTAGAGGGTGCCATACGTGCTCGTGTCATTTTATCTAGCTCCGCATATTCATGAGCTTTTAGTCTTCCGGCTCTATAATGTCCATGAAGATCCTTTGGACGTGGGTGATTATGACGGCAATCCATATCTTCATTCATTTTGAAAACTTTTTCATTTATGTTCCACTTTAAGACGATCTTGAAAGGACAATTTATCTTCCTTGTTTTAGTCTTATATTTTTTCCCGGTCTTCCCAACATATGGCTTACCTTTTTTCTTCTTGATTACTTACTTCCCACCCCACTCACAAACCATCTCAACCCGCTCCTTTTTGCTTTGTCTACCTTTAACTAGGACGCAATTGGTTTTCCAAGCATGTTCCTCAACCTATTTAACATCTTCTTCTTTGGTTTTCCACGTTTACATATACACAAGTACAAAACTTAAGTTTTATTAATGATTTTGCATACAACAAACTTGAAAATTAATAAAAACATAAACTACGTTACCTACCAAGTCAGTTTGGAAGTGATCTTTAGTATCTTCATGAATGACATCAACATACGGTGGTTGATCCTCCATAGATTCCATTTCAGGAACAATCTACAACAATATCGCACAGGTTTTGGGTCAGGTTCGATTAACGCAATACTTTATGAAAGTCGATCTCACGGTTCGGCTAGTTAGTGTTCGATTTACAAAGCCGAACCTATTCTCAAACATGGATTTGGCCTATTGGGCACTAATATTATTAGCCGAACCATAAGACATGAAATTTATAAAAACAAAAATTATGGTTCGGCTGGATAACGTGTAAGCCGAACATAACACTGTAACTCGTATAATTTTTTGTATACGGTTCGGCTCAAATTTTGAGCCGAACCATGAAAATTATTTGGCGCGAAAATAATTGAATGAAAGTTCGGCGTATATATTTCTCAATCGTAGAAACCGAACTGTTCTTATTTTTGATGGTTAGGCATACATATTATCTGCCGAACCTTACTCTGTTGCGCCGAACTAGTTGCAAAAATCATAACTTTTTGTGAAATAAAGCTACAAAACGGAAATTAAACAACTTCTATAACCATACTTGTGTATTATTAGCATTGGGTTCCTCATCCATGTACTCATCTTCGGGGTTTGGCTCCATAAAGGAATCATCTTGAGCTTGAGAAAAAGGTTGAGTTTGGGTAAAATCATTTTCAAAATCCAACAAATAAGCCATGTCTGGATCTCCATCGTAATTGATATGTATTTTCATAGCTTTACGTGATGAAGATTCATCTTCCTCACTCGAATTTGTATCACACATCTCTCAATAATCACAAAAATCACAAAGAAAAAAAAAAAATTCCTCCTCTTCTTCTTCTTTCCTCCTTCTTCTTTTTCTAAAAAAATAACTCACTAATCTTTAAAAAGAAAATTATGATCCTAAATTAACACTAAACTAACTAATCAGATTAACACTAATTAATCAGATTAACACTAATCTCATAAGGGTATTTTGGCATATATGAAAATAGGTTGGATAAATGATAGCCTAGAAATACTATTTCCAACCCCTTTTTTGTCTTATTATGTATGTCTCCAAATTATCTTGTATGCCCCAAATTAGGGTTCATTTATAGAGAACATAAAGTAGAGTCCCAATGCAAAATTTTTAACTAATTCCAATTTCCTAATCGGTGTCGGCATTCCAGGGAGCCCAGCCCACTTTCTTACCTATCCACTAGCCCAACTCACTTTCTTTCGGTGATATGTCGTTGTTAGGATTCATTTCTCCACTTATCTTTTGTTCCTTGTTTCGGCGAGTTTTATTCATTTCTCTAAGACTTTGTTTGATAACAGAGAAAGGAAACAGTTCCATGAAAAGTGTTTCCATGGAATCAGTTTCCTGGGGAGGTAAGGAAAGATTTTCCATGGAATTCCACATAATTGAGTTTAAAACATAATTTAGGCCACGTTTTTATTGGAATTCCATGGAAACAGATTTTGACCAAACGACGGAAATCAGGCTATTTCCGTGGAATTAACTCCTATCAAACACAGCCTAAAATTTTAGAAATTCCGACTAGTTTCCAGCTCAGGTAATCTGTTTAGTCGCCCGGTGTGAGTCATGATTTTCGGTGGCCATGAAAATCGTTTTTACGGAAAAAACGCCAATAAGTTTCCATCGGATCCGCCATTTCCTTTCTCTTTATTTCAATGAGTTCTCTTTCGATGATTGTTTTCTCAAGTTTATCAATCTCTTCACTGAGACGAGCATTGTCAAGCTTCAAAGAAATATTTTCGCTTTCCAATGACTTGACAACCTCAGTTAACTTCTATTGTCAAGTTCTTAAAATTCTCTAATTTGACATGAGAAGTAAGATTAAAATACCCTTTTGGAAAGTTGAAAGTTCTCTTTACTGAGACGAGTATTTTCACTCTCCAATGACTTGACACTCTTAGTTAACTTTGTTAGAATACGGGCATCCAACCAAAATCAATTGGCAATGAGTGGAGAGGCCTTAAGGATTATAAACCGTAGGATATTAGATTGCCTAAATAATGTGAGAGTGATAATCTCAAAACGCCCCCTCATGTGTAGCCTCGTTGGGTCTAACACGTGGACAATTAAATCGGGTGACGTGGAGTAAAGGCGCGACCAAATGACTCGTCGCAAATAGCCTGCTCTGATACCATGTTAGAATATGGGCATCCAACTCAAAACCAATTGGAAATGAATGGAGAATCCCTAAGGATTATAAACTGCAGGATATTATATTGCCCAAATAATGTGGGACTAATAATCTCAACACGCCCCCTCACGTGTAGCCTCGTTGGGTGTAACACGTGGACAATTAAATCGGGTGACGCGGAGTAAAGGCACGGTCTAATGACTCGTCACAAATAGCCTGCTCTGATACCATGTTAGAATACGGGCATCCAACTCAAAACCAAATGGCAACGAGTGGAGAGGCCCTAAGGATTATAAACCGCAGGATCTTAGATTGCCCAAATAATGTGGGACTAATAATCTCAACGCGCCCCCTCACGTGTAGCCTCGTTGGGTCTAACACATGGACAATTAAATCGCGTGACACGGGGTAAATGCGCGGTCTAATGACTCGTCGCAAATAGCCTGCTCTGATACCATGTTAGAATACGTGCATCCAACTCAAAACCAATTGGAAATGAGTGGAGAGACCATAAGGATTATAAACCGCAAGATCTTAGATTGGCCAAATAATGTGGGACTAATAATCGCAACACGCCCCCTCACGTGTAGCCTCGTTGGGTCTAACACGTGGACAGTTAAATCGGGTGACGTGGAGTAATGGCGCGGCCAAATGACTCGTTGCAAATAGCCTGCTCTGATACCATGTTAGAATATGGGCATCCAACTTAAAACCAATTGACAACGAGTGGAGAGACCATAAAAATTATAAATTGCAGGATCTTAGATTTCCCAACAAGGTGGGACGAATAATCTCAACAAACTTCTTAGTTGGCAATTCTTTTATCTTGGACATTTCTTGCTCCTTGCTCCATTAATGTAACTATACTTTCTTGAAGGTTCTCAATGCTGATTTCTGCTACTTTTCTGATTTATGTTGTTGTATATGGCGATATTTTGTCTGTTGTTTCTGGACTTGGTGCTAGCAATATGTAAGCTTTTGTATGTTTGAAAAGCCTCCAGTAATCAACTACTGAAACAACCAGTCCCTTTTCTGTCTTTCACAACTTCACATGTAGGGCTGCACAACGGGTAGGGTAGATAGGATATGGCCTATTTCGCCACCCCACCTGCTAAATGGCGGGTAAGAAATTTTTTACCCGTCACCCTACCCGCCATTAAACAGGTAAGATCCTATCCGACCCATTATTTGGCGGGTCGGGTAGGATAGGGTAGCGGGTATAATCGTTTTAAACATAACATATGATATACGAAATAGGATAAAACGATTTTGCCTCGAAAATTTCATCTGAAGACTTCACAAGACCTGAAATTTCATCTGAAGACTTCGCAAGACCTAATGGGATTGTCGTGAAAGACGGTGATGGGGCTGATGGTTATAGGTCTAAACTGATTTCATTATCTTACACACCGTCACCAGATAATTAAGGTTTTCCTGTTGCAGTTGGTCACATTGAAGATTAGCCACTCGAAGTAGCTCATAATCTATGTTTTTATTGTGCTTGAACCGTTTAGGCATACACTTGATGTTTGGTTATAAAAGTTGGTCTTGGTGTAAACAAAGACATTAAAATAAAACTAATCTACAAATGTATAGATGTATGATCTTTTATAAGACTTCCTCAGTAGAAAATACATCAGATTTGTTAAACTTGGATCGATTACTTTCCTTTGTTTATAGTCTTTCATGGATGTTATAGCTCTTCAAATTTCTGGGTGAGCAGTCCTCTTTATATATAGTGATTTTTGGCTGCAATGAGAAATTCATATCCATATTCAAATTCATTCTTTCAGAGTACGTTCAGTAGAGTTTTATCGGCTATTTTGCATTTGTTCCGCTTGATTAAGGCGACTGGTACTTACTCTTGGGGTCTAATCGTTTAAATTTCTCAAACATTGGATTCAGGAATCTCAATTGAAGATTGTTTTTGGTTAATGTAACCTGTTAGCTATGTTGTATTAGGCGCACCTAAGGCGGCCTACGCGCCCAGAAAAAAAGAAAAGGAGCTCAAAATTACTCACACTTTTGCGCGTTTTATTAGCAGATTTTCTTCTTCCTTTTAATTCCAGCGCCAAGTTGACTATTCTTTTGGTACATTGCCAAGTAGTCTGCTTGCACGCTGCGGAAGATTACAAGTTGGTTAGCTACAAGTTTTACCACCTGCATGGCGTTGAAGCAAAACCTGCAGCGCATTCAAAATCTTTATGAACCAGCTGCTTGGCTGAGATGTAATAATTAACCAAGAGCCTATGGTTGTTTGTTTGGATACCGCGGTTAAGGTGATTCTTAATAAATTCAGAGCTACAAAGTAGATCATGCCAAAGCTTGCATACACACTTACATGTTAAGATGGAATTCACTGGTAACTTTAGAAACATCTCTGCATGAATATCTTCTGGACTAGCTCTGACATATATATATATATATATATATAGCTGCTGCTTCGTGCTTTTTCTTCTTTAGCTCGTAAGAGATTAAGGTTTTCAAGTGAAAATTCATTTTTAGCGTTTCTATCTCTTATTTATCTGCTTGAAGTGCACAATATCACAAGTAAAAAACTTTGGATACCAATCCGCAACAAGTTTGAATTCATGGTTTGCCTAGGAAAAGAAAAATTCTCTTTGTTCGGTTTTCTCACGGATTTAAAGAAGGTGGCTCTATTTCCATTATCAATTAAATTTTGGTCATCTGGCTAGGCTTGAGAAGAAGAAGAAAGGGCTTCGTGATTCGTAAACTCTAATGTGACATATAAAGATCAAAAATACCAGTCGTTAAATTATATTTTCCATATAGAAAAAAAAGCGCTGGTTATGCTAAAGTTGCTCTCGGGTTGGGAAGAAGCACTTTTACTCGTCGCAAAGTCATAAATCATAATCGGTAATTCAAATTCCACCAGTTATTCTGGTTATTACAATAGAAAATTGGATTTCGAATGCCTTTAGTTTTCCACAAGGTCATTGGCCAGCTTTGTTTTTTGGGTGTAGAGGAGATTAGCTAGAGGCTCTACTTTACGTTAGTGACCTTCCTTCAGCACCTTGTTTTTTGCATTAGTTATTTTATTTCTTGGTTCCAAGGACCTTTATCTATGTCGAGAGACAAGTTTTGCGACCTGCATGGCGTTGACACTTTATGGTAGATGCATGTCAACATCCCTTTGCTGGCTTTCATTCCTGAAGCTGATGTTTGTGTACTGTATATGCATGCCTGATCTGATATGTCTCTCGATATTTAGGTCACTTTTGAAGTTGCTATTTTGTATACGACATCTACAGTTAGGAAACATCTAATATATCGAATTTATATTGGTACCGGATATTGACTATTGCCTGAGAATTTCTATAAATAGAGGGGTAGCACCTTAGAAAATTAAGGGTGAATGCAAGTAGCATCATATCATAGGGTAAAGAGAGGTGAAAGCTGGGAGGTGTGTGCAAACTGTCGGAGGATTAAGAAGAGTGTCCGTGAAATTGAGTGCTGATGTTAGAGGAAGATAGTTTTTCACAATCGGTGAACATAGCTAGGGGTGCACATATGTTATGTTTAAGTCATATGTTAGGCGGGTAAGAAAGGACAGAGATTATTTGGTCTTTTACATATGTTAGGCGGGTAAGCGGGTAGGGTAGAATAATTTCGGGTTTTATTCGTCACCCTACCCATTTAACGGCGGATAAAATAGTGTTTACCCGTCACCCTACCCGTCAATGGCGGGTAGGATAGGATACGGATAAAAATTCTGACGGGTCGGATAGGATGACGGGTAAGGGTAGGATATGTGCACCCCCTATTCACATGTAGTGACTAGTGAGTTTATTATTTTTCTTATTAGTATTATCTGGAATTTAAAGGCACATGATATGTTATTATCATGACAACATGGTTGTGGACCTTTGGGTATTTATAATTACATGCAATGGTAATACTAAAACGGAAATGATACACTTACCGGGGCTGGTTCAGCTGTGTGTACCGACGAGAGAAAAAATGAAATTTCTTTTGACTCGATGGTTTGCAGGGTGTGGGTCCCGCCCCCTCAATCTCACACAAATAAAATCAGGATGGTACGCGGGATTCAACCCGCGGGACATCAATGATTTTCGTATACTAATATGGAATGATCAATTTATTCCATACAGCACTCGCTGAACGAAAATGCTTCTTCAGAAAAAAAAAAAATAGAAAAAAAAAATTCTTAACAGACTACGAAAAAAACCGAAAGAGAAGAGACCATCACACACATAACCAAACCCAAAGCGGGACCTCTGCTCTTCTCCTTGGGGTTCATTGAGACCCATCAGAAAAATCTGTGTCCGGCAGTTTTTCCGTAGTCCAATTTCCGTATTGTATCCGATTCTGATGACCAAAATGGTCGTACCTTTTCTAGGGAATATAACCTCCATGCCAAATTAATACCCTAGATAAATCAGTAATTCCTCAGAATGAAAATAAAAATGCAAAGACTATGAACAGCCGGCATGTTTGGGAACAAGCAGAAGAGTATCAACACCGTTTGGGTTTCGCTCATCATTAACGGCGTTTTGGGTTAAAGAAGGTTCACCGCTGAAAAGAAAAATCCATGCATTTAAAGCTCAACAATCGTCTACTTTTTTGACTCACTCCTCCGGAGCATTCAAAATGGCCCCTAAATCACAAAGGACCTAGATAGGACCCAAACGGATTCTTCCTCCAAAGAAACTCGTCCATTCTTCCTACCTATCAACGTCTATGTTCCGGAAGCGTGAGTCAAGAAAAACAAAAAAGAACATCGGGTAGGAAAATAACGTCGAAGAAAAATATGATCGAAAGAGATATATATCTGAGATAGCAAGAGATATATATAGTGAGAGACTTGGAATATGAAACTAACCCTCTGCCTTGAGTAGACTAGACGGTCAACTTTTTCCTTGGAAATGGTACACGCCATTGAAGTTAATTGAAGACTCTTTCCTATAATATCCTTCCTTTCATATTCTCGATTCTTCTTTTTTGGAATACGTAAGGTCTAAATGGGATTTATGATAAATATTTTGGAAGTTGCATCGTGGTGAAGACTCGAGAAAGAATAATTAATTAATAGAGCAAACGAGAGAGAGTCCAGCATTCTCATGTTGTCATTTTTTTAGAGGCTGTTTAGAGAAACAAATGATGAAGAAGATCTGCAGAAACTTAGTATTTGTTTCTTGAGTTCTTATAGCCTAGCTTGTCATTCTTCTTTGGTTTACTCGATTGCTACGTGCAGGGTTGGTTTTGCATTTGCATGCAGTCTGGGAACTCATCAGATAATTGAACTACCTTCAACATTTAAATTTCTTTGGAAGATTGACAACTTTTCTAAGTCGAGACTTTCAGAGCTGCAAAATCGAAGGTGAATGAAATTGGAAATGTGTTAAAGATAGCAGAAAAGCAGCTGAGTGAAGCAAAGGATGAATTGCGGGAAAAAGTACCCGCCTTACTCGTTAAATCGGATAGGGAAATGTACTTGGAAATAGGCGAAAAGTTACTTTTTGATGGAATATTTTAGACTTTTGTTCCGAAGGATTTAATTTGCTGTTTACTTGTGAGGAGTTGACAATGTGCTAGCGGGGGAGCCAGGATTCGAGAAATGGGTGGGCAAATTGCCAATCGACACATATTTTAGGGGTGCAAAAAGGTTAAAATGACTAGTGGGATGAATTGGTTCCAATTAGGCTTGGGAGCTCACATTTGAGGGGTGCAATTGTACACCCTCATCTCCATGTGGCTCCGTCCCTGCTCTGGAGACTTTTTGTTCTCTTTAGTTCTGATCTACTGTAGGTACACATTTCATCTTCCGGAACGTGTCCACAAAGACACACGTGGAGGACATGCGGCTGAGAGCATCAAGATATGATATCACACGTGGAAAGCCAAGAGACGCTCCCTGTCAAGATAGCATCGCCACCCACCAGATCCAACGGTAGAGGATCGAGGAGACAGAAACACTAGAACACTGTGAAGCACTGGGGGATAACCCAAGAGACACTTTATCCTATCCCCAGAAAGATCTAAGATCTACGGCTGGGGATAGCCAGACTGACGCAGACACGACAGGGGCAGAGGACAGCTGTCTACCGCGGACAGACATCTCAACTACCCGCATTAAATACCCTCAAACATCATACGTGTCAGTCAGCCTGTGGAGGAAGCGCAGATAGCACTGAATATTCAAACGGAACACGCAGAGAGAACCAAGAACACGAAGACCTCCGCGTAAGCGGCACAAGACACAAGAGGATAACGTTATAACGGGCTTCAGAAGTGGACCCCACGTAACCACCCTATAAATACCCCTCTCTCCCAAGTGAAGAGGGGGCGGAAAAAAGATGAAGGAGAGAGACAGAGAGATAGAGAAAGTGTAAGTGAAGTTCCTCCCGCTACGCAGGCCTATGTTGATCTCAAAGTCATTCGACTATTTCTGTAACTTTCATACATATAATGAAAAACCCAAACCCGCAGACAGAGAATCATATAAGTTAATCGTTTCATCTATGTTCATGCATTTATACTTTTTATGTTCAATTCGATACTTATGGTATAGCATGTTCGTACATTTTATACTTCATCCACTATTTTATCTTACTATATGAGATAAGAACAATGTGTGTAGTTGATGAGACGAGGAAGAGTATTAGAACTCTGAGTCAAGGATTCGACATAATCAATCCATTCCCCTCAGGCGCAGCTTACTTACTGTATTGTCATGAGTCTGCGCGCATTATTTGTTAATACTCAGATGACATTGATCTATGTGTTCACAATCTGGCGCTAGAAACAGGGATTTTAATCCCGGTAAAAGATTTATCTTCTCCTGTGACTTGTTTCAGGCTTCGTTTTCTAAAAAAACGATGTATGGAACACTACGGTTTTTTCCGTTCATGATTTCAAAAACCAAAATTTTTAACAAATCCGCGTTTATCTAAGTAAATCTGATTTTTCATGCATTTTCTAAGTTTTCACATCTTTGAAAACCAAAATTGTGAACAGATCCGCGTTTATCTGAGTAGATCTGATTTTTCATGCACGTTCTAAGTTTTCACATCTTTGAAAACCAAAATTATGAACAGATCCGCGTTTATCTAAGTAAATCTGATTTTTCATGCATCTTCTAGGTTTTCACGTCTTTGAAAATCAAAACTTCGAACATATCTGCGGTTATCTACACAGATGGGTGCCTTAAGTATTTTCAAGATTTTACACCTTTGAGGACTCAAAATGCTAATAGATATCACGTGGGGCCCATTGTTTTCGTGATTTTATCTCTCTCTTTCATGAAAATATTAAAAGATGGAGAAAAGCAAAGATGTCGGGAAGGATAAAGCTCTTTCAAAAGAGATGCCAAGGACAACACCAGTGGTAACTAGGAGTAAGCATAGAGGTGAAAAGCTAAAGGCAGCGGATAGGGCGCAGGTTAATGCAGAAAGCATGGCCCCCATCAATGCCAACATCATCGCAACAAACGCAGTAAATGCCGCGGCAGCCAAAGCAGGAGCTTCAAGAGATGGCGGATCCAAAGTTGGAGCTCCCAGAGTAGCCAATGCTCAACTACAGGAACATCAAGAAGTCGTGGCAGAGTCAGAAATACAACAACCCCTCTATGGGATGCCCTTAACCAACGAACAGAACATACCCTTTCCAGCCAAGCAACCGCTTCTAATAGCAGGCCAACCCTCACAACAACCGTAGAGGTCCCATGGTGCACAGTTAGACCCACCAGAACCAGTAATACAGATCGTGGATGAGGAACAAACCATAGTCGCTGATGAGCAATTGCGGGCAGGAACACCAAATCAATGGTCAAATCATTCCGCTCAGATGATGGCCGAGCTGACAGAATTAAGGAAGAACCAGAAGGCATACGCAGATGCTGTGGAGATATTAGCACAAGAGATCCAAACACTCAAGGAAAGAATCATTCATAGCGCGGAGGTAGAAAACCAACGCGACGAAGCCAACTCCAAGGTTGTAGCACCTAATCAAGATAGAAGAATGGTGATCGCAAACAACCCACTTCCATTGAATCGAAGAGGCGCAAAGAGCAGCCAAAGATCAGACCTTGATTAAAATCCCGAGAACTCGGACTACTACGACGATACCACCTTCCCACGAGCAAAATCTACCATTCATGAGGAACACCATATCGCAATGGAAAGTCTGCGTGCTGAGCTGGAAGAAATCAAGGAGCTAAAGACTAGGCAGGGATGCGGAAGGCTAGAACAAGTGATGAAGGAATCAAACACTACCCCGCTGACACCACACTTGGCCAGGGCTTCCATACCGCAGAAGTTCCTGCTTTCGATTACTATGACGGATCAACTGATCATGCGGCTCATCTTCGATATTATAATCGAATGATGGCCCGTTGGGATAACGAAGACTCCATACTGTGCAGATACTTCACATCGAGTTTAAAAGGGTTCGCGTTATCATGGTTTGATAAATTTCCATCAAACTCCATCGACTCCTACGACCAAATCACAGAAAAATGTCTAGCAACATACATGTACAACAAGGTTGTCAATACCATCATGGACAAACTATTCTCGCTGGAGATGAAATACAAAGAGACCATCAGAGAATATACTAATAGGTGGCACAAGATTTTCCAAGCTATTGGAAACGTAGATCCCGTGGTTAGTATCAACTGCTACAAATGGGGGATGGACAGGATGAGTCCTTTATTTGTCGAGATCCACGGAACCATCCCTACCACCGAAAGGGATCTCCGGATAATCATAGAAAAGCATGCAAGGTTAGAAGAAATTCAGCGTGAAAACCCCAGACATCACACTCAACGTCCCACACGCAAAAATTCCGTGGATCAATCCAGGGGGTCCAAAAGAGGAATCACAGAAGAACGTCCCAACGAAGAAAGAAAAGAACGAAGGGATGATAGACGAAGAGGTGATCGAAAATTTGAAGATCAAATCTATACCAAGCTGAATACCAGTTATTAGCGCATCCTGAGAGATATCAAAGGGAGGGAGAACTTCGATTGGCCATGGTCCAAAGGAAAGCAGCCTCCTAGATCAGAAAAATCCAAGGAATACTGTGAATACCACTGTTTCAACGGTCATCAAACAGAAAAGTGCAAAAATATCAAGATAATGATTCAAAAACTAATCGACGTAGGAGATCTGAAGAAATATATACAGAAGATTGATAACGAAGATATAGCCAGGAGAGGCAAGCAGGTTCAATTACTAGAAGGCAACCGCACCCTCAACACGATTTCCTGTTCAGAGATTCAAGGACCATCCCTAACCGACCAGATTGGGAAGAGATTGAGAAAACAATTCGAAGATTATTGTGAGCTTTATAAGATCGATGGGAAAGAGGTAAACGAGAACGAACAGTGGATGGACGCGCCCATGACTTTCGATGCAGACGATGTGGAAGAAGACATGAAAGACCATAATGATCCTCTAGTCCTCACACTCCCAATAGCAGGGTGCAATGTCAAGAAAATTCTCATCGATGGAGGAAGCGTAGTCAACGTCCTGTTCTATGACACATTCAAACGTATGGAACTCAACGACGAGCAACTGTTGTCATCTTACTACACCATCTACAGATTCAACGGCGCAGCTACAAAACCCCTAGGGGACATTGCCTTACAAGTAGACGCAGGGCCCATGAAAGTGGACACTCGATTCAGCGTCGTAGATGCACCTTCACCTTACAACGCCATCATCGTAAGAAGATGGGTTCACAAGCTCAAGGGAGTAGCGGCGACCTACCATCAATATCTCAGATTCCCAACACCCCAGGGAGTCATGGAAATTAAAGGAGACCAAGTAACTGCGCGGGAATGTCAGACCTTACAGAATCAGATCAATAATGAGCGGGAAGAAAAGCACCAGTCCCGAAGATCCAAAAATAAGGAGATAACCATAGATACATATCTGGAAGAAATCTATGTAAAAAGCCTTCTGAACGTAAACACCACTGGCAGCGCAGAAGCAAGCACCTCCGCGACAAAAGAAGACGGAGAGCCACCAAATAGCAACCAAAGAATGTTCCTCTCTTGAGGGAACCAAAACCCACGTTTACAGCTGTCGAAGCAGCTAAAGAAGTCAACATAGGTATTGAGGGAATCCCGAAGATTATCAGAATAGGCACCTTGATGGATGAAGAAAGAGAAGCCGCGCTAATCAAACTTCTAAAGGAATACGCGGACATATTTTCTTGGAAATTGGGGGACATGCCGTGAATTGACCCAAAGTTAGTTCATCACGAACTTCGAATAAAACCAGGTACCCCTCCTTTTAGGCAGAAAGTGCGCAAAGTAGCTCCAGAATACCATCGAGCAGTTGAAGTGGAACTCCGCAAACTACTGGACGCAGGATTCATCAAAGAAGTTAAGTACCCAACATGGATCTCTAACATGGTCATCGTACCGAAGAAAAATGACGGAGTAAGGATATACATCGACTTCACCAACCTCAATAAGGCTTGCCCTAAAGACAACTATCCACTGCCAAGCATTGACCAACTTGTCGAGGCAGTTGAAGGATACGAAGAAATGTCATTCATGGATGGATACTCTGGATACAATCAATTATTCCTAGTAGAAGAAGATCAGCAACATACATCATTCTATATACCACACGGCCTCTATTGTTATGTAAGAATGCCCTTTGGACTGCGAAACGCAGGGGCAACCTACCAAAGAATGGTGGATGCGATTTTCAAACCATGGATTGGAAGTACGCTGGAAGTATATGTGGATGATATGCTCGTTAAAAGCAAGCTGCACAAAGATCATCACCAAGACCTAAAATATATTTTTCAAGCAATGAGAGTGCACAACATGAAGGTAAACCCAGAGAAGTGCACTTTTGGTGTCACTTCCGGAAAGTTCCTCGGATATTTGGTGACGAAGAGGGGCATTGAAGTCGAACCCGCTAAAATTGAAGCCATCGTAAGAATGCCATCCCCAAAGAATTTAAAAGAGGTTCAGAAACTCAATGGTTCGCTGGCTGCGCTGGGGAGGTTCATATCCAGGTCCTCGGACAGATGTAAGCACTTTTTTAACATTCTCAAAAAAGGAAGCAAATTCGAATGGACGTTAGAGTGCGAGGAAGCTTTTCGAAATATCAAAGAATACCTGGCTGAGATCCCTATATTACAAAAACCAGACGCTGATGAAGTGCTGGCACTATACATAGCAGCAACAGAAGATGCAGTCAGCGCAGTATTGGTTAAAACCAACACGAAGATAGAGCAGCAGAAAGGAACTACACGAAGATCGAGCATCTCATCTTGGCATTAGTATGGGCAACCCTGAAACTTAGAACTTACTTTTTGACTCACTACGTCCGCGTCCCATGCAAAGCTCCGCTAGGAGCAGTCCTTAAAAACGCAAGAAAAGTAGGCAGAATTACAAAATGGAATACTCACCTAGATCCATTCAATATCATCCATGAGCTACAACACTCTCAGAAGTCACAAGTATTAGCAGATTTCCTAGCAGACTTACCATTGGATAACTGCGAAGAAGTCATCATCGAAGGACGAAAGACAGCAGGACTACCAGAAATGGACGAAGGTAAAGACCCTATAGACATCTTGGAAACAAAAAATCCTAGGCAATGGGAAGTCTTCGTAGATGGGTCGAAAAATAAAGAAGGGGCGCGGATAGGCATCGTAATCACCACCCCAACAGGAGACAGGATCATACATGCTTTCAAGTTAGAATTCAAGGGGCATATCAACAACATAGTTGAATATGAAGCAGTGATGCATGCCCTTCAGTTGATAATAGAAATGGGCATAACGGACGTGCGCCTGACAAGCGATTCACAGCTGGTCATTCGACAAATAGGGTTGCGATATAATGTTTATAACAGAACATTGTCAGCATACATGGAATTGGTGCAAACACTAGCATCACAAATCCCAAACATCAAATTCTGGAACTTGGCAAGGAAGGAACTCAGTCACGCGGATGCCCTGGCCTACATATCATCGATGCTCACAAACGAGGACGTCAAAGCAATCAAAGTAACCAGGATTTACGATCCTTCAATTGATATTCAAGAACTCTGCGCTGCACAGCAGAGGAACCACGCAGAAGAAGATATTGCAGATGATGACGTGGGAGAATTCATCGCGGATGATTTCCAAGAAGACGACATCATGGCTAAGGCAGATCAAGATGAAGACTTCAGCAAAAAAGAAGATTGGAGATCTGGGATTCATCTTTTCCTAAAAGAAAGAATTCTACCCTCGGATCTAAAACAAGCCAGAAAAATACAGTCAAAGGCAGGAAGATATGATCTGAGAAAAGAAATTTTGTACAAAAAATCTTTTCTCGGACCATTATTACGTTGCCTATCCAGATCCGAAGGACATTTGATTTTGAAAGACATAGATCGCGGGGACGCAGACAATCACAGAATGAGATCCCTAGCAGATAAGGCGGAAACTCAAGGACATTACTGGCCAACAATGATACGAGACGCTGCAAGAATGACACGAAGATGCGAAGAATGTCAGCGTTTCGCCAAAAAAATCCACGCACCCGCAACAATGTTGAACCCAGTAGACAGCCCTTGGCCATTCTCAAAATGGGGCATAGACATCGTGGGTCCCCTAATCGAAGGATCAGGGAAGAGAAGATTCTTGATAGTGGCCACGGACTATTTCAGCAAAAGGGTAGAGGCTAAAGCCCTGGCAAGGATTCGAGACGCAGATGTCTTCACATTCATTTTTCAAAACATCATTTGCAGGTTTGGCATACCAGCTGAGATTGTATCTGACAATGGCAAGCAATTCCAGGGAAAAAACATCGACTTACTCTTCGATACTTTCAAAATTCGCAATAACAAGTCAACACCAATTTACCCTCAAAGCAATGGTCAGGCAGAAGCCACAAACAAAACCCTCGCACTCATCCTCAAAAAGCAGTTGGACAAATACAAGAAGCGTTGGTGTGAGAAACTACACAACGTTTTGTGGGCTTATAGGACAACTCGAAGATTAGCCACGGGAGAATCCCCATTCTTACTCACCTATGGAGCCGAAGCTATTATCCCAACAGAAATAATCATGCCAACTACGAAGACTGGAGCATGGGAAAAGAACCTCACAGCGGACATGATGTTGGAAAGGTTGGATGATCTAGAAGAAAGGAGGGAGGCAGCACTACAAAAAATGGAAAACTATCAAAGGAAACTAGCAAGGGAGTATAATAAGAGGGTTAAGATTAGAAATTTCGTAGAATGGCAGTATGTGCTGAGGACCATTCCCCAATACCAACGAGAAAAGAAGTGGGGCAAATTAGCACCAACATGGGGGGGACCCTTCGTCATACATGATGTTGCAGGAAATGGGTCTTATTATCTGCGCAACCTAAAGGGGGAGATCCTCAAACACCCATGGAATGCAAAATATCTCAAGCCATACTACCCGTAGAGGGCAAAGCAGACCTGCATCTGCGTGAAGAGCGCCAGAAGAAGAAAACGGCGCTTACGATCGACATGTTTCTATCTCTGAGAGAGGAATAGCAAACCTCAACCTATCAATCAAGCAAACTTTTGGCAAAAAATAGCCAATACATGGAGCAACATAGTAACAAGACGACTGCGTGTAAATATAACACCTCAGGAGAACCCTACACCGGTAAATACAACCTCCGCGTCAAAACTTCATCCTCCTGTTTTTTACTATTTTCTACCTCAGAGGTTCCATCAATGGAATTATTTTAAATGTAACTCAACAAACTGAATAGACACTTTAACCCTCTTTCACCCTTGGACGTAGACACTCTGCTGTTGAACCACGTAAACACTGGTGTTAGTTGTTCTATTTTACTTGGGGAAAGTAGTCACCTACAATCTCTCGGGACTCCCCTATCAGCGTCTATAAGTATAGGACCATGGGGAAGGCATCCAGCAGAAACAGATACCCAACCAATCTTACGGCAGCGGGTTGACGGAATGAACGTACATTCCAAACAACTCATATCCTAGAACGCTGCCCCGACCCCCACCGTCTGGGAATCCTCTGGCCCAGGATTAGACAGCGGGGTGACAGGTCTCAAGACGTTCACGAAGATAAACATATCTTAGGGTTCGCACTCAAACACTTACACTTATGGCAGCGGGTTGACGGAATGAACGTACATTCCAAACAACTCATATCCTAGAACGCTGCCCCGACCCCCACCGTCTGGGAATCCTATGCCCAGGATTAGCCAGCGGGGTGACAGGTCTCAAGACATTCACGAAGATACACATATCTTCGGGTTCGCACTCAAACACTTCACTATCCCTGATTACATTCAGTTATATTCCAAATTAACCATAATAATGATCAATCCATTAAAAGTTGATTACAGGCTTGCTAATGATACGCGGAAACAAGAAAATACAAAAGCAATCTCACGAAGCCTCACAATCAACAAAGATAAAATCTCTACAAAAAGCTATTTGGATGGTTCAACCCCACCAGCAGGTTTAGCAATCTTCCCCTTCTGCGTTGAAGGTACGCTCCCACCCGAGGAAGGCCCTGAAGAACCAGATGTAGGGGCGGGGGTTTCTCACGGCGTGGATAGCTCTTGATAAGGCCATGCTCGGTCTTAAGATCATACTCGATGCTATCCAGAATTTTGTTAGTCTCTTCTACTAGTTGACACCGAGGCTTGTACGCAATAACAGTATTCATCATCTCATCCTTTGACAACAACGAGGAAAGACGACTCACTTCCTTTGAAGCAGCTTGGGAAGCCTCGTCCCTTGCTGTAGCTAAACCTTTATGATAATTAATCTGACTTTCCTGATGCACTAATTGAGATTGAGCCTCCGCAAGCTCTTCACTTGCAGTGCGAAGCTGTCCCTGGAGCTCTGCAAGGAAAAGAAAAATGCACATGGTTAGGTCCAGGAAATTACAGAATCACACTCGATAATATAAGCATATACCTTCGAATCTCGCCGAAGCTATTTCATATTCGTTAACAACAGCATCACGGGCTTCACCAAGAAAATCATACTCATCTGACAACTTCTTATAATCCGCTTGAAGGGTTGAAAGGGCGTACTGACTTGCATCTAATTCTACCTGTTTCATTGAATCCAAGTGACTAAGATGATTGAACTCATTGTTTAAACCCTCCAGACCCTTGTTGAGCCGATACATATTTACTTCAATATTTCTCTCAGCCTCAGCTTGGCGTACCACATCAGCCCTAGACGCAGCTAAAGCTTTGCTAAGCACCAGCCTCAGCCCTAGCGTCATCTCTCTCCCTAGCAAGACGCTGAAGGTAATCTTTAACATCAGAAGACTGAGAAGAACGAGCTTGACGCAATTCTTCTTCCAAGATATTGATTTTAGCTTCCAATGATGAGACTTGTTCTCGGGATTCACGAAGATTATCACGCGTACACAACAACGTTCCATCAAACAAACGACGATCATTGTTATATTGGTTCTGCATATCAACCATTTGGACTCGTCTGACCCGCCACTCCTCTGCCAGAGCATTATGTTCATCGGCACGAGCATTCCACTTATCAGCCTCACTCTTTATCTTCTCTACCAACTCTGCGATGCGAGATTTCTGCCGCTGCCGCTCTTTCCGAAGCCATACTAACTCAGGAACTCCACCCACTGAAGATAGGGTGGGGGAGGGAGACTCAGACAGAATACTAATTACCGTAAAGGACAACATCAAGGAAAAGAACAGATAATCAAACCTGTAACATCCGAAGAATTCTTCTTGGCCTCCTCCAACTCACTACGAGCCATAGCAAGATCCATGTGAAGCTTCTCCTCCTTGCCTTGTTGCTCCTTATCCTTTAGGAGACTCTTCAACTCACATATCTCCCTATCCCTATCAGGAATGACAGTCTCAGCCGCAGTAAGCTCCTCTTCCCGAAGACGAAGCTTAGCCTCCAACTTAAGGGATTTGGCCTTAAAAAACTGGTACAACATGTGATTGCAATGCTCACTCCTCATCATCTGCGAATCAGAAGATTAGAACACCCTGACTCTAAAAATTGCTAAAAATTGGTACCAGGAAAAATGATAAGAGAACTCACCTCTAACATCCGCTGTTGGGGAAATCCATACTGATACCCATCAGCCAACGACATCATATCAGCAACAGTCGAGGGAGCGTCGACTACTAGAGCATCCTCCAAGGCCCGAAGATTCTTATCCCACGCTTCCGCAACCTGGTCCTCGGGAGACAATTGCATCATCTTACGGGTATAGGCATCAGATTTCTTCTCACCCTCCACCACAGGAGATGGATTGGGTACGAACATCAAGTTCTTCTTTTTAAACCAAGCTAAGATGGCATCATCACCCTCAAGGATCAATGACTGAGGAAAATCTTCTCCAGAAGACCCAACCGAGGCCTTACCCATGTCCGTGAATTTAGCACCCGAAGAATTCGAGGCTACTCCCACATCCAAATCTGGAAGGTCTCTAGCACCGCTCCCCTCTGGAACATCACTAGCATCCACGACTCCCTTGCCCTTTCCGTCCGCCTTGTTAGAATTACCAAGAACATCCCAATCATCGTTTGGGGAAAGCAAGTTGAACTCAGAAGCCAGGCCCAGGGCAGCGTTTATGTCAAAACTATCCTCCGCAGAATAAATCCGACCAAAGGAAAACTCCTGAGACATAGCAGGAATTTCACCACCAACACCCTCGTCACCAAGGCCAGTGTTATCATCACCAGCATCACCGCAACCCGCAGGATTAGCTTCGGCACCAGCATCATGACAACCTGCGGGATTAATTTCACCACCAATACCGCTGCCACCAGCGGTAGTATTCCCTTCAAAAAATTCTTCATCATCATGACCTGGAGGGTATGTATCAGTACGGTCTTCCATATCAGACATATCTTCATCCTCTCCAAGCTCAGTCACAGGACTGTTAAATTCTTCATAAACCTCCGTCTCCTCGATTGTTGCGGTGGTGGACTGCTTGGGATTTATCCTTCTCTTCTTTGTCGCCTAAAAAGACAAGGCACAAGAATAAAAATCCCTGACTTAGAAAAGAATTAAAACTGCCTCAACTAAAGGACAAGTCATATGGAAATCTTACCTTGATAACCGCAGCATTCTTCGCCTGAAGATCAGCATCGGAACTCTCTTCGTCATCTCCATCAACAACATCGAGGGCATATTGGAAATTCATGCCCTCAAAATTCAAATGCCAAGGACGGAAATTCCCATAACGAGCAGGAGAAGCCACACGTATCTGGCTATCTGCGGTAGGACGCCATCCCTGCGGACCTGGAACCCACCCCCAAGCCCAGGGACCAACAACCTCAATAACCGTTGCGTGCCATTCATAGTCATGATCACGCTTGATCCGCTCACGAGTAGGAAACACCAGTTTGTTAGTAGAATTCTCTGTACCCGGGACGTACTTCACCTTAGCACCACTTACTTCACTTAGAAGGCGGAACTCACCACGAGGAGCGACAATATTCCGAAGACTCACACTCCACGGTTTACGATTCCTACTGTTAACATAGTCACCAAAAGACTTGTTAAAATTCTCAGGCGTATACCACTCCCTTTCCTCAAGATTGGGTACATAAAGAGTCATCATTGTCTCTCCTTTGCTCCGAAGATAACACTCCCTCAGTGCATGAAGATAATTCCCATGAAGTTTGGAAATAGAGCGATAGTGTGTGTTCTTCGAAGAACCCTCTCGACCAGCCAGCACATCATAATAAAAAGAATCCCCAGACTTGTACAAAGGAAACATAAGACCCGCTTCAAAGGCCCCCACCGTGGTCAGCAGATGAAATTCATCAAACTTATATGTCGATATCATCTCATAAGTAATATCATCATCAATAGCGTAAAAACGAACATTGAATAGCTGAAGACCATGCTTTTCCTTGAAAACCTCCAGATCAATATGTTTGAAGGTCACTTTCTTCTCCCCAACAGCGACGCTACGTATTTCCTGAGAAATATCTTCCTCATCCAAGGGATCAGGCGCAGAACCCTTCGAAGGGTTTCTCTCGGAAGCTTTCCTCTTAGGATGAACTTTAGATGCATCAGTCTTCGAAACCACTTCTTTCGAAGACCTCCCCTTGGGTTCAGACACTGGAGGGGGAGGTAGAGGATGTTGACGAGACGCGGAAGGAGGCGTCACTGACCGAAGAGGTAGGACATCTCGCGTTCTCTTAGGTTCATCACGCGGATTAACTAAGGGACGAGAAACAGCATACAGGGAGCCAGGAGCCTCTTTTGGCCGGTCCCCCTTCTGTGTATTCCCTCTATGCGACCCACCCCTCTTAGAAGTTAAGTGCCTCTGACCAGAAGAAGACGAAATCCTATGAACGTGGGCATCACCTTGGGAAGATTTAGACAAACCGCCACCAGGCGGAGAAACATCAGGATCCCTACGCGGAGGAGATCTACGCGGACTAGGCGGTGGAGTTTGATAAGAAACCCGCGGATGGTCAGCCATGTCTGCTAGTAGACAAACAAGTTTCAGATTTCCGCGGAGACAAAACGAAAATCAAACAACCCAATTTCATTCAGTTCTTCATAATCATGAACCAGATGAAAAATAAGAACAAAACCTAAATAAAAAGGGGAAATAACAAATAGGGGCAAGCATGCACAAAGGAAGATACCATTACTGTTTGTAATGACGAACAGAGGCAATCATACACACATCTATATATATGTTCTTCATCACAAACACATATAGCAACAACAGAAAACGAATATATTTTTCAAAAGAAAATCAAACACAGTAGAACCACTTACCTATAAAGGAAAAATCAGGGTCGTGAAGAAAGCCTCGACGAACAACAGCAGCAGCAGAAAGCTTCGAGGAACAACAACAGCAGAAAATCTTCGAGGAACAACAACAACAGCAGCAACAAAGACAAAAACAACAGTAGCAGCATCAACAATTAATAACAAGGAACAAAAGCAGAGAACAAAAAATAAAAGTTCTGAGGAAAGAGAAGGAATGCAATTTATGACTAGAGAATTTTCATATTCCTTCTCATATATATATACAAAGAGAAATAAAACCTCCCCACTACCCAAGAAGAAGTTATTGCAAGTAGTGGGGAACGTGCCCTAAAATCTAGGAAAATAATAAAGAGAAGATGAAGAGAGTAACACGTTTTTTCTTCCCACTTCGACTAACCGCCCAGTAGGATGAAAAGGGGCAAATTGTAGGTACACATTTCATCTTCCGCCACGTGTCCACAAAGACACACGTGGAGGAATGCGGCTGAGAGCATCAAGATATGATATCATACGTGGACAGCCAAGAGACGCGCCCTGTCAAGATAGCGTCGCCACCCACCAGATCAACGGTAGAGGATCGAGGAGACAGAAACACTAGAACACTGCGAAGCACTGGGGGATAACCCAAGAGACACTTTATCCTATCCCCAGAAAGATCTAAGATCTACGGCTGGGGATAACCAGACTGACGCAGACAAGACAGGGGCAGAGGACAGCTGTCTACCGCGGACAGACATCTCAACTACTCGCATTAAATACCCTCAAACAACATACGTGTCAGTCAGCCTGTGGAGGAAGCGCAGATAGCACTGAATATTCAAACAGAACACGCAGAGAGAACCAAGAACACAAAGACCTCCGCGTAAGCGGCACAAGACACAAGAGGATAAGGTTATAACGGGCTTCAGAAGTGGACCCCACGTAACCACCCTATAAATACCCCTCTCTCCCAAGTGAAGAGGGGGAGGAAAAATGATTAAGGAGAGAGACAGAGAGATAGAAAAAGTGTAAGTGAAGTTCCTCCCGCTACGCAGGCCTATGTTGATCTCAAAGTCATTCGACTATTTCTGTAACTTTCATACATATAATGAAAAACCCAAACCCGCAGACAGAGAATCATATAAGTTAATCGTTTCATCTATGTTCATGCATTTATACTTTTTATGTTCAATTCGATACTTATGGTATATCATGTTCGTACATTTTATACTTCATCCACTATTTTATCTTATTATATGAGCTAAGAACAATGAGTGTAGTTGATGAGACGAGGAAGAGTATTAGAACTCTGAGTCAAGGATTCGACATAATCAATCCATTTCCCTCAGGCGCAGCGTACTTACTGTATTGTCATGAGTCTGCGCGCATTATTTGTGAATACTCAGATGACATTGATCTCTGTGTTCACATCTACTTTTCTAATTTTTTATTGCTGTATATGGCTATATTTTGTCAGTTATTTCTGGATTTGGTGCGAGCAAAATATCTGTGTCTTTAATTGACATTTCGTAAGCTTATTTTCATGCTTCATCTTTTCCCTTTGGATGATGTTCTGGATTTAGTGTTTAAAGGCATATAATGACAACATGACCAATGTAATGCGTCGAGGTAGGGAAGGATGATTTTGGGTCTGTGATACTGTATGTTTTCACATGTCTAGGATATTATGTCAAATCACTGCTCTCTTCTTCTTATTTTCCTTTTAAAATGCCCAACTTATGTTTGAAGGTGGTATTTTGACTTGAAAAGGATTGTGATGTAAGACCCATATTTAAGTAGGGTTGTTCTTGACAAGGCCAATCAAGAAATTTGAGGTTAAGTTTTTTATGTGCATACTGGTTTTTTTAGAGAAAAATTGTCATTAGATAGAGCATACCGTACCACCTGTTAAATAGAGCGTAAAATGGAAGGAAAGGTAAAACAAAAAGTTCAGAAATAAGCTTGCACCAGCGGCAATTGAAACGCAAGAAAATGTGATTATTCTCCGTTTCACGCGAGAACACTACAGATTTATATGGTAAACCAGATTAATAAGCTTCGAGATGGAGGGATCGGACACCTCACACCGCCATTTTCATTCTCTTTTCTTCAATGAGTTCTCATTCGAGTATTGTTTTCTATTGAACACTCCATTCTCATTCCTATATTATCCCTTCCTATTCTTGTATCTTCCTTTATTGGTTGTAGGGTTTAATTGGAGTTTAAACAAATTTGTCGGAAGTTGCACCATAGAAAGACTTGAAAAAAGACTAATTAAGAGAGAGTCCAGCATTTTTCTCAAAGATGGATCATGACATGACCAAAGCTAGCCAGTCTACTATTGAAGTGCTTGAAATCTATGAACCCATTCCGAGAGCAGTTCCTAGCTTTGTCTAGAATCAACGGAACTCATCGTTGGCAGGCACGAAGTAGTAAACGAAAACAAAGCAGACAACGTAAATGAACTGTTCAGAGCTATTTCTAATAGTAGTGATCATTGCAATCCCATGGTAATGATGTTAAGCGTCATAGACTTTCAAAAAATAAAGGTAATATGATATGATGAGTTAAAATTCAGTGAGTACAATCAAGAAAACTTCACATTTTCGAGTATAGTGTATGTAGTAGAATGAGAATCCTTGGCTACAGACAGATTTAAACGATTCCTTCACCCAAAAAGCAAATCAAAATGATTCAGAAACAACATAGCATTTCTGTCACCCCGAAAACAAAACAAAAAGACCGATGAACATTAAAGGTGCCTTGGGTGCATGACAAAATTTGAGCAAAATGTTAGGTGGTGTGCGATAAGAATGTGAGCGGATCCTCCTCTTTTGTGAAACCAATCTGAGAGCAGTGATATTCGTCAGTTGTTGCAAAATTTTCGAAATTCTCCTACAGTGTAGGATTCGGTGTTAGAATATATACAAAACCATATACAAAGTGTGTATATGTGCGGGCATACAGTGCAACGTATTTTTACGTAGCAATTACTCTCCTTGGTGAATTATTGGTTGATAATTGGATATTTCTTGTGTTATGATAAATGGCTCTTCCAAGAACAATCAATCAAGAATCGAAATAGAAATGAAATCAAAGTAAAATCAAACACACACAACATGAAGATTTATAGTGGTTCGATCAAGATGATCTACATCCACTTGCGAAGATAACGAAACGATTCCACTACGATTAATCAAGTTTACAAGGTATTTCCCTTAATCCCCTCTCAAGAACTCTAGCCCCTTTTGGTGCCTCTCTTTCTCTCTCTATTACATGAGTTTTTCTTTTCAACAAAAGGAAATAGGTTTTCCTTTTATTCTCCTGATGCCCTAGTTTAGGTGCAACAAAAGTTTATCACCCGGGATCTAAAGGAACAAGGCCCAACTGAATACAAACCATATTCAAGGCATAATACAACAAATCTCCACCTTGACTTGAATACCATCACCACTCATCATCATCGTCTTCGCTCAGTCCCCTGAAGGGCTCTCAACACCTGTTGACACCAACCAAGTCCAAGCAATGCTTGAACTTAATACTTGAAACCGGCTTCGTCAACATATCTGCAGGGTTATCCGTTGCAGGAACCTTTAGCATCGCCATCTTCCCTTCCTCAACTGCATCCTTGATAAAATGATACCTGATATCGATGTGCTTCGTTCTCTGATGATACATCTGATTCTTGGTTAAGTGAATGGCACTTTGATTGTCACAAAACAAAACTGCACTCTCTTGCTTGAATCCCAGATCACCAACCAAACCCATCAACCATATACCTTCCTTCACTGCTTCCGCGGCTGCCATGTACTCTGCCTCAGTTGTAGACAATGCAATTGTGCTTTGCAAAACCGACCTCCAACTGATAGTACTACCACACAATATAAAAGTATAACCTGTCAACGACCTTCTTCTATCAAGATCACCTGCATAATCAGAGTCAACATAACCCACAACATTTGTCGAATCACCATAGTGCTTATCAAACACTAAACCAACATTTGTACTGCCCCTTAGATACCTTAAAATCCACTTTACAGGTTGCCAATGAGCCTTCCCGGAATTTCCCATGTATCTACTTACCACACTCACAGCTTGTGCGATATTCTTCCTTGTACAAACCATAGCATACATGATGCTACCAACTGCGGTTACATATGGAACTCGAGACATGTAATCTTCCTCTTTTGCAGTTTGAGGTGATTGCCTTCTAGAAAGTTTAAAATGAGCTGCCAAAGGAGTACTTACTGGTTTTGCATCTTTCATACCAAACCGCTCCAACACCTTCTCGATGTAAACCTTCTGAGACAAATACAATTTTCCTTCAGCTCGGTTTCTGTGAATCTCCATTCCCAATATCTTCTTTGCTGCACCCAAATATTTCATCTCAAACTCACTACTCAACTGCACCTTCAACTTCTATATCTCTGACATGCCTTTGCAAGCTATCAACATATCATCAACATACAAAAGAAAATACACAAATGAACCATCTTGGAGTTTCCTGTGATATACACAACTATCATACTTACTCCTATCATAGCCATTTGCCAACATAAACGTGTCAAGACGTTTATACCACTGCATTGGAGATTGCTTCAAACCATAAAAATATTTCTTCAACAAACATACATGATCTTCTTTGCCAGGAACTTCAAACCCTTTTGGTTGTTGCATATAAATACGCTCTTCCAAATCACCATGAAGGAAAGTTGTCTTAACATCTAATTGTTCCAATTCTAGATCTTTCAAAGCAACTATAGAAAGCAATGTTCTAATAAAACTATGTTTAACAACAGGAGAAAATACCTCATTGTAGTCAATGCCTTCTCTTTGTGTAAACCCCTTTACCACAAGCCTTGCCTTATACCTTGTTCCTTCACCATCTGAAGTACCTTTTTCTTCTTAAAGACCCATTTGCTTCCAACAATCTTCTGTGCCTTAAGTCTTGCAACTATCTCCCAAGTGTCATTCTTTTCAAGAGACTCAATTTCTTCAATTGCATAAGCTCCCCATTCTGCTGATTCTTCACCAATGATTGCTTCTTCATAGGTTCTTGGCTCATCCCTATCAATGCTCTCACCCACTGCAAGTGCATACACAACAAAATCAGCATGGCCATATCTCTGAGGTGGTCTGACTTGCCTCCTCTCCCAGTCTCTTACAAGATTGTACTCATGATCTTGTGCTTCATCTTTCTGGGAAGGTTCACAATATCTTGATCATCATCATCATCATCATCATAAACAACAGTCTTATTGTTTCCTTGAACTTGCATCTCAAGTTCCACCTGGTCACCAAGCTCCACCTTATCACTAACACCCTCTTCATCTCTTCTATCTAGGTATTTATTCTTTTGATTCAAAATCGATTTCTCATCAAATTTCACATCTCTATTGTAAGAAACTTGTTTGATCTCTCTTCCGGACACCATAACATGTAGCCGTTCACACCCTTTGCATACCCAAGAAATATACACTTCTTTGGTCTAGGCTTTAGCTTCCCCTCATTCACATGAGCATAGGCTGGACATCCAAAAATCTTCAAGTCTTCGTAGTTAGCATGTGAACCTGTCCAAACTTCATTTGGAGTCTTACACTCAATGGCAGTCGATGGACATCTGTTCACTAAATAAGTTGATGTGTTTGCTGCTTCTGCCCAAAAGTACCTTGATAACCCTCCATTGGAGCGCATGCACCTTGCCTTCTCCATTATGGTCATGTTCATCCTTTTTGCAACACCATTTTGCTGTGGTGTTTTTCTTACTGTGCGGTGTCTCACAATCCCTTGCTCCTTACAGAACTCATTGAACTCACCCCCACAAAATTCTAAACCATTGTCTGTCCTCAAGCACTTTATTTGCCTATCAGTTTGCTTCTCAACCATAGTCTTCCATTGCTTGAACTTGACAAAAGTTTCATCTTTGTGCTTAAGTATGAATACCCATACTTTCCTTGAGAAATCATCAATGAATGTCAAAATATATCTACCACCACCATGTGACTCAACCCGATAAGGACCCCAAAGATCAGAATGAATGTCATCCAAAATACCCTTGGTGTTATGAATAGATGTACTTGACTCTACATTGCTTTCCAAAGACACAATGTTCACAAAAATCAAGCTTACTTGTTTTATGACCATAAAGCAATCCCTGCTTGCTCAAAACAGCCAAACCCCTCTCACTCTTATGCCCTAACCACATATGCCACAACTCGGTAGTATCATCCTCAGAACTTGAAGAACATACAGTTGCATCATCTGTTACAGTAGTACCTTGCAGCGTATAAAGACCATTAATTCTCTGCCCTTCATAATTGTAAGACTTCCCCTTGAGACACGAATAACTCCACCTTCACCTTGATATTTGCAGCCATTTGAATCAAGTGTACCCAAAGAAATCAGAATTCTTCTCAAGTCCGGAACATGCCTAACCTTAGTTAAAGTCCTCACCATATCGTAATACATCTTAATTTGAATTGTACCTACACCCACCACTTTACAAGTGACATTGTTTTCCATACGAACTTTACCACCTTCTCTAGCTTGATAAGTAGTAAACCACTCCCTATGAGGCACATGTGAAAAGTACACCCCGAATCAAGAATCCACCCATTCGCCGAGCTTTCAGTATAAACCGTGAGAACCGTTCCATCATCACTTTCCACTTCAACATTTGCTGCGGTGTCTTGGTTAGTATTCTTCTCAACATTCTTCCTTTTGGGACAATACTTCTTGAAATGCCCTTGTTCCTTACAAAAATAGCAATAGAATTTACTGGATCTAGATTTAGACCTTGACTTTGATCTACTCCTATCAAATCCAACTTTTTGGTTTCCTCTTCCTATTACACACAACCCATCTCCCGAATTATCTTTACCATCAATACCCGTCTTCTTTAACTCCTTAGACTTCAAAGCCGCTTTAACGTCTTCCATGGAAATTATGGTTTTTCCATACATAACGGTATCAAAAAAATTATCATAAGATGGTGGTAAGGAACAAAGAAAACCCAATGCTTGGTCTTCATATTCAATTTTGACATCAATATTTGCCAAATCCAAGAGAATTTTATTATAATCATCAATATGATCTATAATATACATTCCTTCATGCATTTTAAGAGTATGCAATTTCTTCTTGAGATATAAACGATTAGTTACGGATTTAGTCATATACCTCTTTTCCAACTTGTTCCAGAGCCCTTACGATGTCGTTTCCGTCACAACTTCTCTCAAGACCTCATTGCTCAAACACAATAAAATTAATCTATGTGCTTTCTTCAATTTCTCATCCTTCTCCTCATCCTTCAATGTTGCTCCTAGACCCGTTTTACCCTTCAAAGTTTTCACCAAACCTTGTTGTACCAAAACATCCCTCATCTTTAGCCTCCATAAATTGAAATCATTTCTTCCATCAAACTTCTAAATCTCATACTTTGTCGCCATCCTAGATCGCTCCCACCCGGAGCTCTGATACCAATTTGTTATAACAAATGGCTCTTCCAAGCATAATCAATCAAGAATCGAAATAGAAATGAAATCAAAGTAAAATCAAGCAAACACAACACAAGGATTTATAGTGGTTCGATCAAGATGATCTACATCCACTTGCGAAGACAACGAAATGATTCCACTAAGATTAATCAAGTTTACAAGGTATTTCCCTTAATCCCCTCTTAAGAACCCCAGCCCCTTTTTGGTGCCTCTCTTTCTCTCTCTATTACATGTGTTTCTCTTTTCAACAAAAGGAAATAGGTTTTCTTTTTATTCTCCTGATGCCCTAGTTTAGGTGCAACAAAAGTTTATCACCTGGGCTCTAAATGAATAAGACCCAACTGAATACAAACTGTATTCAAGGCATAATACAACATCGTGAATCAGGTATTATCATGCGTCCACCTATTTAAAAAGAAAACATGTCCACCTATACTAACAGAAAACTAAAGTAATAGCTATCCCAAAGGGGAGCATAAAATGAAAATGAGAGAGAAAGAAAACAAAGCTAATGCAGAACATCATACCCTCTAGTTGATAATTTGAACACGATGTAATTCGAGTTCAAGGAAAAATATATTTTGGACGGATCAAAACTTAACAGTAAACGGATTCAATTGCAATTCTAAGTCCATTAATTAATATGGGTGTCTTGTTCCATTGAGATATATTCATCACCATCCTCTTCTTTGCTCGTATAGGAACAACAGTAAACTAGTAATCACTTGACACATGACAATGTCAGTGGGAACCTTCACTTTGTAAAGTCATATTCGCACATCCAATATTGAAGTGTTTCACCAAGTTATTGGTGGAAGTGTTGTCGGACTTGGCTTTAAAGCAAATGTTGCACTCATATCAGACATAGAAATATCTAGGTAAGGAACATGACAGAGTCGTTTATATCCCCTGGTTCTGGTGTTGTAACCCCAAATGTACTTCTTGTAGCTGAGAATAACCACATTTTTGTCAAATGGATCGAAACATACTACCTGAATATGTGAAACCATATCAACCGCACCTGCTCCTCTATTGTGAAAAGATTCCATTTCTGCTAACACATCATGAAATTTGAAATCCTTATGCATCAAATACTAGTCTTCCTCGAGTACCCAGATACTCAAACTCCTCTCCTTTTCATTGACTATAGCGTAACAGATTAATTCTTCTGATTCCCCGAGGTATTTTTTTAGATGCCAGTGCTCCTCATCATTCGCTCGGTCAGGAAAATTAATTGACCTACAATCATTGCCACGGGCTCCATTGTTGTTGTTTCTTCCAATACTGAAAGCTAAAAGATATCTCTTTTCCTTTTGAAACCGATAGCAAACACCATTAAGAATAACAAGTTTTTCGTCAACGGAGAAATCCCAGGTAACATCCAGAGGAAATGAAACATGATAGACATTCCATTCACCCAAATCATAAGAAAATATTTCAACTTCGAATTTGGATGCTTCCTCATAATCAGAATCATCAGATGCTTCCTCATAATTAGATGTTTCCTCATAATCAGAATCATCAGATGCTTCCTCATAATCAAATTCATCAGATGCTTCCTCGTAATTAGATGTTTCCTCATAATCAGGTATACGAATAACCTTATAACTCGTAGATATGCGTGGTGATGAAGAAACACATTCATCATTACATATGAAACCAGTGGAAACACATTGATATGTTGTTAGTGGTGGTGGAAATAAAACCCATTTCTTGGTTAGTGGATTACAAACATAATATATGTCAGTATGAATTCTGCTTGTGGTGCAGAGAATCAAACCACTGTTTGATCCCACAATGTATAAATATCGGGAATTTCCTACTTTCTCTTGATTTAAGAACCCCGTAGAGAACCCATGCAGATGTTTAGATATAAACCGTGAATGCATCCTAGGACATGCATAGATAAATATTTTATTTGATGAGTTACGTTGGGAATGGTCTTTTCGTCTATCAGAAATATAATCAGAAATATAAATATGCATTAGCATCCATGGGTATGACAATCTGTTGAGTAGATTCCACTGGTTAATAAAAATATGGTTTGAAAGAATAGAGAACCATACCTTTGAAACACACTTGAATTTATAAATTGCAGCAACAGGAAGATGAAGAAATATTTCAAACCATATATCTTATGCTATATTAGAAAACCCCATCAACTTAATCTTCTTCATTGTGTAAGCGCGCTGCCTTATAATTTGTTTGTGATAGGATCCGCCGCCAGAACACAATAGAATCCTAATACTAACTTTGATCAGTTGATAAGGAGATCAACCACCATAAATTAACCAAACAGGAAAACGCTTAATAAACTATGTATTTAAAGCAAATCCTATGGGTAGTGTCACTCTTTCAAATGAAAGAGTGCACTACCAATTTGATCAAATTAGAGGCTTTCATGGATAGTGTTTAGTCCCCTTTTCCCCAAAAAAAGTTCATGCACTTGTTCATTTGAACGAGTGGTTGGGAGTGTAACACTAAACGGGGGACAGTCCCCCGTCAAAAAAATTGCAACTTTTCGAACCAAATGGGGGACAGTCCCCCGTCAAAGTAGTTTTTTAGGTTTTTTTATTATTTTGACGGGAGAAAGTCTCCTGTCTAAGTAGGTATTTTAGTTTGTTTTTTTTTTTTGACGGGGAAAGTCCCCCGTCTAAGTAGTTATTTTAGGTTTTTTTTTTTTGACGGGGGAAGTCCCCTGTCTAAGTAGATTTTTTATTTTTGAGGGGAAAAATCCCCCGTTTAGTGTTCCCTTCCATTTTTGTCCATAGTGGCTTCACTTGTTCATATGAATGAGTCCTCTTTCATATGAAAGAGTTAGTCTTTATTTGGGGACTACCCATAGGATATGCTCTTATAGAGAACATATAAGGAAACCTAGTCCTAAGAATACAGTATATAAACTAATTCCTGTTTCCTAATCGGTGTTGGCATCCCAGCGTAGGGAATTTAAGGAAACCTAGTCTTAATCGGTGTTTGACATCCCAAGATCAGGGACTTTTTATTGGATACATCATTTGTGGTCACAAATCACTTATCAAGGAGCCCAGCCCACTTGCTTACCTATCCAGCAGCCCAACTCACATGATTCCGGTGCATGTATGTCTTTGTTATTCATTTCTGCAAGGAATTTAACAAGGGGTAGTCAAACGAGATTTCAAATGATTTTCGGGGAGTTCCCAAATCTATTGTTAGTCAATAGAGATTTATGGAGAGTCTCCCAATGTTTGTTGTTGTTGGTTGAAGAATTTTTTTAAGTCATTTAAATTCTCTGGAACTCCATGTTATTGGATTAGGATTTCATAAGAGTCACTTCAACATCCTATTATTCAAAGAAGAATTGAAAGTCATTGATTTGTAATTTTTAGAGATTTGGGGAGACTTTTTTTATGAAAATAGGCATGGGAGAAATCTCTCCTCAAGAGGTGATATTTTGGGAGACTTGGAAATTTGGAGAATCTTTGGTAAACATGACAATGGAGAGTTGATTATTATTTTTTTCATATAGGTCTTTTTTTTAATAAAGAGAAATTTTTATTAGCAACTAACAACTGTACAGTAAGATATTATGCCGATTTACAATACCATTTAGGATTTTGTTCTTAACAACTAAAATATTGGAGTTATCAGCAACATAAGTTTTTTGTTTTTTCATACTCCATCTAGCTAGTTTATCCGCTTCCCCGTTATACTTTATATTTACATAGCTAATATCAACATGTTCAAAATTCCCCAACAAAATCTGGACATCCTTTAGAATAGCTATTGATCTCCAATCACAAGTTGATGCCTTGTTGTTCAAAAAATTAACTGCATCCATACAATCCGCTTTAATCCTGAGATTAGTTATCTTTAGCTCCTTTGCCCATCTAACTGTCTGTTGTAGTGCTAATGCTTCTGTTGTTGCTGGTCCTGTGGTTGTTCCTGATAAGAAATTGATGTCAGCAACTTTATTGTTTAACCAAAAGACAATTCCAATTCTAAAAGATCCATCATATTCATTACAAGAGGCATCCACATAGAATATATCATTTTTTAAAAGATTTGAATCCTCCCTGTACTTCTGCAGACAACATTTTCTATTCATTTTTTTGGCGCTCGCTGTTTCAGAATAAGAGTCACACTGTTTCAGAAAATCCCTTATTTGTTTTATACTGTCTAAAGGATTAGGATCTAGTTTTTTGAAATTGACATCATAGTGATGTCGAAAACCAGAACTTAACCCAATTTAAGAAATTTCCATCATATGCTGGAATTTGTAAACCAAGACCAAACCAGACAGCTCTTGTAAAGTTACAAGAAATGAACAAATGCGCAGAGGTTTCTAGTCTGTTCTCTTTACATATCAAGCAAAAAGGCTCTGTGTGCTTAAGTACAACATTCATTTTTGCTCTCAATGGGAGCACATCCGCTGCCATCTTCCAAGTAAAAAGAGATACCCTAGGAATCAATTTCATATGCCAAATTTTGTTCCAAAATTTGTCATTTGTAATATGATCTTCTCTAGAAATGATCTTATAAGCTGATTTTGTTGAGAATTCACCATTCATGTTTCCTAACCATCTCAATTTATATTGATTCTGTGTGTTTATATAAATCGCCTTAATTTTAGAAGCCACAGTCTCAGGAAAAACAGAGTCTATTAAGCCCTTGTCCATCTATATCAATCAAATCTGAAACATAAACCAAGTCTTCATGCTGCCAGTTATTCAATATAACTGTTTTCGGAATCCAATTATCCTTAGTTATTTGAACATTTGTGCCACTGCCTATTTTCCAAATACTATTCTCTTTTATAATTTCTATACATTTCCTAATACTTGTCCAGATCCAAGAAGCATTATAGAAAGAGTATTTGTGGAATGGGTGGTCTCTTGGAAAATATTTCCCCTTAAGTAGTCTTGCCCAAATATCATTTGGATTATTTAGAAGCCTCCAAGCAAGCTTACTTAAAAGAGAAACATTCATTTTATGTGGATTACGAATACCTAAACCTCCACAAGATCTGGGTGTACAAACAATTTACCAAGATTTCGGGTAATAAGCCTTCTTTGGATTATTTTTATTCCACCAAAAGTCTCGTTGAATCCTATCAAACTTATCTAACACAGAGATAGGAAATTCAAAACACTGCATTTGATAGCAAGGATATGCAGATATAGTTGATTTAATCAACACAGTACGACCCGCCTGTGATAATAACTTTGCCTTCCAGCCATGCAAAGTTTTATACGCCTTCTCTAACAATGGTTCAAAATTCAACTCTTTTCCTATTGAAAAATAAAGGCGTACCCAAATATTTTTCATCCTTTGAAATCCTTTGAACCCTCAATATCCTTGCTAATATCTTTATATGCTTGTTATGAACTTTTTTACTAAAAAAGACCCCCGGTTTGTGATAATTTATATTTTGTCCAGAAGAACGACTGAAAGTGTCTAATATACCCATTAGCTTTCTAACCTCAGCAATATCTGCCTTACAGAAGATAAAACAGTCGTCAGCAAAGAGAAGATGTGAGATAACTGGACATCTTTTATTAATTTGCATTCCAGCGAAAGTTTTATCTTGTTCAGCTTGCTAAAATAATCTGGATAACCCCTCCAAAGCAGTTATAAACAGATACGGAGACAAGGGATCCCATTGTCGAAGACCCTTAGTAGGGCTAAACGGTATACCTGGTATCCCATTTAACAGAACTGTGGATTTGACTGTTGTAATACATTCAAAAATGAGACCACACCATTTTTTCGAGAAACCAAAATTTCTGAAAATACGAATGATGTAATTCCATTCCATCTTATCAAATGCTTTTGATAAGTCTAACTTCAAAGACAGAAAACCCTTCTTGGATTTACTAGTATGCACTGTATGAAGCATTTCATGTGTTATAACTATATTATCCACTATCTGCCTCTTAGGGATAAAAGCTGACTGATTTGGCGCAATGATTTTATTTAACAATGGCTTCAACCTAGTGGCCATAATCTTAGAGATTAACTTGTAGAGAGCATTTCTCAGCCTTATAGGTCTGAAATCAACTGATGTTATATGGTTCTCTATCTTAGGAATTAAATAGATGTAATTATCATTAATTGATTCCGGAAGTTTCCCCGTAACAAATAAATCGGTAACTAATTTTGGCACTTCTTGTTCAACTAAACTCCAATGAGTTTGAAAAAATCAAGGTGGGTATCCATCTGGACCCGGTGACCCCCATGAATTCATAGAGAATAACACCTATTTTATCTCATCCTTGTCTGGAATTCTAACCAAATCAGCATTTTCTGAGTCCGTAATTACTCTAGGAATAATATGATCAAAAACAAGATCAATATTGTTTCCTTCAGTTGAACTAATACCCAGAAAATGGTTCTTAAGAAGTAAATCAAGTTGTTCCTTCACTTCCAACCAAAAACCTATACTATCCTGTAAAGAATGTATTGTATTATGACGTTTTCGATTAGAAGCAACAACATGAAAGTACTTAGTACACTTATCATGCTCCTTAAAAAATTTATCTCCACTATTCTCTAGCCAATATATATTTTCTATCTTACTCCAAGTTTCTAACTCTGCCTCCAATCTATTTAAATTTTTCCTAGAGACCAAATGAGCTGGTTTTTTATTTTCTTTATCAATTTGATCTAATATCCTCTCTTTATTCTTAAAAATATTTTTGAATACATTTTTATTCCCGCTCCTTAAGTCTTCTGATAAATCCTGTAACATCTGCTGAAATTCATCAGCATTATTCAATTTCTTCTCCTCCCAAGCATTCTCAATGAACATTTTATATTCATTATGTTCCATCCATCCTCTAAAAAATTTGTAAGGTGTATTTTGCCTAACTCTCACAGGATCAAAATCAATGAGTAAAGGATTATGGTCTGAAGCAGTTCTGGTTAAATGGTGGACCATAGCTTCTGGGAAACAGTCAAACCATTTTACATTCACAAGACTTATATCCATCCTTTCTATGATGTTTTAAGATCCTTCCGTTTGATTAGACCAAGTGAAAGGGTCACCCATAAATCATAGATCAAGAAAGCCTAGGTGTTGTACAATAGATTGAATAACAGACACTTCACTTGAACTAACGTCATTACCCCCCTCCTTTTCATGTTTATCTAAAATAAAATTTATATCTCCCACAACCATCCAGGGTTGATCAATTTACTCACCTAATCCTTGAATATATTCCCACTGACAAGATTTCCCTTGAGAGTTTAAAGCACCATACATGCAAGAAGTATAACATGTGATACCTCTAACTCTAAAGGAGACAGTAATTATATTAAATTTAACCTCCACTAACTGCACCTGAAGGTTACTAAACCATGCCACTATTTGGCCACCCGATGTTCCAATTGATGGGATTATAATCCAATCATTGGAAAGAAGCTTTTTAGCAGTAATTTTCATTTTCTCTAACGACATTTTTGTTTCAGAGAGAAACACTAAATCTGGCTTATGTTTCTCAATTAAAAATTTCAAATGATTAAAAGTTTTAGGGCTGTTACAGCCCTGAGCATTCCAAGATAAAATTATCATTGTTAAAAACAGAGAAGCTCTATACTCAGAAACCACAATCAAAACACACAAGAGACTAAGAAGCACACAGATACTAATGATGCTTAAAGGTTCTAAAAACCAAAAAACAACGGGAAATAAGGTAAACTCTAACAAACCAAATAAAACATATAACAAGGAAAGGATTTGAAAACTAACCGGTTCAGAGCTTTTGGTACTTGAACTCCCCTCTCCAATCTTTAGGTCTTGCACTTTCCCGGAAACTATGACTTCTTCTTGTAGAACTTCTTCCGCTGCAGCTATTGGTGTTGGATTTCTAGCAACTAAGTCCTCTTGAATAACAACTAGAGCATTTGAAAACATATCAGTAGTACCCTTTCCCAAATCCTTATACTCAGCAAGAAGCCAAGCATAACGCTGAAGATAAAGTTTTCCTTCTATCAACTCTTGAAAATATTTCTCCTTTAATTTCTTTTTTCTTCATTTCCTTTTCATTGGTACCATCATATGCTACACTTTCTCTTTTTCTTTTCCTGCAGATAAGGACTTTCCTTGTTCTTCAGCACTACAAATTGTGATTGATTTTGCTTTCACATCAGGATTTGGACATTTCCAATCTATCTCCATTCTTTGCCTTTTTCCTATGCTTCTATTAACAGCTTCTTTATCAATGAGACTCTTGCATTCCACTGATGTTTGATCTGTCTTTTTCCAATTATTTGCCTTATTTTTCTTCATCTCCAAATAACCCTTTGCCTCTTGCTTTGTTCCTACCACTATTGGAATATTACCAGTTGCAGGAGGAGTTTCATTTCTACAATCATAACCTGGAGCGTGTGCTATCCACATGCATCTAGTGCAAACTTGACCTGGAAGACCAATATAATCTATTTCCACCTGCTTCTTTCTTGTTCCCAAGTCCTCTAAAACCATATCAATCTTCTTAACTAAAGGTTTAGACAAATCTACAACGACCAAAACCTTGTATTCACCATCATGAGGACCAATCATCATGAGAAGTTCACCAATCTTCTTAGCTACTTTCCTTGCCATGTTAACTCTATCAGCCATAAAACTATTAAATTTGAAAGTAGTCCAGATGATATACTTATCAAAATTAAGGTCAGAATGCCTAACCTGATCTATCTTCTCTATGAAAGACAAAAGTTTTCCTTCCACAGAAGCATTAGCCATCACCACCTTAGCGAATTCATCAGGGTCTTCAAAGGAGAAGAATAAAAGATTCTTTGTTTTTGATTCTCTAACCCCTATCTTGCATTGTAAGTTCCATTTGTTCTTCAAGCTTATTTTTACCTGATCGTGTCTGATTTTTGACTTGTAAAAACCTTCCTTTATGAATAACTTACCAACCAATTCCATTGATTCATTCTTCTTTATACACAGAGCAGCTTTTTTGATGAACTGCAGAAGCTTATAGTTACCAATGTCAGAGAGATTATCATTTTCCTCCATTAATTTAGCTACCGTACTCATTCCCTCAGAAATTATTGGATTATCCATTTTATCTTCTAATTGAAAAGCTTCAGCAGCAGAAACTTTATGAGATAAAACCAGACAGTGCAGCTTTGATAAAAAAAACATAACCTGTATCCCTGGAACTTTTAATATTTCTAAACAAACATTTCAAAATCTTTCTATATTGAATCTTGATTGCCACTTGTACGAATACTTCTTTCACAAAACGCATGCAGTTGGCCTTTTCTCTTACAACAATCAAAACCAAAAATCTTTCCAAACCTATATCCTTCTGATTACTGCAGAGAATAATGATTACAATCCTGATAAAAATATAGCGAAAACTATACCTTATCTGAGCAAACAACCAGCCACGTGTGGATTTGCTTCGAACAAATGTATAGCAGAGATGGATCAAAAACACCCATCTCCTTCCCAATTGCTGAAGGGAATCCAACCAACACCACTCATCGGAAATAGTCTTAAATTCCGGTAAGTGCGAATCCATCAGAAATTAGAATGGAGGTCTTTCCCAAGCTCGATTAATCTAAGATGAAAAGAAAGCCATGATTAAAACCAAAGATTAGAAATCAATTTCAAAACAAAGCCCCAATTTCCGATATTAATCGAAATTAAAAAAACCAATTGAAAACCAATTGATGAAAAGAAACAGATTAAAACCCGAGAACCAGAATCCAAATCATTGAACTTATCTTTCTTATATCCGAAATTAAGATCGAATTATGATTTCATTCACCAATTTCAAACCAAAGTCCTCAAATTTTTTCTCCGAGTTTATCACCGATTTAATCGCCCGTTTCGCAGACTTTCTCTCTCTGATTTTCCCAACTTAACCTATTTTACAAATCCCCTCAAAACCCCACACTTTTTCCGTATAGGTCTCGGGTGAGTTGATATATGCAAATCTTTTTTATTTTTATTTTTATTTTTATTTTGAAGATTAAAGAGATAACGATATGCAAGATTCTGATCATGATATGAAGATTAGTTACTCCACATACGTAATTTTTTGTTCCATATAATGCTAAGATTTATACACAACAATGAAAATTTAGGCATATGACAAAGAGAATAAAGAGAAAGAGAATGAGAATGAAAATTTAGGCATAGGACAACAATGAGATTTATTTTGAAAATGGACACATATTTCATTAATTTTTTTTTCTTTTGAAGCATTTTCATTAGGTATTCACGGTGCTTTAATAAACATTGTAACGTGGATAAAAAAAAAATGGTAGACATGTTGAATTTTTTAGGGGATATTATACATTTTTTGTCTCCACAAGTCACAATGACTCTTTAGAAATCTCTTTTTTATGTCTCTACAAGTCACAAAGACTCCCTAAAATACTCTCAGAAAATCACTAAAAGTCTCTAGATTTTCAGAGAATCTCTGGGAGTCACTCAAATTAAAAAATAAAAATCTATAAAAGTCCCTAGAAATCTCATTTGACTACCACCCTGTAAGATCCGGTGACTTTCCAACTCACGTTTAGTCACCCAGTGAGTCATGATTTTCGGTGGCTGTAAAAATCGTTATTAGAATCAAGAAAAACGGAAATAATTTTCCATATTCGGATCTACAATTTCCTTTTTCAATTGGTAATTCTTCCCTTCTTTTATCTTAAAGGTTCTCCAATTCTGCATTATTCTTTAACTCTTTAAAGATCTCTTTCAGTTTACTACCACTACTACAGTACATTACTATTGGCATTGCAAGAGATATTTATATGATGAGAGACTAGGAATATGAAACAACTATGCCGTCTGCCTAGACTAGACGGTCTAACTTTCCTTGGAAACTGATGCACACCATCAAAGTTAATGGAAGACTCATTCTCATTCCTATAATATCCCTTCGTATTCTTGTATCTTCCTTTAGTGGAAACGATGCAGCCAACGTAATTGAACTGTTCAGAGCTATTTCTAATAGTGGTGATCATTGCAATCCCATGGGTAATGATGTTATGCGTCAGAGACTTTCAAAAAACAATGGTAATGTGATATGTTAAGTTAAAACTCTGAGACTACAATCAAGAAAACTTTACATTTTAGAGTATAGTTCATGTAGTAGATAGAATGAGAATCTTTGGCCTACAAAGACAGATTTAAACGATTCTTTCACCCCCAAAAAGCAAAACAAAATGATTCAGAACAACAAAGCATTTCTGTCACCCCGAAAAGAAAACAAAAAGACTGATGAACATTGAGCGTCAAAACATGCCTTGGGTGCATGACAAAATTAGAGCAGAATGTTAGGACTGTGCATAATCAAGAGCATTCTTGTTTCTCATACCCAACGCATGTACATCTTCAACAACCTAGACATAAAACTAATTCCTTCACTCAGTGTAGCTCTCTTACCTTCCTTGTAGTTCCATAGTTCTTGAACTGGTTCATTAGTATCACTGCTCGGATTATATTGTTTCGTCTCCATTACAGCAGCTATTACTGCCTTGTACACTTCTTCACCTGACTCATCCTTCAGACGCCTTAATTTTGCATCCTCCTCATCCAACACTTCCTGCAACACCCAATACACTTTTCCGTAGTATCGCATATGAATTGCCACTTATAGACAAACATCAAGATGGAGAAAGAGTGAAAGAAAGAAGTCAATGCATCATTGTATTTACCTGTATTCCATCTCCATTCTTGACAACTTTAAAAGGATGACAGGTTGGGTCTTTGATGTTTTCTCTCCATGAACAACATAGTTGTATCGAACCTGACATTGCTTCTTCGGAAGATTTGTTTAGCTTGTTGGAAGCAGTGAGAAAAGGGTTCAAGTCAATCTCCCCCATTGTCTTCACCCCGATTGTTAAGCTACTTGACATTCCCCTTAGACCCTACAAGCCGAACCTCACATTGTTAAAAGTAGGTTCTGCTGTAAGAATTAAGTAGATAATGATTTTTGAACCAAAAGCTGTTTAAATTTCAAGGAAATGACTTGAACACAAAGATACAGTGTGAAGAAAATACGGCTTACATTGATTAGTTCTTTACGAGCATCTCGAAGTTCATCATTGACGCTCTGCTCATTCAAAACAGTAGATTTCTGATCCGCTTGCTGAGATTCTGACGCTGCTCCTGTCTTTTCTTGAAGTTTTAGCCTTAGTTCCTCTATCACTTTCTTGAGTTGATCAGAGTTCTCATTACCACTACCAGTACCACATCTGTTTTTCATGGCATTACTCAAACTCTCTTTCAACTGTTCATTTTCAAGTTCCAACTTCCCCTTGCCATCTAGTTGTTTTTCGAGCTCAACTATCTGTCTCCTAAGGTCCTCTTTTTCCTTGGTTGCTATGTCCAAAGCAACATCTTCTTGAACTACTACTTTGTTCTGCTCTACTTTTCTTTTCAATTCATCAATCTCTTTCTTCAATTCCAAATTCTCATCCCTAACAATACCCATATGCTTCATTGCATCCTTCAATTTCATACGCTCGCTTTCAAGTTCTAACATTTTCTTAGCGCTCACAGCCATTTTCTTATGTCTAGTTGCTTTGCTCAAAGCTTCATTCTTTTCGATTAACTCTTTATTTCTTGTTTTTAATTCATCAATCTCTTTTTGGAGTTCTACATTTCCATTTTCAACAAAACCCAAAGTTTTCATCCCACTCAATCTTTCTCTTAACACCACCAATTCATCTTCCATGGATTTCTTTTTATTCACTAGTTGATTCTCTAACTCCAAAACCCTTTTCTTTAAATTCTCTACTTCTACCAAAAATCAATTTAACAATCAAATGTAAGACTCAACTAAAACAAAAACAAACAAAAAAGTAGAAAAACACAAATCCATGTACAATTTTTTATTTTTTGTTGTCATACCTTTTTGTCTTCAGCGAATATCATTGCATTTTCATAAGCCCTATTTTGCTCCAAACTGGTTGCCATTTGAGTAGTTTTCATGGAAATCTTCATGATTTAACAAAAGGCGTTATTAGCAGAAAAAATTTTGAAGACTAAGAGAAACTACTGAAGTCTGAAAGGTAAAAAACTTACTTGGGCTAGTTTCTTAAGAGCTGTGTTCAGTTCATTTGAAGCTGCTAGTTGCTTAGAAACGAGAAGTTGCCCTATTTCTTCTATTTCATTATGGGTCTTGTTTAAAGATACTACATGTCCATGGACTTCCAGTTCATCATCATTATCAGCTGCCCTAATGTTGGTGTTTTTCATTTCGCTGAACAATGTTTTCATTTCTTTGATTTCCATTAACATGGATTTCTGTTGCTTCTGATATCTTTTCATTCTGCTGCTTCCAACTTTCTTAACCCTTTGCATTTTGGGTTGTTTTGGGAGGAATTTGTTTTTTGGGTAGGGCGGTGTGGGAAGAGGAAACGCTCTAGTACACTTTGTGTGATTTTTGTTCACTTGCTGCCCCTACTTTAAGAGTCAAATTTTCAGTTTTGACTCGGTTTTTTTTCTTTTTGTGACATAGTCTAGCGGTCCCTAATTATATCCAAATTTCGTAAATGGGACTCGGTTTTAACAATTACAGGGTTCAAATCCCTACCTCCGCAGTGGGAGGGAGCATGCCAACCACCAGATCACTACTAGGTGATTGACAGGTTTGACTCAGTTAAAAACCCTGACATTTACTTACGAGAATGCTTGATATTCTTACCGCTGGTAACGTGGTGACGAGATACGTGAAAGTTATGGCTAAAGAAAACAAGCACTGAGACCCACTGGTACAGTGGGTGGAGCTTTGCTATTTTGGGGTAGACCAATATTAATGATAATAGTGCTGATACGACCATGTGGAGTTATGGGAAAAACGACAATGTTAGTGTTAAAAAGGCATATAAATTTCTTATTTTCAGAAAACTTGGTAATCAAAATACCAATTTGGAATGGAAGTATCTGTGGGGTCGCAACTGCCCACAGAAAATAAAAAATAAATTTTGTGGAAATTATGCCACAATAAACTAAATTTAAATGAGACTCTTTAAAAAAAAAGGAATTTCTCCTAACCCTCGCTGTTCTTTTATTCAAAATTTTGAGACTGTTTATCGGTTTTTCAATTGTAATGAAGTAGCCCTTATATGGAATAAGTTTAGTATGTTGACAGGTAAGAATTTTAATCTGGATACTATGACACGTACATTTCTTAGGCAGTCGTGTTCAATTGAAACATATGTTGGTGAAATTAGTTGGAGTTATGTAATCCCACAGGTTCTGTGGTGTATTTAGAATGGTAGAAACATATGGATTCATGAAAAGAAAAGGTTTGTTCCTCTCAAATTTCTTGCCTTGGTAATCAGGAGGGCAAGAGAATTTATTTCTCTGTTATGCATCAGAGTGGTTATACTAAAAGTATGCAGGAGATTTTGGTTAAGTGGGAATATCCTAGAAACGATTATTATAAGATTAACACGAATGGTGCGTCTTCCAACTCTCTTTTTGCAGGAATTGGAGGGAGTGGTTAGAGATGATGATGGTTTTTTCGTAGAAGGCTTTGCAAAACATAATCTACCAAAATGGGAGCAATATGGCAGAAGTTTGGGCGGTTAAGGATGGACTTCGAATTGAAATCCAGTTGGGGATCAGGAAACTGTAAGTTGAGTGCGACTCCATATATGTTATTCATCTATGTAGGGGATAGGTTCAAGCTCCGTGGCATCTTAGGGGTTTAATACATGACATTGAAGAAATGAAGATGAAGTTTGAAGATATTGTGTTTGAACAACAATATAGAAAAGCTAATTTTGTGGCCGACATTTTGTCGAAGAAGGCGTCTGAAAGACATTTGGAGGGTGTCTGGTTCGAATGTCTACCAGAAGAAATAGTCAATAAATTTGTTGGTGATATTCAGGGTGTTTCTTACCCTAGAATAGTTAGAGTCAGTTAGTTTATTTGGTTTTTACATTTCTGTTATCAAAAAAGAAAAAAAGAAAAAAAAAGACAATGCAAGTAATTTATAAGTTGAACGAAAGTAATACCTTAGTTTAATATATAAAAAGAGTCGATGTTTGGTAAACTCCATTTATTAACTACAAACTAGTGAGGCTTTACAAAATAGGGAAAAACCTTTCACAACCTGTCATCCAACGAAACAGAAACCAAAAATGAGGAGGTGTATTGACTCATTCCTCGGTGACATGTTCATTAGATGTTTTCTTCGTCAAAATATCACCAGTTGTATTACTTTCTCTATACCTATGGACAAAACGAAAAAAAACTTCATACAACATATTAAAAACTTAATATTATCCAAGATATTAGAGAAAAAAGAAGGACAAGTGTTTAGGCATTTACAAAGACCGATAATATAAGTGGAATCACTTTCAACAATAAGTTTTTTCTTATGGAATTTGTAAGGGGGGTGTATTACATGCTTTATTGCTCGAAGCTCGGCCATGTTGTTGTTATTTTTGTATATGTGTTGTGCATAAGATGCAACAATCTCCCCTTTATTATCCCTGAGAATTCCACTGATTCCTGCAAAACGAAAATGATTAGATACACCATCAATGTTGAATTTAGTATAACTTATTGGTGGACAGTCCCATGTGACAGTAATCATCTCCTTAGAGTGAGGTGATGCTGAATTATGAAAAGTATGATTCTAGAACTCATTAGATTTTTGAGTTGTCATATTTATCACATACGACGGAGTAGGTATAATACTCCTAAAAACTACAGAATTCCTCACCTACCAAATTTCCCACAAGATGAAAGGGAAAGTACAGTTCTTCAGGGACTTGAGGTGTGGAGGGAAAATGCCAACATTATTGAGAATCCATTTAAGATTTATATAATTTCATTAAATAGTCCATTTCCAATGTATTTGATCTCATTTCCAAACCTGCATTTTCCAAGGACACTAAATAAAAAGATGTCCAATCGTCTCTTCGGCTGAGCAACAATACGACACCTATCAGGTATATTCTGGCCTCGATAACACAAATTATCTCTGACCAAAGTTTTCGATGACCAAGTATCAATAAAAGAATGCCTAATATGTGAAGGAATAGGTAAACCCTAGAGCTTGCTCCATTGCCTTTTACCAGCAAGCTCCCTTAAGTTTTCTAGACACGAGTAATTGTAGGCACTTTTGGAAGTGTGGTTGACCAATGTTGTCCATGATCCAAACAAGAGTTGACTGCAATAGCTTTAATTTTCACCTGAATGTGAGAGTGGACAACATTCTAAATAAAATACAATTCACATTAGGCAGTGTTGAGATTGATCAAGTCGGAGATTCTTTAGATCATTAAGATGTTGTAGAATATTATCCACTACAGAGCTAAGGGGTACATCAGCTATCCAATTATCTGTCCAAACATTAATATCAATTTCATCCCCAACTGACCACTTCAAACTACTTTTTAGGATATCTTTTCCCCTCACTATACTTTTTCAACACTGGGAAGCTTTTTTAGGTATTGTACATGACAAATAGACTGACGTTGAATGTTTTTTTTCCTTGAATAATTGAGAAACCACTCTAATAGATTGAATAAGAGCCCTCCAAGTGGTTTTTATTAAGAAGGGTAAATTATGCAATTCCATATCATGAATGCTCAGTGCAGCCATCCAAGTAGGTTTACAAATGGTCTCTCATTTGAAAGCATGCAGTCGTTAACTACCATCTCGATGCTGCCAGACAAAAGCTCAGCGGACTTTATCAATGTTTTTATTACACATTTTGGAACCCTCAAAGTGATCATCAAGTGATTAAGTGTTCGATCTTGGACATCCGTAACCAGTACGTCTCTCCCTGCAAAGTTCAGTGCCTTATTTTTTCACCATTTCATCTGATTAGTCCCGTTAAGAAGAAAGTCTGTAAAGTTTGAATTACGAATCCTTCCTCATTGCATATATAACAGTCCAAATATTTTCCTGGTTCCTTACTCAGCCTCATCTTTAAACCCTTAGCAAGAGACTTCTCGGTATTAGGAAGCATCTTAATTCCTCTCATATTATCCAATGTGGCTTTAAGAAATAAAACACTATCATCCTCACAGAAAACATGAGAAATTAAAGGTACACCAACGACAATTTTAAATCCCTAAAGCAAAGTTTTCATCGTCCCAGACTTTGTGATTCCTTAAGATAGATATATAAACTCTCCTTTATTGATTTGTCTTGATTATTCTTGAGAGGTGTTAGTAATCCAGGCGTCTTATCTATTTGAGTGTAAGTGTTCCAGATTCTTGAGGTTTGCTAGACTTTGTCTTTTCAAAACTAGATCTAAAGATCAAAGGAAAATCAAGTAGGCTTATCTTCTAAAGATAGATTGGTATCAAAAGTCTTCACTTAGGTTGAAGCAACTCTTAGGATGTAAAGGATGTCAACTAAGAAATAAATTGCACGGAGCCTTGCAAGGTTTAAGAGACGTAAGGATCACGACTGAAGCAGAATTTCTTGGAGGGTTAGCCCAATTTCAACTACATTCCAGTCTGAAGCCTGATAGTAGGTTAGTGTGTATAGAGGCTTAATACAGTTTAGTGTCCAAAGCTGGACGAGGTCCCGAGGTTTTTTTACAGGTGTAGTTTTCCTCGTCAACAAAACTTCTGGTATCTTATGTTTTTTCTTTTTCGCATTATATTATTTTATTTTTATAATAGGAATAACACAAGTACTATGTAATCATTATAGGTAGTTTAAGTCCTTATTAATTGTGATTAATAACGAGACTTGTTATTGTTCGATTCGTATCTTGAATTACAAGTTTCATTCTTTTCAGAATTCAGATCGTCTTGATTTGGGTACGACTAGATTGATCTTGGATATTGATTTGTGAGATCGTCCAGGGACTCCTCTACACAATCATATTCATGAACTTATTAGTCTAGACATGTTAATTGTTGAAGAGATAAGAGAAAAACTATATATACATATTGTTCAAGGATCTTTAATCTAGATCTACTTGCAATTGTATTAGGTTTTGTCCAAACAGGTTGCCGAACTAAAAATTTTGTGATGTAATTAGTACCCTATACTTTTCACAACATGTTTTTGAGATTGATTATGCACGAACTGAAACATCAAGTTGATCATGGTTATTAATAATCGGAATTTGGTCATTTAAACATCAAAGTTTCCTCAGACGCGTTAGAACAAAATAAAGAGTCGTTCGCAGGAATGAAAGAAATTGTTCATTCCTCAAATGATACTCTTTTATTTAGATCATTCAAAAATTAAATATGATTCTACGACAAAAATAAGTTTATAAGAAGATTTTCATTGATATGCCTGAAGTTAAAGCGGCAAACTAGAACTGGTAATAAGAGTCTAGTGGTGGTTATCTTTTTGTGGGAAAAAGAAAATTCTGTTGAATGAATGGGGTTTATATCATTTTCTTACTTAAAATGTAGAAGTATATATGTTGTTGCAAGGGTTATGAATTTTTTAACTTATCATTTCTAAAATCAACATATCACAAAAATATTGAGAATCTGAAAAAGCTTTGTTTGTCTTTTCTCAAAAATATTGTCCCAAACTTGTGATATGAGTCTAGTGGTGGTTATCTTTTTGTAGGTAAAAGAATTCTATAGTTAAAAATGTAGAAGCGTATATGTTGTTACAAGGGTTATAAAGTTGTCAACTATTATCATTTCTAAAAATCAACATGCAGTATCACTTTCATTAATCAATATTATTCCCATGTTTGTGTATTCCAATCTCACAATGCCTCTTTCACTTATCCCCTACAAATCTAACAAAATGTAAAATCCACTTTATTTCACCTAGCTAAAACCCTACAAGACCTCAAATTTTATCATTTCTTCAATTACAAACTACATCAAAAGGGTATAGCCTTTATGGAAGCATTATTAGATATGAATATATTGCTCCAAAAGGTTACAATCTAAATGGAAGCATTATATGATACAAAATAAGCTTGACCATTTCCAAACCACGTGATCTCATTCAGCCACCAAAAGTTGTACTGGTTCTTCATTATAATGGACATATGTGCTTATAGGAATATGATCTTCCATAGTAACATTTTGTGACGAAATCAAGATTTGATTCTCAAACCCAAAATTGGTTTGTACCTAAATTTCTTGCTTCAACCAATACACCGAGTTACTTACACCAATCCCACTCAATCTCACACTCATTACAAACCCAAAGTTGAGTTGAATCAGTATGTCTCTTCTAGTTGGGCATGTTTTCATCTTCATTGTTCTGATTGGTATTATCAACACAGGGGTTTTCATCCTTTTTATTCTTCTTATTTACGTGAGGGATAATTTCAACCACAGACTAGTCAATGTAGTTCTGCAAAAACTCATAGACTGCCGCAATAAAATCCTGGAGGACTGAAATATCGTAATCGACACAAGGGACATAAAATGACATCCACGTATCAAAATATTGAACTAAGTTACCAGTAGCACCCCAGTAGAAGAATCCTATTATTGAGAATGTAAACGGCTGGGATTTGGGGGGCTTTTGGGGTCATGTAGTGGAGGCTAAGTTACCAGTAGCACCCCGTAAACAACTTCAGAATTTTTGTTTTTCTTACCCGAAATTCATCGAATCGAATTTTTTAGCGATTCAAAAGCAAATATAAATGATGTGTTTTCTTAGTTTTTTCTTTTTATGATCATTATTTTCATCATGATGAAATTATGATCATCATGTTCATCATGATTTATGAATGAGAATAGAAGGAGAAGTAAAAGATAATAGTTTTGGGTTTTCTTTATGATCACATCCTCATCATGATGAAATTAGGATCATTATCTTCATCATGATTCATAAATGAGAAGAGAAGGATGAAGGGAAGATAATAGATTTTTTTTTTATGATTTTCATAATGATCATGATGAAATCATGTTCATCATCTTCATCATGATTTGTCAATGAGAAAAGAAGGAGAAGGAAAGATTACAGATTTGAGATTATTTTTTTGATGAATAGTGAAATTTAGATAACGATGTTTTTGACTTTTTAATATACCTTAATTCCCCTTTTCCATATTTTGACTACCAATATCATATTAGTCCCCAAAAATCCTATTGGGTTTAAGCCCCAATAATATGATTCCAGTAGAAAGGTATCTCAATATGGTCGGTAATGTCTGCAACTGCCATGTACTCTTCCAAAGCATCTCTAAACTCTCTAAGGATACAATTATTTGGCGTGATACCTTGATCGTGAAAGTAATTCACATATCCAATTATTTCATCTATGTTAGTAGCAGTTACACCAGGATGATGAAAGTAACAATCGACATCTTTAAATATTTCATGCCACTCTTCAAAATCATGTGCATTTTCAAATTCCTCCCTTGGACAATCAATTGCCATCTTATTCTCTTCCTTTCCCATCAGTTCTTTTAACCTTCTTTGTATTTCGAACTTGAATTCCTTCGTTCTTCTCTCTCTATTTTTATCTCAATTCATTCTCTTTTTCTTTCAGTATCAGTTGCATGGCTTCTTGCAAAGCTTTACATCTCATCAGAAGCTATCTTGCCTTCTTGGTCATCTTAAGTAACCTAACCCAATTTAGGTCTTGATGTTTAAAATACACATCCCTACACATTGGGCATGTATTCTTTTTTGTCGTCCATTTGAGCGAACATCTTTCATGAAATATATGACCACATTGGGATAGGGATGTAACGTATTCAGTGTTAAGCGTTGCTTTTCCAAGACAAATCACATTTCTTTTTTTCAAAAGATACCTTCACGAAAGATGAAGAAAAAGTAACCGTAACCCCTAATCGTGTAAGAACATAATCGGAGAATGAAGAAGTAAAGGTTAACGGACACGGTTCTTCCCTTCTTCACTGAGATTTCAATTAGGAAGTTCGGTTAGCGGAAAAAAAACAAATTTAGGAAATTTACTTGACTAGTGGCTAAGAACTATCTAGGGCAGTTGTTGAATTAACAAGTTGGACCGCAGTGTAGTCAGGCCGAGACGACCAAGATATGTATTATTGATATTTCCGATTCAAGTCCGTTATTGAGACGAGTCTCGGAATCTTGGCAAGACGAAATTAAACTTAAAACCTTTCCTAGAAGGTCGGGATCCCAATGAAATACATCCGAGGGCGAAACAAGTTTAATAGAAAAATTGTTTAGTAAATTCAAAATGAATCTTGTGAATTGTTATATCAGTACAACCTTAAAACTTCTGAAGTGTGAAAGTGCTTTACATATATATTACATGCATACAATTTGAAGAAGAAAAAAACTACAAGTTTCCACCGAAGATTTCCATGAGACAAAGTTATCCCAGTATCTATGTCCCGATCAAGACGACACCGAAATCTGAGATTGACCATATTGGAATACCTTTCCAACTATATTAGAAGGAAATAGAAACAATAACTCATGATGTAACCAGGACAGAATAAACTCTATTAAAATGTGGGAATGTTATAATTACCCACTATATTAAAAGAGCTTTCAGATTAAATTGGATCCTAATAAATTTTTCTGTTCTCTCCTCCCTCTTTCCAACAGAAAAAAAAAAAAAAAAAACCCTTAGAACTTTTAGATTTTTGTGAATAAGAATGATTTAATTTGTGTTTTTAGCTTTTATTTTTGTTGTTTTTGGTGTATATGGACACATTACCTCGCTGTTTGGGAGATCTTTTCTTCGCCTATTGGACGATTTTACCTTCGCTTTAATAATTCTTTAAACTCTCCATGGTGTTTCTTATCTTGCTATTCTCGATGCATCAAGTACATCAACGATTCTGCTCGGCGTCACTTTATATTCGTCTTCAACAAGAGGGATTTCGGGCAACCGAATTCGTTTGGGTCTACAAAATTTTGGGAAAAATAATCAATTTCATTTGGAGCATCTTTTATTAAAGAAGATAATCATTTTGAATGGTCGGAGTTGATTCCGTCTCACACCATCATTCATCACTACTACATCTACAAAAATTGGATGTCTTTGCGGTTCATGACTCTTTCTCTGTATGATGTACTTGCAATTGGTCTCATCATTTGTATTTGGCTTTTGATTATATTGTATTTTGGTGTTTTTGATAATCTTATAAGCAATCATGTAATCACCATTTTGGTTTGAATGAATTGAAATGTGATTTCCATAAAAAAAAAAAAAAAGTCTTTGAAAAATTACTCCTCAGGTGTGAAAATTTATTTATTTTTCTAAAGTATTTTTTTTGTATAATACCTTAAATATCCTCCTCTATTTTTTGGTCATCATTTTAGATAGGTATAATTTATCACAAGCAACCAGTTTGCTTTCTACTTATAACAATAATTACGGTGGTGGTGAAGATGACGATTATCATTCTAAATCTGAGTGGTGGAGGATATCAAACTATATTGATGATGATGGTGGTGGTGGTTGTAGTCAATGACGGGGCCAAGAAGTCTGAGTTGGGGACAATTATACGAAGTAAAAACTAATACCACACAATTGCGGTTGAAGGTGGTAAAAAAAAATTAATTTTTTTTAGAAAAGTTAATTTATAAAAATTTCTAATAGTATATTCAATTTATAAGTTTATAATATATTTCTCTAATTATACTATTCCTAAAGAAGGGAAAAAAATCCAATTCAGTAAAACGCCAAGCAGAGAAAATTCAAGAAAAGTGATTGCACTTTAACCCATTTAACTACACAAGTATTATTGTAATTATGTAAAATTTAGTATTTATAATTTGTTTGTTAAAGCTAGTGACAATATTAGACTTAATTATCAACCCTGGCTTGACTCATTTCACCCTGACTTAAGCTTGAAATTATGTTTGGTTTATCAGCCCAGCCTAAAAAGGGTAGTTAAACTAACTTCAGTTTCAATTTATTCAAAAAAGTAATGAATAATGTCGTCATATATACCAACAAATAATTATGACATTTGAAAAAGTGGGGTCTAACAATACCACCCAATATTTCGCTTAGCAATCTTTATGGACTAATTCCGAAATACTTTGCTAGATAATCAACTAGACAGTCAGACTCAATCTAGATAAAAGTATCTCAAGGAGTTAATATATCTCTCTTGTTTTTGATATTACTCAAGCTAATAGAAATCAGCGATTCCTAATCAAACACAAGGAATACTTGGACGGTACCAAACACCAATGTCCAAGGATCAACCAATATCAATCAACAACCAAAGGTCGGATTTCCAATTGATGATCACAAACGCACAACCTGTATTATTTCAATTATATAAAAAATATAATGCGGAAAATAAATAACACATACACCAGAAGTTTTGTTAACGAGGAAACCGCAAATGCAGAAAAACCCCGGGACCTAGTCCAGATTGAATACACACTGTATTAAGCCGCTACAGACACTAGCCTACTCCAATCTAACTTCGGAGTGGACTATAGTTGAACTCCAATCAGTCTCCCACTAATTCAAGGTACAATTGTACTCCCTACGCCTCTGATCCCAGCAGGACACTGCGCACTTGATTCCCTTAGCTGATGTCACCCACAACTAAGAGTTGCTGCAACCCAAAATCGCAGACTTGATAATAAACAAATCTGTCTCACATAGAAAATTATATCAAAGGATAAATCTGTCTCCCACAGAAGAACCCTAGGTTTTTGTTCCGTATTTGTAGTTGCAGGAAATCCTACACTACACCCCTCATATGATTTCATTAACATTTAACTCATTTTAGATTAACAATCTTAATTTTATTGATAAATCTTTGAACAATCTTACAAGAAAAGATAAAAGAATCAAGAATAACCACTGCTCTAGATTTTCTCTCTCCTATTTACTTGCTTCTCACCCAAAAAAAGATCTCTCTCTTTCCTTTACAACTTAACGACTATTTATAGGGAAGTACATAGTGGATGACAGCTAATCTGACCTTTATTTTCGGATATGGCTTGCGGCATTCTCACAACCTTACAAATGTTAATCTCGCAAACTCTCTAATTTCCGCAGGACCATCACATTTTTCTCATGATTTTAGTTGACGTCGTTTATTATGTCATTTCTGAAATTGTTCTGCGACGCTGTTGTGTTGTGTTGTTAATAATTTCGATGAGACATTATTGCTGCGAGATTCTGATCCTACATCTTGCCTCTTCTCATATCCTCTCTGAGACTTAGAGAACGATGTGAGAAATGTCGAAACTGTTCATTTCTTCATATTCTGCATTTATCACACGTATCCTTTCTTCCATTTATATCTTGACACGTCTTTTGTAACCGCTGCTTTTTAACCGCTCACGTCTTTTCGTATTAATGGTGTTTATTTCTTCGATTAGAAAATCCTCTATATATATATATATTCTTCTTACTCTTCTTTCCATTTTCTTTTTACTTTCTCTTCTCTTTTTATTCTCTCATCTCTGCAACTCTATTATTCTTCCGTAAATTCTGCCATTGCAACTTTTCTTCTTTCTTCTTCTTTTACTCTTTTTATTTTCTTCTTCATCTCCATACTGTTCCCTCTGAAGATCTGTATTGTTTGTAACTTTCTTAATTTTTACGAATTAATCTTCCTGCTGGTGTTTTCCATGGATTCGTCGAGGTTAGTTTTCTTTTTTCTTTCTTATGGGTTTTGCTGAAATTAATCTTGTTTACTGCTTTATTTAATGATGTTGCTTATGTGATTCCTATACTGTTGTTATTTCAGCAAAAACGCCTCCAACACCAAATTTACGGTTCAGAACCCTAATATTCCCAAACCGCAGCATAAGATTGTTGTACACAAAAGAAAGTCTGTGAATCAGAAGGTAGTAAGAAACATTATTCTTTTCTAATAACAATATTGTTGCTTGTGTTTCTTATCTGGATTGTAATTCGCAGGGTGATAAGGATGTCAATAAACCTCTCAAGAAATCTCGCCACCTTAAAACCGTTGAAACCTCTGTTCCATTCCACTTACTTATCTCTTTTAAATCTCCTGCGACATCTTCGCAAGTTAAACCATTATCTCCAATTCGCGAAAAAGCTGCCTCAGATTTCATTTCTTCAACTGACCTTTCAATGATTGAAACCCCCATTATTGATCCTTCTGTGAATGAAACTTCTTCTCCTCCTATTGATAATGTTTCTCAACCTTCTATCATTGTCAGTTCTCTACCTGAGCCTCTTCCCTTTTCAAAAGAAACCGTGTAAGGAATAGATATTGCTTTCAAAGTTTTGTCTGAAGTCCTGGATGATGGCAAGAAGTCCCCCATTGATCCTGTCAAGTCTGGTATTTGCGAAATTATGAGTAAGTATTTCGGTTCTGACAGAGCTGCTTCGCAAACAGCTTTGGAAAAAGAGTGTAATGCTCTTCGTCTCGAAAATCAAAAGCTTCAGAATGTTTCGCTGGATCGCGACAATCTTCGCAAGAAGAATGATGAACTGAGAGGTATGATTTCCTTATCTGTGTATTCAATTTTCCTTTCTAATGATTTTATCCTTCCCATATTTAATTATCCTTGAAATCCCTCTTTCGCATGTTAAGACTTAAACCAGAAACGAATAATAGAGAGATATCAATTTTAATCTGATGTTGAAGAATCCCGTGTTGATAAAGAGATTTTGATGGATCAATATAACCAATTTGATAACCTCTATTCATACTCTGTCGATCATATAAATAATCTTACCAATGAAAATACCTAATTAGTTCGGAGGCAAGATTTATTAAGTAATGAAATGTCTCTCCTCTGTTATTCTTTAACTAAAGCTAATCCTGGGATGAAATCTTTATCAGATGAGAATGAAACTCTATCTCAGGGAAACAAATTTTTTTAAATAAGATGGCGATCTTCGCAACAACTTAGCATCCTTCAGAAAGTATGTGATGACCAAGAGCAATCTCTTCGCTCTTTGAGAAATGAACTTAAAGAAGTAACAGAGTCATCTATCGCTGAAAGAAATACACTCATTCAAGGAAGAATAACTTTAAGTGTAAAGGCGAATCAACTTAAAGAACAATATTTCAAATTAGAAGAATCTTATTCTTCTCTTATGAAGAAAAATGCCTTTCTTATTTCTAAAGAGAAAAATCTTCAGTCTCGACTTAAAGGTCTAGTTGGAGATAAATTTGATGATGTGATGGACCGTTGGGAGAATAGTTGTCTGAACTTGATTCAACATCTTATTTCGCAAAAGGAAGGTAGTCATAATAGTTTGACTGCCTTAACTATCTTTTCTTTGTCATATATTCTTGAGTTCTTCAGCTTATTGAAATTTTGTATTTTACTTTTCGCAGAGTCTGAGAAAAATCTTCATTCCTCCATTTCTGTTTTGGAGGCTAAATATGCCAAAATTCGCCAAGAAAATGTATTGCTCGTCTCTGTCCTTACTGGTTCTCGCGACCGAGCAGAAAGAAGACTTGATTATCTTGCTTACTTTAAGGATATTCAAGATAGGAATCATCAGAGAGCACTTCTTCGTCAAGTTCATCTCCGGGCTGAAGTCCTTGTAAATGATATTTTATTGTCTAAATCTCTTCCTCCTACATCAATCGAACCTTTGAAAGTATATGATGATGAAGTTCTTCGTCCTGCTGACAGTGATTATGATTATGAAAGTGGTGCAGAGGATAGTCTTTTGGAAGATGGAGAAGAGATTCCTTCTAAGGAAGCAACTGTTGGTGCTAATCAAGATGAAAACGAAAAATAAATCTCTTCTGAAGAAGTAATTGTTGGCGATAATCAAGGTGCTAATCAAGGTGAAGATCATAATCGAAATGAAGGAGAGGTTGGCGATAATGAGAACATTGGCGAAGAACGTCTTTTATCTCCTTCTACTGGAATTAATACTGAAGCATGAGCTTCTTGTCTAGTTCTATCTTCTTGAATTGTCTCATCTTTATTATTTTTTGCGAACAATATTCTTCAACCAACTTTGGAATCAATTTCCCCTTTTAGTATTTTGCTGGCGAGAAAGATAATGTCTCTTGTTTATTGATTCCCATACTTGCCTCTCATTATCTTTCTTGCGAGAAATGATGTGTTATGAATACTTATAAATATTTTGTTTTGTCATGTGGTCTTATTTTGCCTTCCTAATTAAAGGTCTTATTATGCCACCTCTTGTCATTGCGACAAAATCGCAGGACGTTCTTGCACTTTCATGCAAGAACCCATTGATCTTGCCTTAACTTTTTATTTTGTATTATGGCCTCATCAGGAATGTTGCGACAATATGACAGGCCTAAATATTCTTGCGAAAATAAAGCCCCATGACATTGTCGTCTTGCGACGAAATCGCAGGACGTCTTCGCACTTTCATGCGAAAACCCATTGATCTCGTCTTATCTTTTTCTTTTGTATTATTGCCTCTTCAGAATTGTTGCACAAATATGACAAGCCTTAATACCCTTGCGAGTAAAAAGCGTCATGACATTTGCGTCTTAAGACACTTATCATCTCCCTAATGGAGGGTGCCGCCCTTATCTCCCCCCTGGTTGCCCCTTCAAGGAGGCGTACTTATACCATACAAGGTTAGATCATCCCATTCAGTCTTAACAACAACCAGTTGTTTTCGCAGCCTCTTATCCCTTTTACCTATAGGGCTTATGGTTACGAGACTGCACCCTAAGTGGGGTTTTCTTCGGGCCGAGTGCAGTATAAGCCAAGACTTGTCAAGAATGGCAAGGTACGCTTGAAACGCCCCTGGCACTCTTGACTCAACCGTGTACCTCAGCGCCATGATCAGATTCTGCACTCCTTGGGATAATCCTTATTACCTTAGTCTCCTAACCTAAGTCATATGCTTAAGCTGAGAATCCAAGGTGCCTCTCCAGAATGGGCTTTATTGACCCCAAATGTCCATGACTCATGTTCCGGTGGCGGTGTAGCCTTTCCATGAGCCATGCAACAGGTACCCCCTTATATGACGTACTTTAGGTCTTACATTTTCCTCTTGCAAAATTTTATTCGCGAACTAGGGTTTACGCCATAAAGGTTCGCCCATTTCTTTTATGTCATTGTTCTATGATTATCTCTGCGAAAGTTTCGCACATCATGATCTTGTTTAGATATGAATAATCTCGCAATTATTCTTTCAGAATCCATAACTTCTCAAAGCTTCTTACGGATAATATCTTTTTAAGTACAACCTGTTCCATGGTCTGTCAAGTCTATGACTAACATCTCTACCTTATGGATCCATTAATTTATAAGCTCTTGTTCCAATTATCTCCTTAATGATGTAAGGTCCATCCCATTTTTCGCTAATTTTCCACCATTTTCTCGCTGATATATTAGCGTCTCTCGCAGAACTAAATCTCCTGGTTGGAATTCGCGTACTTTGACACGTTTATTATATTCTCGGGCTAATCTTCGCTGATAATTCTCCATATGTTGTAAAGCTCTTTTTCTTCTAATTCATCAAGTTTGTTTAAGATCAAACCCGCACTAAGATTTTTCTCCCAAGCTTATCTCTTTGTTTTCGGAATAACAACTTATGTTGGTAACACCTCTTCAACTCCGTATGTTAAACAAAAAGGTGACATTCCAGTAGCTTCTCTTCTAGTTGTATTATAATCCCATACTGCATTATGTACTTGTTCGCACCATGCTCTATGATTTCCTTCCAATTTCTTTTTTAATATATCTGCAATTGTTTTGTTTGTTGCCTCTACCTGCCCATTAGCTTGTGAATACAAAGGACTAGACTTTCCACATTTTATCTTAAATGCATTAAGTAACATTTCTATATTCTGTCCTTCAAACTGTTTCCCATTATCAGATACCAACTGCGCAGGAATTCCGAATCTGCAAATGATATTTTCGAATATGAATGTAAAGATATCTTTGTCGCGAATATGCTATACTGCCTTCACTTCTGTCCATTTTGTGAAATAATATGTTACGACTATTAAATATCTTCTTTGTCCAGAACCTGGTAAAAATGGCCCCACAATATCTAAGCCCCACTTTCCAAAAGGCCACACACTGGTTGAAGATGACAATGGTGCTCCAGGTGCATGTATTTTCTTTCCATGCCGCTGACAATCTTCGCAACGTCTTGATATTTATTTTGCATCTTCGTGCATGTATGGCCAGTAATAGCCTTGCATTTTTGCTCTATGTGCCAAAGATCTTCCCCCGCTATGATTGCCAGCATCCCCATTATGTAACATTTTTAGCACTTTTCTCCTTCCTCTCGTGTCAAACATCTGAGTGATGGTCCATTAAAGGATTTTCGGTATAGAAGCCCATCTCTTAATTCATAATTCGTTGCGCGGCTTTTTAACTTGTGTGCTTCCAATCTATTTCTTTGTGTTTCTCCTTTCGTCAAATATGCATGAAGTTATGTTCTCCAATCTGCGATATTGTTCTTTTGTTCTTCTTCTTCACCGTATATTATCATCACGTTCACTTCTTCTTCTTCTTTGTTGATTGATGGTGACAGAAATGTTTGTATTTTTATGCATCTCGCAGTTGGATCTGTCATCATGCTTGAGATGAAAGAAAAAACGTCTGCGATTCTGTTATCCTTCCTTGAAATGTGCCTCCATTTTATTTTTGGGATTTTCACTGACAATTCTTCAACGAGCTTCTTGTATTTATTCAAGGATGGTTCATTTGTAGTGTACTCTCCTTTTATTTGGCGAATAACTAACTGCGAATCACTAGTGATCCTGGCATTTTCTAGTTTCATTTCTATTGCGAATTTTAAGGCATGTATCACAGCTTCATATTCCATTTCGTTATTAGTGGATGCGAATTCCAATCTGAATGAAAAAGCCATCTTCACTCCTTCTGGAGAAATTAAAACAATTCCAACTCCATTGCCTTCTCCATTTGATGATCCATCTACCGATATCTCCCATCTATTTGGTTCTATTAATAAGTCTTTTGGATCTCCGTGTTCTTCTTCTATATCCATCATTTCTTCTACCGCTTCATCTTCTTCTAAAGGAAATTCTGCCAAGAAATCTGCAACAACTTGTGATTTTGGTGAAGACAAAATTTCATATTTAATATCAAAGTGTCCTACTTGTGCATTCCATACTTCCACTCTTCCTGATCTTTTTGAATTCTTCATCACCGATTCAATTGGTATTTTTGTTAATGCCTTTATCTTGTGCGCTTGAAAATATATGCGTAGCTTAAATGATGCATAAACTAATAGTAAGATTAGCTTCTCAATATTTGAGTAATTTTTCTCGGCAGTATTAAAAGTTTTGCTAATGTAATAGATGGGTTTCTCCACTCCTGCGTCTATTCGCAATAACACGGCACTTAATGCATGCGACGTCGTCGCAAGATAGATCAATAATTTTTCTCCTGATTCTGCTTTTTGTAAAATAGTTGTATTCATAAGATGTTCTTTGATCCCTTGAAAAGCTTTTTCGTATTCATCAGTCCATTTTAATTTCGCACCCTTCTTGAGTATATCGAAAAAATATTTGCATTTGTCTGATGATCGCGAAATGAATCTCCCCAGTGAAGCTAAAAGTCAATTCAACTTCTGTACATCTTTTATTGTTGCTGGTGTTGGCATGTCACGAACTGCTTGCACTTTTTCTTGATCAACTTGTATTCCTTCCTTTGATACAATGTAGCCTAAAAATTTTCCCGATGCAACTCCAATAGTAAACTTCTCAGGATTCAGTTTAATGTTATACTACCGCATTTGTTCAAAAATCTCCCTCATGTCCTGTACATGGTCTTTGGCTTCTTTACTCTTTACTAACATGTTGTCCACGTATACTTCTAATGTGTTGTGTATCCATTTCGCGAACACCTTCTCTACCATTCTTTGGTATGTCGCTCCCGCATTTCGCAAACCAAATGGCATTTTCGTGTAACAATATAAACCTCTTGGGGCGAAGAAAGCAGTATGCTCTTGATCTTCTTCAGCGAGAGGGATCTGGTTATATCCTTTGTACCCATCTAAAGACGATACCCTATCAATTCCCGCTGCGGATTCCACCATTTGAGGAATATCTGGTAACGAAAAACTATCTTTAGCGAAATCTTTGTTTAAATCAGTGAAATCTATGCAAATCCTTATTCCTTTGTTTTCTTTGGGACAATGACCATATTCGCTATCCACTCTGGGTATTTAGATTCTCTTATGATTCCTGCATCAAGCATTTTCTGTAGTTCTTCTTCTATTTGGGAATGGTAAGCTGTTGCGATTTTTCTTATTCTTTGTTTAAATGGTCTCACATTCTTGTTAATCTCCAACTTGTGACATGAAATTGATGGATCTATTCTCGGTATCTCATCCATGCTCCCTGCGAAAACGTCTTTATATTCTCGCAAAAGGTTAACAGTTCTTTCTTCTTCTTCTACATCCATCTTGGTTCCAATTCTCAATATTAGAGGTTCTTCTATAGTCCCAACGTTTTCTTCTTTTGTTGGTTCTGCGGAAGTGTAACTGGACTTGGGTTCTCCCATTGGTGTTGGTTCTTGTATTGTTTTCACAGGTCCTTCTCCTTCTTCCGAAATTTCGCTGGGTATTCCCCTGCCTTCTTTTTCCCTTATCATGTATACTCTAAATTATTCTTCTTTCTTTGCCTCCTTTGCCAACTTTCTGCGAAATTGTTTCCTTTTTGCTTGTCCTTCATAATGCTTTACTTCAATTTGATGACATAATTTCGCATTGTCAACATCTCCCCTTAATTCACCTACTCCATTTGGTGTGGGGAATTTAATACATTGATGCAACGTTGATACTACAACTTTTATCGCATGTATCCATGGTCTTCTTAGCAACATATTATATGGTGATTCCATATCCACCACGCGTAGTGTCACGTGTGTTTCGATCTCTCCTAGTGGAATTCGTACCACTATTTCTCCTTTAGGTTTTGTTGTGGATTTTCCAAAGCCATGAACAAGATATGTTGAACTGGACATTTCTTCATCTTTAAATCCCATTCCCCTGAACGCATGATAAAATATTATATCCACTGAACTTCCTGTATCGATTAAAGTTCTGTAATATCCATTCTCCCGTGGATTTTGTTGTTGTCCCCTTCTCTTTTCGCGTAATAGGCACTGTAATAACCAATGGAGATGTGTGGTTCAAATTTTCTTTTGGTATTTCTGCCGCCATGAATGTGATTTTTTTCTTTTCCCAATCTTTCAAGGGTGATGTCTTTTCTACCGCCATAACCTTCCTTCCTTCAAAATTTAGTTTATGTATTCTTCCTTTGATGTTTTCATGGAATTCATTAACCATTGTTTTTGTTATCATATTACACTCCAATCTTTTGTCATCTTCATTGACTCTAATCATTTTTCTTTTAACTGGTTCACTGATTTATTTAATCACTTTCTTGATTTGAACAATCTCAACAAAAATCTTCAACTTTCGATCTTCGGCGTCCATGTTTCTAGCGCCATTATGTAGTTGCAGGAAATCCTACACTACACCCCTCATATGATTTCATTAACATTTAACTCATTTTAGATTACCAATCTTAATTTTATTGATGAATCTTTGAACAATCTTACAAGAAAAGATAAAGGAATCAAGAATAACCACTGCTCTAGATTTTCTCTCTCCTATTTACTTGCTTCTCACTCAGAAAAAGATATCTCTCTTTCCTTTACAACTGAACGACTATTTATAAGGAAGTACATAGTGGATGACAGCTAATCTGTCCTTTATTTTCGGATATGGCTTGCGACATTCTCACAACCTTACAAATGTTAATCTCGCAAACTCTCTAATTTCCGCAGGACCATCACATTTTTCTCATGATTTTAGTTGACGTCGTTTATTATGTCATTTCTGAAATTGTTCTGCGACGTTGTTGTGTTGTGTTGTTGATAATTTCGCTGAGACATTATTGCTGCGAGATTCTGATCCTACAGTCTTATGATATGAAATCAAGGTGAACAGGAACCAATTGATAATCCGGTCTTATATTCCCGAAGAACAGCCTAGATTAATCAATCACCTCTCAACAGTCTTACTTGTATAAAAAAGAGGACATCGAGGAATCACAAACAGTGAGACGGAGATGTTTGTGACTTCTTTATCTTGCATATCAGACAACTCTCACGATCTCAAGCCAATCAATAAGATTGTACTCGTACGATAGAAGATGCAAGATCAGATCACACAACTACAATATAAATAGTATCGGTCTGGCTTCACAATCCCAATGAAGTCTTTAAGTCGTTAACCTGGTTTTAGAGAAGAAAACCAAAGGTTAGAGGAGAATCGACTCTAGCAAGGGCACTAGTATCACACAGACGTGTGGGGATTAGTTTTTCCCAATGCTAGATGTCTCCTTTATATAGTCTTCAAATCAAGGTTTTTCCTTAAGTACAAAGCAATCAATATTCACCGTTATATGAAAACCTGATTTAGATTCAAGCTAATATTTATCAACCGTTAGATCGAAAACTTAGCTTGTCACACACACTTGAGATATACCTTTATTGGGTTTGTGGAAACCGTGCCCAAACGTGTACGTGTATGTTGGTTCAACATAGTAACCCGAAAGGTTAACCATATGAGCATTTCATATTAACCTTGTTCTTCTTCACCATAACTAGTTCAATTGACTCAAATGAACTAGTTATAGAGTTGTTCAATTCCTATGAGATCATATGTAACTACTTAAGACACAATTGAAACAAAGATGATTCGATTCGATTGAACCGGCTCATGAACTTTAGCCACGGTTTGCATACTGCATTCCTTAGTAATTTAAGTTTCATGTTCAGGGCACATCTTTAGATCATAACCCACTCAATTTCGCAAACAAGTTCGTGGACTTAAGGCAACCGGCAGAGTTTTCCAAACTCAGCAGAAAATCTCGGCAAAGAGACTTTCGCCAATTCGTGGACTAGGTTCGCGGACTAAACACGCAAACGAGTTTTTGGAAATCCCAGCAGAAATTCTTGGTACGAGAACTTCCGTCAGTTCGCGGACTAAGTTCATGGACTTGGCAAAGCCAGTTCCTCCGGTTTCTCTCAATCAACAAAGTTCACAAACTTCGGATTAAGGAATAGGACTTATGCACATATGTGTTTCCACACAATGCTTATATCCATCATTGGTTATATTGACCTAAACTCTCATTCCAACCATTGAAACATTCTTAGAGGACGTTATATAGTTGTTACACTATTTCTCGTCAAAGCGATTTTCAAAGTGATAGAAACATTATCACTTTCGTCACTAGGTGAAGATAAATCTGATCAAAGCGAAACGCTTTACCAACACATGATTTCGAGATATAGATAGGCGAGATATACTCGGCTCAAAATATCAAATGTGTATGATCTAGTCTATATAGCATACGACTTTTGTCTCATAAGAAGTAGGATATAGAATAGATAGATTTTTGAGTGATAGATAAGTTCAAGTCTCCACATACCTTTTTGTTGATGAAGTTCCACGGTTCCTTGAGTAGATCTTCGTCGTTGTATGATGAATCGCCCTGAAGTCCTTGAGCTCAACTACACTTTTCTATCCTAGTCCTAGACTTATCTATGTAGACTAGAAATCAAGACTCATAGTTTTGATCACTAACATTGACAAACATGCTTGATATAGCAACGCATGCTAGGTCGACCGAGCTATGCTCTAACAACATTTACCATATAATTTTAGTTTTTTTATATTTAACCTAAAATTATGGGGAACAAATAAACTTTTTTTCAAATTATCTTTCAAAAAAATTATTTCCCAGTTGTCTTCCCTAGTCCAAACGTGACTCAATCATTGGCTGCGGTGATGGAGAAATATTTTGTATTGAATTAAATTATTTTGATGATAACGATTTGACGATGGTTGTGTTGCGGTGGTGAGATCGAATTCAAGTAAGTCTTTTTATTTGTTGTGTTTATTTGCTTCTATCGACTTGATTGATCTCGGGATTATTAATGCATCTCTTAAACATGTATGGTTCTTTTATTAATGCATTTTTTTATATTTTCATTTTGTTTTCATTCTTGATGCATGTTCTTGATCTTTTTTTTTTGAAGCATGCGTTCTATTAATTTACTTAAAAGGTTATTACAGATGGTATATAATACCCAAAGATTCATCTGTTACATTTGGAATGATATGCCATATGAATCTAAATTAACAAAGCAATTGAGCAGAGCGTGAGCAGTTGTCTTCGGATAGAGTTGCATTGGGGGGAGGTGTTGGAGTCGAAGGTGTTAGAGCATAGCTCGGTCAACCTCGCATGCGTTGCTATATCAAGCATGTTTTTCAATGTTAGTGATCAAAACTATAAAGTCTTGATTTCTAGCCTATTAGCTAAGTCTCGTACTAGGATAGGAAAAGTGTAGTTGAGCTCAAGGACTTCATGGGGATTCAAAGACAATGACGAAGATCTACACCAAGGAACCGTGGAACTTCATCAACAAAAAGGTATGTGAAGATTTGAACTTATCTTTCACTCGAAAGTCTATTATTCTTCTCCTACTTCTTATGAGACAAAAGTCGTATGCTATATAGACTAGATTATAAACACTTGATATTTCGAGTTGAATATTCATTGCTTATCTTTTACTCGAAATCATGTGTTGGTAAAGCGTTTCGCTTTGATCAGGTTTATCTTTACCTAGTGACGAAAGTCATGAAAGTTTCAATCACTTTGGAAATTGCTCTGACGAGAAAGGTCTGTTGTTCTTCACGACTGAATATCGCCCCCTGAGAATGTTCAATGATTGAAATGAGAGTTTATATTATATAACCATGTATTCCTTGAACCGAAGTTTTCAAACTTTGTTGATCAAGAGAAATCGGTAGGATTATGGAATTGGCTTTCCAAGCCCGCGAACTAACGGAAATTCTCGACCGAGAATTTCTGCTGGGATTTCCAAAAATCGTTTGTGTGCCAAGTCCGCGAACTGGCGGAAGTTCTCGACCCGAGAATTTCTGCTGAGTTTGGGAAACTCAACCGATTAACTTAAGTCCGCGAACTTGTTTGTTAACTTAAGAGGTTATGATCTAAAGATGTGCTCTGAACATGAAACATTAATTATTAAGGAATACTTTATGCAAACCGTGGCTATAATGTTCATGAGCCGATTCTAATCGAATCGAATCATCTTTGCTTCAATTGTGTCTTGTGTAGTTACATAAGATCTCATAGCAATTGAACAACTATTAACTAGTTCATTTGAGTCAATTGAACTAGTTATGGTGAAGAAGAACATGATTAATATGAGATGCTCATATGGTTGACCTTTTGGGCTATCATGTTGAACCAACATACGTGTACTCGTTTGGGCATGGTTTTCTCAAACCCAATAAACGTGTACCCAAGTGTGTGTGACAAGCTATGTCTTTCGATCTAACGGATGAGATATATTGGCTTGAATCTAAATCAGGTTTTCATCTAACGGTGGATAAAGTTTGCTTTGTACCTAAGGCAAAACCCTGATTTGAAAGGCTGTCTATATGAGACATCTAGCTAGAGCAAAACCTAATCCCCACACGTCTGTGTGCTACTAGTGCGCTCGCTAGAGTCGATCTCTATTAACTCTTTAGTTTCTTCTCTAAACTCGAGTTAACGACTTAAAGACTTCATTGGGATTGTGAAGCCAGACCGATACTACTTTTATCGTAGTTGTGTGATCTGATCTTGCATCTTCTATCGTACGAGTACAATCGATTGATTGACTTGAGATTGTGAGAGTTATCCGATAGGAAAGAGAAAGAAGTCACAAACATCTTCGTCTCACTGTTTGTGATTCCTCGACAATACTCTTGTGTAGTCAGGAAGGATTGTAGAGAGGTGATTGATTAATCTAGGCTGTTCTTCGGGAATATAAGTCCGGATTATCAATTGGTTCATGTTACCTTGATGTTATATCTAAAGACGGAACAAAACCTAGGGTTTATCTGTGGGAGACAAATTTTATTTTTTCGATAGACTTTTCTGTGTAAGACAGATTCGTTTATTATCAAGTCTGTGATTTTGGGTTGCAGCAACTCTTAGTTGTGGGTGAGATCAGCTAAGGGAATCAAGTACGTAGTGTCCTGCTAGGATCAGAGGCGTAGGAGTACAATTGTACCTTGTATCAGTGGGAGATTGGTAGGGGTTCAACTGTAGATCAGTCTGAAGTTAGTTTGCAGTAGGCTAGTGTCTGTAGCGGCTTAATACAGTGTGTATTCAATCTGGACTAGGTCCCGGGGTTTTTATGCATTTGCGGTTTCCTCGTTAACAAAACTTCTGGTGTCTGTGTTATTTCTTTTTCGCATTATATTTTATATAATTGAAATAATACAGGTTGTGCTTTCGTGATCATCAATTGGAAATCCAACCTTTGGGTTTTGATTGATATTGATTGATCCTTGGACATTGGTCTTTGGTACCTTCCAAGTTATCTCTCTTTGATAAAGACTCGCATATTTCTATTTGCTTGAATAAAGATCAAATCGAGAGTTTGAGATAATAACTCCTTGAGATGTTTTTTATCTAGATTGAGTCTGACTGTCTAGTTGATTCTCTAGCAAAGTATTTCGGAGTTAGTCCATACAGATTGCTAAGCGAAATATTGGGTGGTGTTGTTAAACCCCCGCTTTTCAATTGGTATCAGAGCAGGCAAACACGGTAAACCTAATAAGTTTGTGTTTGATCGTTCCTTATAAATTGTCCTATGGGAAATTTCTTTAGAAAGCTTGCTCCTGGCATCTGTAACGCACACCAAAATTCCTTAAAGATTGTTCGGAGATTATTATGGTTAAAACCCCTAGGTGCTCATGATAATCTCACTTCATCTAAAAGAGGATATTTAGATGTTAAGAAGCAATCAGAAGGAAAAAATAAAAAGAAGGAAAGATCGTAAAAACGTTCTGTACGCTCAAGGATATGGAACCTCACCAGATTAACTCTTAATCTCTATGAGGAATACTATCGTAATGGATCAATTGATAAAGATCTGTTCAATGTGTTCGAAGGCGTTTTTATATTCTTAGAAAAACTTAAATCTGTTAAGTCTAAGAATCATTCCGGAAGGGGTTTTGGTTGTGTTAATTCTGATAACACTAAAAGACCCATAAATTTGAAGAATCCTTCTTCTAGCCAGAATAAATGAAGGATAGAAAGCTCTAACTTCCCTGACTATCATCATTACTTTGATTATACTACAGGGACTGTTCACTCATATCAACCATATGACCCACATGAGAGTCTCTCTGCGTATCATGCCTCTTGGTAACAAGACCGGCCTTCCCCATTTGTACATATCTTTAAGTGGGACAAGAAATAGTTTGAGTTGTGTACAGTTGTGTTGTTGTTCGCTTAGATTTCTATTGCTTCTGGTATCTTTCTTGTATGATTAGGGCTAAGAAAATCTCATATATCATGTGTGAGTCACGGTTCGTGAACAACCCAAGCCCATGAATGAGGGATATATGTATATGGTCCGCGAACCTTCTCCCTCCTCAACTTCCGTCCGCGTACGTGAACTAGGATTTGTGCTTCTCCACCATTAAAGCTTCTTTGAAGAAATCAAAAGGAAGGGTGTTTGAGGTTCTTTTCAAGTAAGTAAACTTCTCTTGTGTATCTCTTTATGATTATTTCTAGAAGCATGAAAAGGAGCTCTAAAAGTTCAAAATCCTCTTGCTTGAATTCTCCTTGTGATCAAAATTCTCTTAGAATTAGGTTTGTGGATGATTCTTGTGCCAGAACTTTTGATAGGATTGGTTCAAAAGGTTTTATTCTAGAAAAGAGGTTAGATTTTTCTAGTGGGCATGAAGAGGATTTGGTATGCTTTTCAAAATTCAAGCTTGGAAACATCTTTGATGGACTTGGTCAAGGATTTGATTCACTTACAAGGGTTTTCTATGCCAATATTCATGATGCTAATTATGATAAGATGGAATTCAAATCCATGATTGGTAAAAATAGGTTCCTTGTTGATAGAGAGCTAATTTCAAGTATTACTAAAATTCCGTTGGGTAATATACGGCTTCCTAGACCAAGTGATGAACGTCCATCATATGATGATATCTCTATTGGACTTTGTGGAAATAAGGTTGTTTGGAGTCAAGGAAAGTTTCCTACTAATGATATTAGCATTGCTTTAGTAGATTTTGGAAAACTCGGTATCTCTAACCTTTGTCCATCCACTATTGAGAATTCTTGGTGGAGTTATGAGTTTGTGGAATTAGTCTACTTCCTTGAATTCGGTAATACAAATCTTGACATTTTTGGTTTTATCATCTTCCAAATGATGACAATGAACTCTCATATTAAGATGTTGGGCTATCCTTGTTTAATTAGCCAAATTTATCGTGGACTTGATTTTATTGGAAATTCTCTCAGGGTTCCCAAACTTGTTCGTCCATGTACCTTTCGCCGTATAAGGGAGAATGTTCGCAAGCGAAAAAGAGGTACTCCTCTTGATGTTGAAGACCCTTCCACCTTGAGGCTTATTCAAAAGGTTTACAAGGGAGTGTGCAAGGTAAATGCAAGAGTGAAGTGCTTAAAATATCAAGTGATGTTAATTGGAACAAAGTGTCCCGAGCTCAAGAAAGAGTTGGATTCAATTCAAGCTAATTGGAAATTGTCCGATGATGAAGGTGATGAGTAATACACCTTCTTATTTGCCTAGTATGTCTTCTTTTTGTATTAGTTGGAATAATAGCTAGTGCTTTGAATAGCGATGATTGTGACTACACATAGCTATTTCTGCTTCATCTTCTTATGTTTATTTTTTAGGTTTATTTATATTCTAAAAATATTTGGAGGATGATTATTATTGCAGTATTTTCTTGGTTTGTTATATTGCAATATTTTTATGGGATATGTATTGTTTGGGTCCGTGAACTTGAAGGTCCCATATTGTTGTCAAAAGTAAAGTCGTTCATGAATCGGTATTCGTATTGATGAAATAACGAATGGACTTTTGACATATACAAAAGTTATGCCTATGCAATCATGTATTTTATGGAAAATATGATTAAATCTTTTGTGTGACAAGGATAAAGTCTATTATGTTGTTATGCATATAATGATGCAAAAATAGAATAGATCCTTGTATGTTAACCACAGTATTGATCTTCATTGATCCATCTTGTATGTTTTACCGTGAAGGCTCCATTGTGTGTCTCATGTTGAGCACCTCACAACTAAGTCAATTAACCTTGGCTTTGTTGGTTGTTCCGTAAGATGATATATGTTGATCATTATGAACTAAATTAATCATCCTTGGTTATTTAGTTTGTACTCCATAAGTTTCTCTCTTATGTCGAGTACATGTACGGTTAAGATGGTCATGTTCCATGATAATCTTAGTCGGGGTTCCATAATCTCTTATGTTGAGCCCAAAATAATTAAATTGATTACTTCGGTGATTAGTTTGGTTGTTTGCTTTTCGATTAGATTAATTATAGGTTCTCTTGTAATTAATCTAGTTGAGTTTTCATATATTCCACAAGCTCTTGTGTTGAGTATATGAACGGATACACTATCATGTTCTATTGGTTAATGTAGTCACGTATTCCGTAAGGTTTTCCTTATGTTGAGTACTTGAACGGTTAATTTAGTCACCTCCATATGATTAACTTAGTCGTAGCTTGTTGCTCCATGAGTTTACTTATGTTGAGCACTTTCAATTAAATTGATCACTTTTGTGGTTTTGATTTAATTGAGTATTCCAATTAGAATGTTCATGGGTTTACTTGTGAGTATTTTGGTTGAGTTTTGGATATAAAAAATCATTCACATGGTTTTTGGTGTCCAAATAAAAATCCTTCTTTTCTTTTGAAATTAATGTCGCTCTTGTTGTTCCTTTGGGAATGACATCAAATGGGGGAGAGTTCTTTTGAACTTGTGCTTAATGGTAATATCTTGCAGGGAGTGCGGCTGTGGAATTTTATAGGGGTTATCTTGCGTCTTAAAAATCCTTGATGAATGATGTTAGCTTCGGCTATAAGATTGCATTTAAATTAAGATGATATGTTGTCTTTCTTTTGGTCATGAAATGTCTCTTGCAGAAATTTCATTATGAACTCATTCTTGTAACTTTGCCAATTTTATTGACAAAAAGGGGGAGAAATATTGTAGGTCACACTACAAATACATATGGTTTTAGGATCATTGTGTAAGGGGGAGTGGTTTCCATGATCGAGATGGAGTACTGACTAAGGGGGAATGATACATATCACCATAGTATTATTGTTAAAGTCGTGATGCAATTGGACTTTGATGTTCATAATAATATTATGACACTGTATAATAATGATCGAGAATCTCGATTTCTCCCATTGTTATAGCTACAGATCTTCAACAACGGTGATACAAAACTTACAACCTTTGGGATCATTGGAGTACTTGGAAGGGAGAAGATTTCAAGGAACGTTGAAATTGGACTATGGAATAGGAGCCACTAAAGTTTATCTTTTTTGTATTCCATATATATTAATAGTTTTGTCACTAAAATTGAAAAAGGGGGAGATTGTTAAAGCATAGCTCGGTCAACCTCGCATGTGTTGCTATATCAAGCATGTTTGTCAATGTTAGTGATCAAAACGATAAAGTCTTGATTTCTAGCCTATTAGCTAAGTCTCGGACTAGGATAGGAGAAGTGTAGTTGAGCTCAAGGACTTCATGGTGATTCAACGACAATGACGAAGATCTACACCAAGGAACCGTGGAACTTCATCAACAAAAAGGTATGTGAAGACTTGAACTTATATATCACTCGAAAGTCTATCTATTCTTCTCCTACTTCTTATGAGACAAAAGTCGTATGCTATATAGACTAGATCATATACACTTGATATTTCAAGCTGAGTATTCATTGCTTATTTTTTACTAGAAATCATGTGTTGGTAAAGCGTTTCGCATTGATCAGGTTTATCTTCACCTAGTGACGAAAGCCATGAAAGTTTCAATCACTTTGGAAATTGCTCTGACGAGAAAGGTTTGTTGTTCTTCACGACTGAATATCGCCCTCTGAGAATGTTTCAATGATTGAAATGAGAGTTTAGATTATATAACCATGTATTCCTTGAACCGAAGTTTTCGAACTTTGTTGATCAAGAGAAATCGGTAGGATTGTGGAATTGGCTTGCCAAGTCCGCGAACCCAGTCCGCAGACTCAGTCCGCGAACTGACGAAAGTTCTCGACCGAGAATTTCTGCTGGGATTTCCAAAACTCGTATGTGTGCTAAGTCCTTAAACCCAGTCCGCGAACTGGCGGAAGTTCTCGACCCGAGAATTTCTGCTGAGATTGGAAAAATCAACTGATTAACTTAAGTCCGCGAACTTGTTTGTGAACTTAAGAGGTTATGATCTAAAGATGTGCTCTGAACATGACCATTAATTATTAAGGAATGATTTATGCAAACCGTGGCTATAATGTTCATGAGCCGATTCTAATCGAATCGAATCATCTTTGCTTCAATTGTTTCTTGTGTAGTTACATAAGATCTCATAGAAATTGAACAACTATTAACTAGTTCATTCGAGTCAATTGAACTAGTTATGGTGAAGAAGAACATGATTAATATGAGATGCTCATATGGTTGACCTTTTGGTCTATCATGTTGAACCAACATATGTGTATTCTTTTGGGCATGGTTTTCTCAAACCCAGTAAACATGTACCCAAGTGTGTGTGACAATCTATGTCTTTCGATCTAACGGTTGACAGATATTGGCTTGAATCTAAATCAGGTTTTCATCTAACGGTGGATAGAGTTTGCTTTGTACCTAAGAAAAAACCCTGATTTGAAAGGATATATATATATGACACATCTATCTAGAGCAAAACCTAATCCCCACACGTCTGTGTGCTACTAGTGCGCTCGCTAGAGTCGATCTCCATTAACTCTTGAGTTTCTTCTCTAAATTCGAGTTAACGACTTAAAGACTTCATTGGTATTGTGAATCCAGACCGATACTACTTTTATCGTAGTTGTGTGATCTGATCTTGCATCTTCTATCGTACGAGTACAATCGATTGATTGACTTGAGATTGTGAGAGTTATCCGATAGGAAAGAGAAAGAAGTCACAAACATCTTCGTCTCACTGTTTGTGATTCCTCGACAATACTCTTGTGTAGTCAGGAATGATTGTAGAGAGGTGATTGATTAATCTAGGCTGTTCTTCGGGAATATAAGTCCGGATTATCAATTGGTTCATGTTACCTTGATGTTATATCTAAAGACGGAACAAAACCTAGGGTTTATCTGTGGGAGACAAATTTATCCTTTCGATAGACTTTTCTGTGTAAGACAGATTCGTTTATTATCAAGTCTGTGATTTTGGGTTGCAGCAACTCTTAGTTGTGGGTGAGATCAGCTAAGGGAATCAAGTACGTAGTGTCCTGCTGGAATCAGAGGCGTAGGAGTACAATTGTACCTTGTATCAGTGGGAGATTGGTAGGGGTTCAACTGTAGATCAGTCTGAAGTTAGTTTGCAGTAGGCTAGTGTCTGTAGCGGCTTAATACAGTGTGTATTCAATCTGGACTAGGTCCCGGGGTTTTTCTGCATTTGCGGTTTCCTCGTTAACAAAACTTCTGGTGTCTGTGTTATTTCTTTTCCGTATTATATTTTATATAATTGAAATAATACAGGTTATGCGTTCGTGATCATCAATTGGAAATCCAACCTTTGGTTGTTGATTGATATTGATTGATCCTTGGACATTGGTCCTTGGTACCGTTCAAGTTATCTCTCTTTGATAAAGACTCTCAGATTTCTATTTGCTTGAGTAAAGATCAAATCGAGAGATTGAGATAATAACTCCTTGAGATGCTTTTTATCTAGATTGAGTCTGACTATCTAGTTGATTCTCTAGCAAAGTATTTCGGAGTTAGTCCATACAGATTGCTAAGCGAAATCTTGGGTGGTGTTGTTAGACCCCCGCTTTTCAGAAGGTCGAAAGGCCTTCATTCAGTGCATTCTACAATAAAAGTTGTACTTTTAATGGACACAATAGAGTCCATAAGAGCTTATTTGATGGTAGAGGTTCTCAATGCGCTTGATTAAAGGGTCTAGTCAGGAAATTGCGTCTATATTCTGAAGTGTACTTCCCGAATGACACCTGTCTATTTATTTTTCTCTGTCTTGTTCCATCAGGTGGGGATTCCTAGAGAAGGTTGTGGATACTACTGCTACTAATTTTACTAAAAACATACAAGAGACAACTAAGATACAACAAGACCAAAAGTTTACAACTAAGACAAGAAAGTGTGCTTTATTTGATAACACTTATAGAAACTATCAGAAAGCTTTCAAAAACACCTTAAGGTTCTTAAACTAACTTAGGAGAACTTAAGAAGGAAAAACAAACACTACGAGCACTATTACATCTTAAACTAGGAAATGAATTACAACGGTGAAAAGAAATATTATTGGAAAACTATTGTACTAACTAAAAAAATACACGAACTCCAAGACAAAATCAAATAACACTGCTTAGGTTGAGTATCCACTGGCCCAAAGAAATTATTATAAGTTACAGAGCTTACAAAGTTAGAATGGTGGCAATAGAACTCAAATTGTTTTTATAAGAGTTCATTCTTCTTGATCATGTTTCAAAAGGAGAGTTCTCTAATTGATGATGATAATCCTGAGCATATGATGAGCTGGCTAATCTCAATAATATAAAAAATTCAGTGAAATTTTGGTGGTATGAACCCCAGCCCTCAAGGACTGCAGAACATTATCTCTACTATTCAACATCAATGCATGCAAACTAGTAACACACTGGATAAGATAGATGGTTAAAATATTTCCTAACTAGAGACAAGACAAAGAGCAATTTAATACAGTTCATTCTTCTCTAGTTACCATCTTAAGATAGTGTAAGGTCTCAACCTTAAGATACATAGGTGGCTATAACTAATATAAAAGCTATACTATTTTTTCTTTCTATTTGGATTATTTTAATTTTAAATAATAATTAAAAATAATAAGGTCTCAACCTTAGTACCCATCTTGTTTCTAGGTTGACAACCAAAGTTTTGTATAAATCGTGTTAATTCATCATTCTGTTTTATAAAAAAACTAAAAAAAATAGTTAAATTAATGATATGGAGGTCATTTCGAAGATTTATATAAGACTTTTTTGAAGACCTTGGTATTTATTTTGTGATCCCTCCTACTTTATACCTACTATTGGAGATATATTTATTTCATGGGGGATCTAAAATCCTATGTGTCATGGAAAAATAAATTTCCTCCTTTTATTGGAGATGGTCTAAAATATACTCTTGCATGAGTTATTATGTATGATTAGAATCTTAACTGCCCACCCAGACCTAACTAGCATTATGTTAATAGACATGTGCGTAGTTGAACGGATTTTTATTATCGACTAGCTGTCAAATTACTTGTTGTTAATCGCTAATGAGTGTCAAATGGTGCATATTTCTACAACCTTTTATTGGCAAATAACTCATCTTTTTGCGCTTTAAAATCATATATTATCCCAAATTCTGTGTTTTCTTTGTTTTCAAGAATAAAAACTTGTACTAATTAATCTTGTGTTTTTAGGTACTAAATAAAGCTTGGATGAATTGAGAAGCCCAAAAGAGCATAGAAATGGTAGCTAGCGGCGATCGGAATAGAGACAATACAAGGCTCCCGCAAGAAAGCCGTGAAGCGTGAAGGAATATCGCGTAAAGAACAGCCACAATCCGCTTGCGCACCTTTGGCAAGCCGCTTGCGAGAGTTACTGAAGCAGTGGGCTTGGTAGAGAATCCAAATCCAAACCCAATATCCAAACACGTTCAACACCCGAATCGTCTGATCACTATAGCTGCCAATCATCCTAAAGCTCATACTCTCAGCACATCAACGTTTGATACTCTCGCGCAACACCGTAGCACCTTATATATCCTCCCTTAATCGACCAGAATAACACCTTCTTCAATTCTTTCTCTCTTTCACAGAACCACCACCACTTGCATCTTCCTCCATTAATTCCATTACCCATTCTCCTCCGTACACTGAGCACAAACTCACAACCATTAACTCTTAATTCTTCATCTCTCTCTATCTTATCTTTATTCTTATCAAGAATAGTAACCCTAAAAGATAAGATTTAGAGTGGTAGAGTTAGGGTTAGCTGAACAATTGGGAGAGCATCGATTCAATGAAGTTGCAGGGAAATTGAAGGCAGAAAAGTCAATGGAGTATGGTTGGAGAGTTGGGTTATCATTAATTTTGGAATAGAAGAAGGATTGTGAGCGTTTGTGTATAAATAGGGGACGATTTCTCTGTAACAATCATCCAAATTATCTGGGTCAATTGTCTAGTTTAATATCATTGTTTGCAACCTGTTATCATGTTCTAAATACTTTTGCTAGGGTTGAGATGAAGCTCTATCTTAATGCTTTGTTATTTTTACTCTTGGTAATAATCTTGCTGTGCTTAAATGATTTAGAATAGAACTTCATCTTAGGGGATTCAACACTTTACTTTCACAGTGTATGTCATGAATCCATTGTAGTTAGAATTATCTTGTGTTGTAGAACTGCAGCTCATGCTTCATCACATATATTGACCTGTTGATTAGTTGTGCCTTAAACATACAATTAATGCTTAGGGAAGATATCTTAGTTGCGATGGATTATTCAAATTATAGTCACCTTGGATATACAGAAGATTGACATCTCCCCTGTTATCAAATATAAGCACAAGGTTAGTATCATTAGAAAAGTAACTAGTATAAGTTAGTGGTGGATTCAACTGCCCTAGTACCCTCATCATCAATTGCCTTATTTACATCTTGCTTTGCATCTTGCGTTACCATTTCTATTACTATCAAACACCTTTGTCGTATCAACACAACCAAAAATCGTTTTGTTACTCTTGTTCGAATAAGTATAGGAAGACTTTAACTTCAACTTTACACCCTCCAAGTCTCCGTGGGATCGACCTGTATTTGCACCTTACACAATTGACACTGTGAACTTGCAGTTCTAATTGTAGGCTTGTTTCCCGACCTACCAAGTTTTTGGAGCCACTGCCGAGTCCCGAGGTCACCCGCGTGACAAGCGGGAATACTTACCACTATACCACCCGACCTGTATTTGATGAGTGCCAAATAGTGCATATTTCTACAACCTTTTATTGGCAAATAGCTCATTTTTTTGCGCTTTAAAATCATATATTATACCAAATTCTGTGTTTTCTTTGTTTTCAAGAATAAAAACTTGTACTAATTAATCTTGTGTTTTTAGGTACTAAATAAAGCTTGGATGAATTGAGAAGCCCAAAAGAGCAGAGAAATGGTAGCTAGCGGCGATCGGAATAGAGACAACACAAGGCTCCCGCAAGAAAGCCGTGAAGCGTGAAGGAATATCGCGTAAAGAACAGCCGCAATCCGCTTGCACACCTTTGGAAAGCCGCTTGCGAGAGCTACTGAAGCAGTGAGCTTAGTAGAGAATCCAAATCCAAACCCAATATCCAAACCCGTTCAACACCCGAACCGTCAGATCACTATAGCTGCCAATCATCTTACAACTCATACTCTCATCACATCAACGTTTGATACTCTCGCGCAACATGGTAGCACCTTATATATCCTCCCTTAATCGACCAGAAGAACACCTTCTTCAATTCTTTCTCTCTTCCACAGAACCACCACCACTTGCATCTTCCTCCATTAATTACATTACCCATTCTCCTGCGTACACTGAGCACAAACTCACCACCATAAACTCTTAATTCTCCATCTCTCTCTATCTTATCTCTATTCTTATCAAGAACAGTAAACCTAAAAGATAAGATTTAGAGAGGTAGAGTTAGGGTTAGCTGAACATTTGGGGGAGCATCGATTCAATGAAGTTGCAGGGAAATTGAAGGCAGAAAAAGTTAATGGAGTATGGTTGGTGAGTTTGGTTATCATTAATTTTCGAATAGAAGAAGGATTGAGAGCTTTTGTGTATAACTAGGGGACGATTTCTCTGTAACAATCGTCCAAATTAGTTGGGTCAATTGTCTAATTTAATATCATTGTTTGCAACCTGTTATCATGTTCTAAATATTTCTGCTAGGGTTGAGATGAAGCCCTAGATTAATGCTTTGTTATTTTTAATCTTGATAATAATCTTGTTGTGCTTAAATGATTTAGAATAGAACTTCATCTTAGGAGCTTCAACACTTTACTTTCACAGTGTATGCCATGCATCCGTTGTAGTTAGAATTATCCTGTGTTGTAGAACTGCAACTCATACTTCATCACATATATTGACCTTTTGATTAGTTGTGCCTTAAACAGACAGTTAATGCTTAGGGAAGATATCTTAGTTGCGATTGGATTATTCACATTATAGTCACCTTGGATATACAGAAGATTGACATCTCCCCTGTTATCAGATATAAGTACAAGGTTAGTATCATTAGAAAAGTAACTAGTATAAGTTATTGGTGGATTCAACTGCCCTGGTACCCTCATCATCAATTGCCTTATTTACATCTTGCTTTGCATCTTGCGTTACCATTTCTGTTACTATCAAACACCTTTGTCGTATCGACACAACTAAAAATAGTTTTGTTACTCTTGTTCGAATCAGTATAGGAAGACTTTAACTTCAACTTTACACCCTCCAATTCTGTGTGGGATCGACCTGTATTTTCACCTTACACAATTGACACTGTGAACTTGCAGTTCTAATTGTAGGCTTGTTTCCCGACCTACCAAGTTTTTGGCGCCGCTGCCGAGTCCCGGGGTCACCCGCGTGAAAAGCGGGAATACTTACCATTATACCACCCGACCTGTATTTGATGAGTTCCAAATAGTGCATATTTCTACAACCTTTTATTGGCAAATAACTCATCTTTTTGCGCTTTAAAATCATATATTATCCCAAATTCTGTGTTTTCTTTGTTTTCAAGAATAAAAACTTGTACTAATTAATCTTGTGTTTTAGGTAATAAATATAGCTTGGATGAATTGAGAAGCCCAAAAGAGAAAAGAAATGGTAGCTAGCGGCGATCGAAATGGAGACAACACAAGGCCCCCGCAAGAAAACCGTGAAGCGTGAAGGAATATCGCGTAAAGAACATCCGCAATCCGCTTGCGCACATTTGGCAAGCCGCTTGCGAGAGCTTCTGAAGCACTGGGCTTGGTAGAGAATCCAAATCCAAACCCAATATCCAAATTTGTTCAACACCCGAACCGTCAGATCACTATAGCTGCCAATCATCCTACAACTCATACTCTCAGCACATTAACGTTTGATACTCTCGCGCAACACCGTAGCACCTTATATCTCCTCCCTTAATCGACCAGAAGAACACCTTCTTCAATTCTTTCTCTCTTTCACAGAACCACCACCACTTGCATCTTCCTCCATTAATTTCATTACCCATTCTCCTGCGTACACTGAGCACAAACTCACCACCATTAACTCTTAATTATCCATCTCTCTCTATCTTATCTCTATTCTTATCAAAAACAGTAACCCTAAAAGATAAGATTTAGAGAGGTAGAGTTAGGGTTAGCTGAACAATTGGGGGAGCATCGATTCAATGAAGTTGCAGGGAAATTGAAGGCAGAAAAAGTCAATGGAGTATGGTTGGTGAGTTGGGTTATCATTAATATTCGAATAGAAGAAGGATTGAGAGATTTTGTGTATAAATAGGGGACGATATCTCTGTAACAATCATCCAAATTAGATGTGTCAATTGTCTAGTTTAATATCATTGTTTGCAACTTGTTATCATGTTCTAAATACTTCTGCTAGGGTTGAGATGAAGCCCTAGCTTAATGCTTTGTTATTTTTACTCTTGATAATAATCTTGTTGTGCTTAAATGATTTAGAATAGAAATCCATCTTAGGGGATTCAACACTTTACTTTCACAGTGTATGTCATGCATCCATTGTAGTTAGAATTATCCTGTGTTGTAGAACTGCAGCTCATGCTTCATCACATATATTGACCTTTTGATTAGTTGTGCCTGAAACAGACAGTTAATGCTTAGGGAAGATATCTTAGTTGCGATTGGATTATTCACATTATAGTCACCTTGGATATACAGAAGATTGACATCTCTCATGTTATCAGATATAAGGACAAGGTTAGTATCATTAGGAAAGTAACTAGTATAAGTTAGTGGTGGATTCAACTGCCCTAGTACCCTCATCATCAATTTCCTTATTTACATATTGTTTTGCATCTTGCGTTACCATTTATGTTACTATCAAACACCTTTGTCGTATCGACACAACCAAAAATCGTTTTGTTACTCTTGTTCGAATCAGTATAGGAAGACTTTAACTTCAACTTTACACCCTCCAAGTCTCTGTGGGATCAACCTGTATTTGCACCTTACACAATTGACACTGTGCACTTGCAGTTCTAATTGTAGGCTTGTTTCTCGACCTACCAATCACAAACATCTTGAGTACGCCTCATTTAAATAAGCTAAAACTTGAGATTGTTGTTGATAACATTGTTTTGCATATTTTTATGTCAAGCACATAGACAGACACTTGAAGTGGTGGATATCCACAAATCATATTCTCATGTGAATCCTTCCTTAAGTACTTTGGGAGTCGATACAGGAAGATATTTAGTTCATCTGAGGCAACTGATATCGTATCTAGTTATATTGTAAGATAACACAGTTAAGTTATATATTATCTTTGATATATAATTTTCTAGCTTTATAAGTAAGCTTACCTGTATTTGGTGTTAGTTTGATAGTCGATATATGCATAATTAACATGTTCGAAGTGCCAATTTCATATGCTTATTTTCTATATTTCTTGTAAATTACCGTGTATGACGATTGCTTTCTGTTTTGTAGGTTGTTAAGACAATTCAACCAAAAGAAGTGGAAATGATTTAAACTGTTAAGAAAAAGAAGCACCACAAGTGAAGACTATCAAAAACAAAGATAAACTCGTTGAAATCCAGAGTTCTTTACCTCCGTATTGTATATAATGAAAAGAATAATCCAACAGAAAACGAGTAAGGTCATTCCGACGCTGGATGAATAATTTATAGATAAAACGGTTGGATGAAAAAAAGAGTGCCAAGTTATTGAAAATTTCACCATGGTCGAGTACTTTAGACCATGACTACTTTATGCAATTTGAAGACATCGAGTAAAGTTATTTTAAGGTCCTTAAAGTCGCCAGGGTCGTGGGAATGGACGACGACGATTGTAGCAAACTTTTGCAGCAAGTTTTGACGCGTTTTTGACTTCTATTTAAATTTTGAAAACTTGGTCAGGTAAGATTTTAAACCATGGAATAAGAGGATACTTTATGACCAAGTATTAGAGGCAATACAATTAAGGAGGCATATAAGACTCAAACAAGATATATTCTGCTACATCTCATGCTACAATCCACGTTATAAAACCTAGGGTTTATTGGGGGAAACAATTCTTCTTCATTGTAACATGATGAGTAGGTAATTTTTTTATTGCTTGGGGATGTGATAGGAAGTCCTAAGCTTGGAAGTGTTAGAGGAAATATAATTAAAGGGACATATTCTTCTACACCTTACGCAACAATCTACGTTCTAAAACCATTTTGGGGAAAACAATTCTCCTTAATTGTAACATGAGTAGATAATTTTGTTATTGCTTGGGGATATAATTGGAAGCCCTAAACTTGTGAACCAATCTAGTTCATTAGTTCTGATATTCAAGATCTGTTTTATCATTCATAATCTATTGGGCATAACTATTGCATGATGGACATATCGCAATATGATTAGATATTTGTTTATTTAAGTCAAGAATCAAGTGACCACGTATTCACTTCGAAATCTGGACTAGGATTTTGAGATACGAAATCGTCAAAGAATTCTAATCACAAGTAGCATTATGATTACTGATTACAGTAAGTCCTTCGTGTAATCGCATATAGAACCCTGACCGGTGTTAAATAGTTTACTAGTAGTACTTTTATTGGACTGATTAAGCCAACTCACATAGCCTAATTGAAATGACGATGATAGTAGGTACACGATAATCATATTCGATTAACCTACATACGTCACCTTGTACAATCTTACCAAAACAATATCGATCTCAAGATTATTTCAACAAAACGATCTTAAAAATATAATCTACTTAACTGTTTCCTGTATAGAAGTAAGGTTTTTGGATCCTTATCCAAGATGTTTTTGGTGCACAAGTATGCTTTCTTAATTATTATAAAAATAAATATAATGCGGAAATAAAAGCAACCATAATTACAGAACACACAATATAATTGTTAGTGAGGAAACCGTAGATGTCGAAAACCACCTGGACCTATTCCATTTTTTAGTACTCCTAGAATTAAGATGTTGCACCAAAAAACAATACTCGCAACTTCATATAGTTGAGACCAAGCAATCTAAACCCTATAGTTACCCAGTTGCCCCAGTATGTCTACGCCTACAACCAATCTGTCTGATACACATGAATCCCAATACATAGTTTACTATCTTGAGATGGTTCACCAATTGTGAAGACTTATGTAAATGATGATTTTTAGTCAAGGGTATTTTGGTCATTTGCCGACCAAGGGAAATTTTGATCATTCCGTAAATCAAGGATAAAATGGTAATTTAGTAAACTGGTTATCCTAGTTCCAGATTTATTACTGAGCTGGGATGCACTCAAGCCTCATGAAGATGGTTCAAGCTTTCAAATCTGACGAAGAATCTAAAGACAATGTGGAGCTCAGTATGCCCGACGGAGGCTCTCACCCATATATGTATAGGCTATCAGCTTGATGGAGTTTCTCATCCCTATGGAAGTTATATACCTTACAGAGGTTGCACCTCATCACCTTATATAGATTCTGAGCATCATCACCGTATGGATATGAGCGTTATTACTAACAGAAATGATAGATACACCGAAGGTTTTGTCCCGGAAAATACACCGAATAAAACAAAAAGTGGACCCTACAAACAGCTCCTTGTTAACCACGTGAAGGGATGGCCCACTTTTTTTTCACTCGGTGCAATCCGAAATGTAATCCTTCCCAACGTCACCCTGGGATCTGATTGAATAATAGACTCCCCAACGTCGCCATGAGTCTGTATTAAGAAAAAGGTTCCCAGCATCCAACGAATCTTATACCTAACACAGGGTCCCCCATCACTTAAGATATTTAATTACATAAAATATAACTCTCTATTGTTACCACAATTGTATGTACTCTCTAATAACGTCACCCCGAGTCTTCGATCCTTGGCCCCAATTATCTCATTAGAGCAAGTCTTATGGTGGAATCCAACCTATTCCAAGTGTGTAAAAACCATGGAATGTCAAGTCTAATGGCTTCCAAGTTGGGGTTTTCTACAAAAAATCCAAGCTAGGTTCCACCGTTTCGTGGAAGGGTTCGTGGAATCCATCTGAACGCCAATAAGAATAGCGTTAAACGCTATTCTTAATAGCGCTAAGAAAACACTATTAAGAATAGCATTTTTTTTTTCCGTAGGTTTAGAATGAGTTGTTGAAATCTAACGGCTGAGAAAAAACGCTATTCTTAATAGCATTTTTTTAGCGCTATTAAGAATAACGTTTTCACTATTCCACCACTACACTTGCATTTCCATCCACGGTTCCAAATGTTGAGGTGGCGTGGAAGATGGAAGATGGAACTCTTCCACCATAAGACTTGCTCTTAGAGACAACCCACCATAAGTGCCTTTCAGGCCCCACCATGCTAAGTTAATGCTCCAACCATCCCCAGACTTGCTCATATGACTGGACAAGAGCTCAGTCGTGCTCATATGGTTTAAAGAGGGTTCACCTTGCTCTTATTGTTAGACAAATATCAAGTTAAAACCTCTCTTCGTAGATCCGGCAGTGCGACCTCACTGGGTCAATACTTGACTGTAACCGGGCCTTAGCCTCTCTACAGCACCGTCTTTGCCATAGTCTTTGTCCAAATCCGACCATTAATCGTTTTTTTAGCTAAGAAATCACTTATAACTAGGTCGTTCTTGACCTTAACCAAGATTGTGTTCTCCTCATGATACACATAACTATGGTGAGCCCCCTGATATCTCCACATGACTCGGCCTTACCTCTACATGTAAACATGTGTATTGTGGGTAGATTAGCGCGGGAGTGGGGCGGAGGTAAAATTAATGTTTTTTTTTCTGGTTCTCTACGAAATGTGTGCGTATCAACTTACTCACACATAAGAAGAATAGTCTGTCACAGAGAGAGTCAGTCGCATAGGGTAAACTCAATCCTCGATTTATCCTTAATTAGGTATTCTTGAGATCCATGATGAGATGTTTATCCTTACTCCCAAACCTTATCTCATCGACTAGGGGTTAATGTTTGCAGAGATATAAACAGACTAACTCTTGGTCATTTTAAACATAAAAAGTTCACAACTACGAACAATAGCTTTATATAAAATACATGTCAGAGCTTTTGTTTGCAATATCTCTGCAGCTTCAACTCTAATCTCATCTCTTGTAGCTTCCCTCCCTAGACCAAACATACCTCTCGTCCTGCGACTGAGACAGTACCTTGGACGACCATTTCTTTGGAATAGGCAAATAATGTTCGTAATCAAACTCTTATACTCACACAAATATCAACCATATTTACCTTTCTAAATCCTCTTTCAATTACTAAAGGCTCCCCAATGTCACCCTGGATCTATGATGGAATACTATACTCCCCATACTTCTCGTAGAGTGCTTCTAGAATAAGGAAGATGAAATCCAGTAGGAACCACCTCAACAACATGGTGGATCCATGTCCACCATGGACATACTCAGGATGACGACTATGTATCAACGTTTTTCTTGCATAAAGCGAACGCTCAGCTTTATTGAACCCTTTATTATGATGCCCAGGCTCAACTTAATCTTTACCAATAACCAATAACCAAAGACCTTTAGTCCCGAGCAAGTCAGGGAAGGTATATAGATATTATCTCGTGAAGATTGTATCTCATAAAAAATATGACAAATTTTCTACACCGGCTCGCCTTCCTGAGCAACATGTACATAGAAAATAGTAAATCCTTTGCACATTCAGTGTCGTGTTCCATTTGGTACAGAGGATGGAGTAGTCACCAAATCAATGGGATTACGCAGTCGCGACCATTGAGGTGGGTATACCACATCCCTGCACGGGCTGCAGGGTTACAAGGTATGCAGGTTTTTATAGGAGATTCATCAAGGATTTCTCCAAGATTGCAATGACCCTCTGTAGACTTTTGCAGAAAGATGTGGCCTTTGATTGTGACAAGGAATGCAAGGAAGCTTTTGACACCTTGAAAGAGTTGTTGACTACCGCACCAATTATCAAACCACCGGACTGGAGCAAGCCATTTGAGTTGATGTGCGATGCAAGTGATTATACCGTTGGAGTCGTGTTGGTACAACGAGATGGTAAAGTTCCATATGCCATTTATTATGCTTCTAGAACTCTCAACGGAGCCTAAATCAACTACTCCACTACTGAAAAGGAGCTCTTGGCCATAGTATTTGCACTAGAGAAGTTTAGATCTTAATTGGTGGGTACAAAGGTGGTCGTTTTCTCCGACCATGCTGCACTTCGATACTTGCTCACAAAGAAGGATGCTAAGCCAAGGCTCATAAGGTGGACAAGTACCTGGTTTCATGTTTACATTTCAAAAACACAAGCTTAAGAAGATTTCCAAGCAATATATATGGGATGAACCTTATTTGTGGAAGCATTGCTCCAATCAAATGATCCGCAGGTGCGTACTCGAATCCGAGTTCCAATCAATTCTGAATTTTTGTCACTCATATGCTTGTGGTGGCCATTTTGGAGCCAAGAGGACAACCCTCAAGGTTCAAGAAAGTGGTTTTTATTGGCCTACATTGTTTAAGGATGCATATTTATTTTGCAAGGCTTGTGATAGGTGTCAAAGGACAGGAAATCTAGGTGCTAGAAATCAAATGCCGCAAACACCAATTCTCCTTGTTGAGATTTTTGATGTTTGGGGTATTGATTTTATGGGGCCTTTTGTGAATTCCAATGGGAAATTTTATATACTTCTTGTTGTAGATTATGTTTCTAAGTGGGTGGAATCTAAAGCCACCCCTACTAATGATTCTCAAGTTGTTTGTGAGTTTGTGAAGGAACATATCTTTTCTTGATTTGGTACACCTCGAGTGGTGATTAGTGATGGAGGATCGCACTTTCAGAGATCCTTTCACATTCTTCTAAAGAAGTATAATATTTCTCATAAAGTTGGCACACCGTACCATCCACAAACGAGTGGTAAAGCTGAAATTTCCAACCGGGAGATTAAGTCCATCCTAGAGAAGACGGTGAACTTTACAAGGAAGGGTTGGAGTTATAGGCTCAATGACGCTTTGTGGGCGTATAGGACAGCTTACAAGACACCCATCGGTATGTCTCCTTTTACACTTGTCTATGGACCTTGTCATCTTCCCTCGAACTTGAACACAAAGCTTATTGGGCTATCAAGGTATGTAATATGGAATTAGATGCAGCTGGTGAACATAGGAAACTTCAACTCAATGAGTTAGAAGAGATACGTAATGATGCATATGAAAGTTTACGCATTTAAAAAGAAAAGACCAAAGCTTTCCATGATAAAATGATTTCCCGAAAGAGTTTTGAAGTAGGGAAGAAAGTTATTTTATTCCAATTTCGTCTTAAATTGTTTTTGGGTAAACTTAGGTCCAGATGGGTTGGACCATTTGTTGTTACTAATGTGTTTGCACATGGTGCAGTTGAAATTATTAGTCCCAAAACAGGGCCGGTTTCCAAGGTCAACGACCATTTGGTCATAGGTTCATCTTGGGAATGACCTTCAGACGTATATGGGAAACACCGTTCACTTTAGTCAAGATCGCAACCATCTATTTCTATGTCCACCTTCTTAATCTATCCATGTGTGATTGTAGTTAGTTATATTCCGAGTATTGTGGTTTGTTCAACTTACTAAGTACGAGCTTTATTTACTTATATATGCATTGGATTTGCATCAAGGTACCTCCTCCTGTAGTCATTTTGGGTTCGTTCATAAACTCTTCACAGGTAGTTGGAATTTTGAGTAAAAAGTTTTGTAGGTACACCTCTTGTAAACCTTCACGAGACTAAAACTCGTCCACTAGGGACACCTAGGGGTTCAAGGGCTTGTTATTTATGCTAAAATTAACCGTAGCCTCGATGACACGGATTTGTATGTATGTTTTAGAATTATTTTGTTTGATTTTCTCGAGGACTAGCAAAGTCTATGTGTGGGAAATTTGATAGGTGTCTAAAACACCTTGATATTTATCTATGTGGAAATTTCTGAGGAACCCAAGTTTGGTTCCTCTCTCTCTTCCATTAACCCGTCATTAAGATTGAATATATGAATAGCCCAAACTGAAAGATGTACGGTTAAAATTAGAAGTTTTAGATAGATTTTACATTTTCATATTTTAAGTAGGACTAAATTAATTAGTTAAGTATTATTGATAATAATAAAAAATTTTAAAAAAAATTGTATAGATAACTATTGAATTAATTAAGGACGTTTTTTTTAGGGTTATTTGTGGTCGAAAATATCTCATTAATTTGTTGCCCTTAATTCCAATAGATATGGTTATTATTTTCACTAAAGTCTCGTTGTTATTTTCGGCGTGCAGTTTTTCTTCCCTAAAATATTTTCGTCTTCAATCAATCAATATGTTTCCGTATTTGATACTAGGACTGGATCTCTGGTTCTCTTCTTCTTCTTTCTCCTCTTTTTTTTTTTTTCTTTTTTTCTTTTCCAATACCAGTAGATTAATCTTCACTAAACATGTTCTATGCCGTACTACCATCACCGTTATATAACTACATCTCCATCATACACCACCACCCCATATTAACTTTGATCCTTACTGGATTCTTATAGTTGTGGTTCTATATGTGAGAATATCTTCCAACTGATAGGTGTTTCGTTGTTTTTCGAGATCAAAGGTTTATTAATGGGCCAATTGTACTTGTGTCCATAATTTTACAAATCTGTGATGAGTACACTATAAATTGAAACGTGTAGAACAATGTATTATGTGATTATTTCTTTTTCTTTGGTCTTTTTTCGTTTGATTTCTATGTTTATTATTGAGAAAATGGTGATAGTGGTGATTTTCTCGTACCACGACTGATATGAAAACTGTTTTCACTATATGCAACTGATTGTTAGAGGTGATAATTGCAATTATCAATGGGTGAATGCCAGAATTTTCATCAAAAATTGTAATTTTCACTAGTCATGCAAGATTATTATGGATTAGAATTAAAAACTTCAATGAAAACTAGGATTTTCACACATATAATTACGTGTGAAAACCGAAAATTTCACCAATCGACATTTTCATGGGTGATAGCTAAAATTTTCACCAAAAACTAGTACTTTCACAAATCTAATTATGACTGAAACCTGTAATTTTCACCAATTGCTTTTTGGTGAAAATTGCAATTTTACTAAAATTGGCAATAATTGGTTTTGTTTTGTCGTTGCAACTAATTTATTTTTAAGTTGACGACCAAATAAATTGGATAATGGAGATTTCTTAGGAGGAAATTATTATAGGAAAGTCAAACGAATGATGAATGATGAACGTAATTTATGGAGATTCCTTAGGAGGAAATCATTATATAAAATTGAAACGAGAGTTTTTTTTTTTAATTTAATAAAATTAATTTCCTTAATAAAAGGTTATTTATGTAAACAACAACTATTTATAGATAAATATGGGTAGGTCTGTCAATATTTGTCCGATATCCGGTATCCGTTTCCGAGTATTCGAGATCCTATAGGATTTTATCCGTTTTATCGGATATCGGATCGGATATTTTATCGGATATTTCTTCCTTAACATATCGGAAACGGATTAGACCCCATCCGAAATGTTAATATCCGATAGTATATGAACTTATTTATAATTTATCCTAATTTCGAGTCTAGTATCGGATATTATCGGATATTGTCGGATAAATATCCCATAAGTGTCAATTATGAAAATGTTTTACAAGGGTTTTTAAGCTTTTTTGTTATAACCGGATACTATCGGATATTTATCGGATATCCGACAGCTTAGCCTGTCGGAATCGATATCTGATTTTGATATCCTATAAGATATTATCGGATATCGAATATCCGGTAGTGCTTAACATGTCGGATATCGGATTTCTAAATATCCGACGGATATTCTTCCATTGACAGGCCTAAATATGGGTTCTTCATATATGGAATTTTAATGGTGGGTTTCATGTATATAAAAAAATGAATTTGGGCTAGAAAAAAAGTTCCCGATTTATCTATTGTTTATGCTTTCTTTGCTAAGTTTTCTTGTAAATTATGTATCTTATGTTTGCTTTTGAGTGTTTAGGTACTTTGCAGTCATTTGGAACAAAAGAAGAAGAAACGGGGCAAAAGTATCATCTCATGTACGACTGTTGTTGGAGGCGGATTATTTCTCATTATTTGCTTTTATTTCTTCATCCTTGTCTGAAAAGTATGTCGGCTTTAGTGATGCAAATATCTGTCTGAAAAGCACGACTGCTTTAGTGATGAAGAGAAATTGAAGAGAAGAAATGGGTCTGAGATATATAAGAGGCGGCTGGTAGTGGTGGAAGAATTCGAGGAAGAAGAAAGCGTTCATTTGGAGCGAAAAGGAGCGAAGAAGCAGAATAGGCAGTCAGTTTGCTGAAACTGACAAGCCAATTATCACTGTGTGGCCCTCATCCAAAAGCTGGGTACCTGTATCAATTTACATTTCCTACACAAGCCTAAAAGACGGAGAAAATCATTTCTCTAATCATTATTTGGTGTTATTCTCATTATATGTCTGTATGAGTGGCGGCTCTGATATCTGAGAGAAAATGGTGAAGAAAATCAAGGGAGAAGAAATCTGTTGCGGTGAATTGAACTGGATTTTGTGATGAATTAGATGAAGAAGGGACGGGTCTGTAGTGATTTGTATTGTTGCAGCCAGAGAAGACAAGACAGGAAAGGGGATCTAAAGCAGAGAAAGAGAAATCGAGAAGAACCAGAAGAGATTGATGAAGATTAAGGAGATGGGTGTTTTGAGTATGTTTCTGCTGTGAGTATTAAGTTGTTGAATTTGGGTCTTACCAGAAATTTCAGAAGTTAGGGTTTGCTTCAGATTCAATTGAATTACAGGGTTTGAACTGGGTTGATTAGAAGACTCAGGTGAGAATTAATTTCATATCTAGATGAATGATTAGGACAGGGGTTATCTCAGATTTGAACTCAAATCAAAGTTATGGTGCTGAGGCTTGAGAAATTGAAGCCTGTAGGGGTTTGTGTGGATGTTAGGGTTCTTAAAGGAAGAAAAGATGATGGGTGTTGCTGTTAAATTCCTGAATTTGAGTGTTATTATGGGTTGTTGAGCTGATATGAGTTACAGGGAGAGAATTGAGATTTGGGTTCATTGAAGATGATAAAATGGGTAGATCTGAAATGGAATTGCAGTTGCAGGTGGACTTATTGGTGATTTAGTTGGTGATAACATTAAGCTGGTGAAGAATGGATGATGTTGATGGTGTTCAGATTGATACAGAGATGGAACTGAGATTGCTACGACTAAAACTGGTGATATGCATCTGTCTGGTGGTACTGAGATGGATGGGAAGATTAATAAAGAGCTGTTGTTTCCTAAATGGGTTTGCTGGATTGAAGCTGCAGCTGTTGCAGGCATAAAGCTACAGATGTTGTTGGAAGCGGTAGAAGTGATTGATTGAGATGGTGCTGCTGATGCTAAGAGTACAAGTTAAGGTCTTATTTGGCTTGAGTCTGGTGGTTCAAGGCAGTGAAGATATGAAGTTTGTGTGTCTGTTGTTTGTTGCTTCTGAGGTTAGGTGCAGATGGAAGTTGAGATGCAAGGGAAATGGCTGTGTTGTTGCAGTTGGTATTGAAATAACTAAGTTGCATATTGTTGAGCTTATATGTATGTTAGGTCATGGTGATGGACTGCACTGCTTTGCAGAGAAGCTACAACAATGAATTGAAGGCACTGGTGTTGTTAGTGGTGGTAGGATTGTGTGGTATTACAGGAGCCATGAAGGGTATTGAAGCTGGAGCTGCAATTAGGTTGCACTCTAGCTACAGAGCTGAAATTGGTGGTGCTAAGAAGAACCGAAGTCTGAGTTGTTGCTGCAATAGATGTTTGTAATAGTGTTAGCTAGCTATGACTTGAAATAGGCGCAACTGAGTTCAGGGAAAGAATGCATGAACTGCAGAGATGATGGATGAGATGGAGTTACCGATGCAGCTTTGTTGATGTTTAGGTGGAATGGTTGGCTGTGACTCAAGAGGTTGCAGTGATGGTTATGGAATGTTAAAGCCACAAAGAATGGGTTTATAATGCAGTTGATATGCTGCTTGATTGAAGCTACAACAGGGAATGAAGATTGGTCGCAGAAGTGCAGAGCTGAAAGACAGGAATGAAGCGTAATCATTGTGCAACACAGAGTTTAGGTTGTAGCAACAGCTCATGCCTTTGGCCAAGACCAGTCAGCTGCCTACTCAGACCTGACTCACCCAGTTAGCCTCTGACTGGACCTTGGCATATTTTCACATGAGTTTTTCTCACACATGGGCTTGGTGGACTTCTATCTATTGGACCTTTGAAGACTTGACCTAACAAGAGACATAAAAGGGAGAAGTCTTCTACAACTTTGGGATAATCACGTATTCTACTTGGAGTTTTAGAAAGAGAGCCGCAGCTAGGGTTTGCTTTCGTTTTTATCTTTTATCTTCTTTATTCAATTATTATTGAGGATGAACTCAAAAACTATGAGTAGCTAAAACAATCTTTGATTAAGGGTGATTTCAAAGCCCGGGATATGAACTCATGATTGATATGCAATAGCTCGTTTTCTCGCAAGTTTAGTTATTGTTTGATTTCTACCATGCTAATAATTCTTATGGATTGTTCGTTAATTGTTTAAGTTCGAAATTAAATAGTTATGTCACAATCTTATTGCTAGTTTAGATTTTCTTCGACCCATAATTGTCTAGAGAATTAAACACAAGTAGCAATATGCGGGTATTGATTATGGGACTTGGTTAAGTACTCATATGTAGAAATTGACACTAGTAGGTGATTCATGCTTTTGAGTTATCACTAGGAGCAACCTTATCTCACAAAACTTAGAGCATTTGTTTAAGTCACATCTAGAGAGCGTACTTCTAGGAAACTTGGCAAGTAGAATTCGGTAGTCGAGCGCTTCCATATCCGGTGATCTTAGGAGATAATAACGGGATAGTTGAGCGTACTAATCATCCTAGGGTTGTTAGTGACAAGATAATGCGAAGAACGTGTTATATATCGATTTGGTTTATGTTTCGTGGTCTAGAATGAATCCTTAATCAATCTCATCTCATATTTGAATACAACTTTGTGATTTTCAGAATTTCTACAACAAAAATCTTCTTTGCTAGGAATATTTGCATAACAACTTTTGCTTCATACCTCCCTTGAGACAATCCTGCTTTCATTGTACTACTTGCTAGTGTAAAGAAAAGTATACAAATATTATTTGCGAGTTGACACCTCATCAAAATTGGCGCCGCAGCCGGGGAAGCAGTGGCAAGTTTAGTTGTTATGTTTATTCTTAGTTGTTACTTTTGCTTTTATTTTCGATTTTCATTTACTCATTAAAACTTTGAGAATCTGTTTTTCAGGTACCATTTCTTTGATGAATGGGTGGAGAGGGCAGACCAAGTCCTGTTGGTATACGTCTTCGTTCGGGCACTTTACTAAAAGACTTCATTCGAGCAGTGAATACTCCACTTCCTCCTAGTTCTACACCAAGTGAATTCTCGGACTCGGACAGAGAGGAAGACAACACAATGGGAGGTCGACCACCTGCTCCAAGAACACTCAAGGAGCTCACTTCTCCAAATATTAACCAACAACCTTTATGTATTCAGCTGAATGGAACTATTGAGTTGAAGCCGCAATTGATTCACTTGCTGTCCAAATTCAGAGGTTTATCGAGAGAGGATCCTAATCGTCACTTACAACAATTCCATCATGTTGTGACTAGTTTGAAGCAAGCAACTGCAGATGCCGATATGGCTATGATGACATCTTTTCCTTTCTCCCTTATAGATGTTGCAGGAGAATGGTTCTTTTGCTTACCCTCTGGAAGTATAACCACATGGAATGGAATGAAGAAGTTGTTCCTTGAGAAGTATTTTCCAGCATCAAAAGCAGCAGTGATTCGCAAGGAGATTTGTGGTATCAGGAAAGTATCGGGGGAGACTCTCTATGAGTGTTGGGAGCGCTACAAGAAGCTTTTAGCTAGCTTTCCACACCACCAAATCAGCGATCAACTTGTGATTCAATATTTCTATGAGGGGTTGCTTTCTAATGATAGAAATTTGATCGATGCCGCAAGTGGTGGTGCACTCACCAACAAAACCATTGTTGAAGCTACAAGCTTATTAGAAAACATGGCTGCAAACACTCAACAATTCTACACTCGAGGTGAATCAGTGGTAAGGAAAGTGAATGAAGTTGGTGATTCTTCACATATGGAACATAAAATGGGTAACATGGAGAGGATGATGCAACAAATAGCAGCTTCCGTCATACCATCATCATACAACGAAGATGTTGAGCAAGCAAGTGCCATGTACCAAAATCAGAAAAGGCCAAGATATGATCCATACTCTAGCACATACAATCCGGGTTGGCGAGATCATCCCAATTTCAGTTACGTCAACAAGCAAGCGGCAGTTTCCAATCCTCCTTTTAATCAACAAGGTGGGTACCAATTCTTGCAAAAGCCACGTCAAGAAACTCAAGCCACGAGTATATATGACAAGTTGAATCTCATTCTCAACACAATGGCGCAAGATAAGCAAAAGTCAAAGATAGATATGAAGGACATCCGAACACAAATGGGTCAACTAGCTGCTACTGTGAGCAAATTGGAAGCACAAGCAGCTGGAAAACTTCCTTCGCAACCATTAAATCATAAGGAGAATGCCAATGCTATTGAGCTACGAAGTGGGAAGCAAGTAGAGAAACCAGCAATATCACCGGTGTCCCATGAACCTGATTTGGAGAAAGAAGAGGGTGAAACAACCCCTAAAAAGGCTGACCCGGTAACAAATTCTAACTCTAAACCTCTTGTTTATACTTATATTACTCCTCCACCCTTTTCTAGCAGGCTTGCAAAGTCGAAAAAGGAGACATTGTACTAAGAGATTTGGGAGATCTTTAATAAGATTGAAGTGAACATTCCACTCATTGAGGCGATAAGGCAGGTTCCTCGCTATGCAAAGTTCTTAAAGGAATTGTGCACTAACAAGAAAAAATTGACCGATAATGAGGTAATGAGTGTGGGGGAGAATGCTTCGGCATATCTTCAAAATAAACTCCCACCTAAGTTGAAAGATCCCAGTAGTTTCACCATACCATGTACTATTGGTAACATCAGGTTTGAACTTTAGGAGCATCCATTAATGTCATGCCCGCTTCGTTTATGAATCCTTGAATCTCGGTCCTCTTAAGAATACCGGTATTGTTATACAACTTGCTGATATATCTAATACTTACCCGAAAGGGGTTATTGAAGATGTTTTGGTGCAGGTTAATCAGCTCATATTTCCGGCGGATTTCCAAGTTCTTGACATGATGGATGGAGATTCACCATCGTCTACTCCCTTGCTGTTGGGTAGACCATTTAGGAGATCCGCTAGAACGAAGTTAGATGTTTTCAAAGGCGCCTTAACTATGGAATTTGATGATGAGATCATAAGTTTCAATATCTTTGAGGCTATGAGATATCCTAGTGATGTGCATTCATGTTTTTCTATTGATATTATTGATTCTCTAGCTCAACATATTTTTGAATTGAACGGTGATGATGCTTTAAAAAACACCATAATGGAAGGTTTAGGTTATGGAAAATACAAAGACCTTGAAACTGAATTGTCTATTGTGATGAGCTTAAAGACGCTATTTTAGCTCTTAACTCATTACAAGAAGTTCCACAAAAGTATAATGCATCTTATGTTTCCTTGTCGATTACTAATGAGAAACTTTTATCGTCTATTGTGCAGGCACTTATCCTTGAGTTGAAACCTCTTCCCGATCACCTCAAATACATATATTTAGGTGATAAGGAAGAGTTACCGGTGATCATAGCCAAAGACCTTACCAAGGTGAAAGAGGAGAAACTTGTTCGAGTGCTAAGAGAGTACAAGTCTGCCATTGGGTGGACCATTGACGGTATCAAAGGAATCAACCCTTCCACATATATGCACCGAGTGTTTCTTCAGGAGGGCGCAAAACCAACAAGAGAAGCTCAAAATCGCTTGAACCCTCCGATGATGGAAGTAGTGAAGAAAGAAATCCTGAAGTTGTTGGATGTAAGGGTTATCTATCTCATATCCGATAGCAAATGGGTGAGCCCGGTTTAAGTCGTTCCAAAGAAGTCCGGGATCACGGTGGTGAAAAACGAAGATAATGACTTGGTTCCAACTAGAATCCAGACTGGTTGGAGAGTTTGCATTGACTACCGAAAGCTCAACTCTACCACCTGAAAGGACCATTTTCCCTTACCATTCATTGATCAAATGCTTGAAAGGTTGGCTGGACACTCTCACTATTGCTTTTTTGACGGTTTTTCAGGTTATAACCAGATTGTAATATCTCCAGAAGATCAAGAAAAGATGATGTTTACTTGTCCCTTTGGCACTTTTGCGTATAGACGTATGCCATTTGGCTTATGCAATGCTCCAGCCACTTTTCAACGTTGTGTGGTAAGTATATTTTCAGATTATGTGGAAAGCATCATAGAAGTGTTTATGGATGATTTTAGCGTGTATGGTGATTCTTTTGACGAGTGCTTATATAACCTTGCACTTATTCTTAAACGATGCGTAGAAACTAATCTTGTGCTTAATTGGGAAAAGTGTCACTTTATGGTGAATCATGGGATTGTACTAGGCCATGTTATATCCTCTAAGGGGTTAGAAGTGGACAAGGCTAAGATAGATTTGATTCGAAACTTACAATACCCCACAACTGTGAGGGAGGTTCGCTCTTTTCATGGTCATACAGGTTTTTATAGGAGATTCATCAAGGATTTCTCCAAGATTGCAATGCCCCTCTGTAGACTTTTGCATAAAGATGTGGCCTTTGATTGTGACAAGTAATGCAAGGAAGCTTTTGACACCTTGAAAGAGTTGTTGACTACCGCACCAATTATCAGACCGCCGGACTGGAGCAAGCCATTTGAGTTGATGTGCGATGCAAGTGATTATGCCGTTGGAGCCATGTTGGGACAGCGAGATGGTAAAGTTCCATATGCCATTTATTATGCTTCTAGAACTCTCAATGGAGCACAAATCAACTACTCCACTAATGAAAAGGAGCTCTTGGCCATAGTATTTGCACTAGAGAAGTTTAGATCTTACTTGGTGGGTACAAAGGTGGTGGTTTTCTCCGACCATGCTGCACTTCGATACTTGCTCACGAAGAAGGATGCTAAGCCAATGCTCATAAGGTGGATTCTTCTTCTTCAAGAGTTCAACTTCCAAATCAAAGACAAGAAAGGCAGTGAGAATACCATAGCGGATCATCTAAGCAGATTGATTGTACCCGACGAAGCGATTCCTTTATATGATAGTTTCCCGGATGAGCAACTCTTAGTTATTTCCGGGTAAACTTAGGTCCAGATGGGTTGGACCATTTGTTGTTACTAATATGTTTGCGCATGGTGCAGTTGAAATTATTAGTCTCAAAACAGGGATGGTTTCCAAGGTCAACGATCATCGTTTGAAACCATAATATGAGCAATTTGTGATGGAGAATCAGGATATGGTCACATTGAGTAATCCACTCCCTCTGGAGGAGTAATTGGAGCTTAAAGTCGGGCTGACGACTTTAAACCAAGCGCTAAGTGGGAGGCAACCCACCGGTTTTGTATCTTTATCTTTTTATTTTAAAGCATTTTATCTTTATTTTCTTATCATTTGCGGAATTTCCCACCTTGAATTTTACTTTTAATGACTAAATTTTACATTGAGGACAATGTAAAGTTTAAGTGTGGGAGCATTTATATGTTTTTAGAGTTTGTTGCTAAAAAAAGAGTGATTGAGTTACTAAAAAAAAGACCAGACCAATTAGACCAACCAGAGTGTATATACAAAAAAAAAAAGATTGACACTTTGATGCAATATGTGTGTGTTCTCCCTGTCTCCGTCGCCTAAGCAAGCGTGGAACGCAGGATCCATCGGAATTACCATGTAATCTGCTGACAAGAAGCATGCGCTTGGATCCAAAAGATCTAATCATATTGTCAAATAAAAAAAAAGTGAAAAAAGAAAAAGAAAATAATTTATCATTGTTCAATTAATAAATCAACTGATGGTTCCCTTGTATATGCCAGTTGAGTTGTTCTAGAATTAAGATTGTCGACTGCTGGTTCCCTTGTATATGCCAGCTGAGTAGATATTATAATTCCGACCAGTATCTCAATCCATTAGGTCATAGGTTCATCTTGGCAGTGACTTTCAGACAGATATGGGAAACACCGTTCACTTTAGTCAACATCGCAACCATCTATTTCTATGTACACCTTCTTAATATATCCATGTGTGATTGTGCTTAGTTAGATACCGAGTATTGTGGTTTGTTCAACTTTCTAAGTAGAGCTTTATTTACTTATATATGAATTGGATTTGCATCAAGGTACCTTATCTTATAGTGATTTTGGGTTCGTTCATAGACTCTTCACATGTAGTTCGAATTTGGAGTAAAAGGTTTTGTAGGTACATCTCTTGTAAACCTTCACGAGACTAAAAATCGTCCACTAGGGACACCTAGGGGTTCAAAGACTTGTTATTTATGCTAAAATCAATCGTAGTCTCGACGACACGGACTTTTATGTATGTTTTAAAATTCTTTTGTTTGATTTGCTCGAGGACTAGCAAAGTCTAAGTGTGGGGGAATTTGATAGGTGTCTAAAACACCTTGATATTTATCTATTGTTTATGCTTTCTTTGCTAAGTTTTCTTGTAAATTATGTATCTTATGTTTGCTTTTGAGTGTTTAGGTACTTTGCAGTCATTTGGAACAAAAGAAGAAGAAACAGGGCCAAAGTATCATATCATGTGCGACTGCTGTTGGAGGCGGATTATTTCTCATTATTCGCTTTTATTTCTTCATCTCTGTCTGAAAAGTATGTCGGCTTTAGTGATGCAAATATCTGTCTGCAAAGCACGACTTCTTTAGTGATGAAGAGAAGTTGAAGAGAAGAAGTGGGTCTTCGATATAAGAGGCGGCTGCTGCTGGTGGAAGAATTCGAGGAAGAAGAAAGCGTTCATTTTGAGCGAAAGGAGCAAAGAAGCAGAATAGGAAGTCAGTTTGCTGAAACTGACAAGCCAATTATCACTGTATGGCCCTCATCCAAAAGCTGGGTACCTGTATCAATTTACATTTCCTACACAAGCCTAAAGGTTAGAGAAAATCATTTCTCTAATCATTATTTGGTGTTATTTTCATTATCTGTCTGTATCAGTGGCGGCTCTGAGATCTGAGAGAAAATGGTGAAGAAAATCAAGGGAGAAGAAATCTTTTGCGGTGAATTGAAGTGGATTTTGTGATGAATTAGATGAAGAAGAGACGGGTCTGTAGTGATTTGTTTTTCTATCCAGAGAAGACAAGACAGGAAAGGGGATCTGAAGCAGAGAAAGAGAAATCGAGAAGAACCAGAAGAGATTGATGAAGATTAAGGAGATGAGTGTTTTGAGTCTGTTTCTGCTGTGAGTATTAAGTTGTTGAATTTGGGTCTTACCAGAAATTTCATAATTTAGGGTTTGCTTCAGATTCAATTGAATTACAGGGTTTCAACTGGGTTGATTAGAAGACTCAGGTAAGAATAAATTTCATATCTAGATGAATGATTAGGACAGGGGTTATCTCAGATTTGAACTCAAATCAAATTTATGGTGCTGAGGATTGAGAAATTTAAGCCTGTAGGGGTTTGTGTGGATGTTAGGGTTCTTAAAGGAAGAAGAGATGATGGGTGTTGCTGTTAAATTCCTGAATTTGAGTGTTATTATGGGTTGTTGAGCTGATATGAGTTACAGGGAGAGAATTGAGATTTGGGTTCATTGAAGATGATAAAATGGGTACATCTGAAATGGAATTGCAGTTGCAGGTGGACTTATTGGTGATTCAGTTGGTGATAACATTAAGCTGGTGAAGAATGTATGTTGTTGATGGTGTTCAGGTTGATACAGAGATGGATCTAGAGATTGCTGCGACTAAAACTGGTGATATGCATCTGTTCTGGTGGTACTGAGATGGATGGAAAGATTAATAAAGATATTTTGTTTCCTAAATGGGTTTGGTGGATTGAAGCTGCAGGTATTGCAGGCATGAAGCTACAGATGTTGTTGGAAGCGGTAGAAGTGATTGATTGAGATGGTGCTGCTAATGCTAAGAGTACAAGTTCAGGTCCTATTTGGCTTGAGTCTGGTGGTTCAAGGCAGTGAAGATATGAAGTTTGTGTATCTGTTGTTTGTTGCTTCTGAGGTTAGGTGCAGCTGGAAGTTGAGATGCAAGGGCAATGGTTGTGTTGTTGCAGTTGGTATTGAAATGGAAAAGTTGCAGACTGTTGAGCTTAGATGTATGTTAGGTCATGGTGATGGACTGCAATGCTTTGCAGAGAAGCTATAACAATGAATTGAAGGCACTGGTGTTGTTGTGTGGTGTTGTTAGTGGTGGTAGGATTGTGTGGTATTACAGGAGCCATAAAGGATATTGAAGCTGGAGCTGCAATTAGGTTGCAGTCTAGATACAGAGCTGAAATTGGTGGTGCTAAGAAAAACTGAAGTCTGAGTTGTTGCTGCAATAGATGTTTGTAGTAGTGTTAGTTAGATATGACTTGAAACAGGCGCAACAGAGTTCAGGGAAAGAATGCATGAACTGCATAGATGATGGCTGAGATGGAGTTACCAATGCAGCTTTGTTGATGTTTATGTGGAATGGTTGGCTGTGACTCAAGAGGTTTCAGTGATGGTTATGGAATGTTAAAGCTACAGAGAATGGGTTTATAATATAGTTAATATGCTCCTTGATTGAACCTACAACAGGGAAGGAAGATTTGTCGCAGAAGTGCAGATCTGAAAGGAAGGAATGAATCGTAATCATAGTGCAAAACAGAGTTTAGGCTGTGGCAACATCTCAGGCCTTTGGCCAAGACCAGTCAGCTGCATACTCAGACCTGACTCACCTAGTTAGCCTCTAACTGGACCTTGGCAGATTTTCACATGGGTTTTTCTCACACATGGGCTTGGTGGAATTCTATGTATTGGACCTTTGAAGACTTGACCTAACAAGAGACATAAAAGGGAGAATTCTTCTACAACTTTGGGATTATCACGTATTCTACTTGGAGTTTTAGAAAGAGAGCCGCAACTAGGGTTTGATTTCGTTTTTATCTTTTATCTTCTTTATTCAATAATTATTTATGATGAACTCCAAAACTATGAGTAGCTAAAACAATTTTTGATTAAGGATGATTTCAAAGCCCGAAATATGAACTCATGATTGATATGCAATAGCTCGTTTTCTCGCAAGTTTAGTTATTGTTTGATTTCTACCATGCTAATAATGCTTATGGATTGTTCCTTAATTGTTTAAGTTCGAAATTAAATAGTTATGTCACAATCTTATTGCTAGTTTAGATTTTCTTCGACCCGTAATTTTCTAGAGAATTAAACACGTGTTGCAATATGTAGGTATTGATGATGGGACTTTGTTAAGTACCCATATGTAGAAATTGACATTAGTAGGTGATTCATGCTTTTGAGTTCATCACTAGGAGCAACCTTATCTCACAAAACTTAGAGCATTTGTTTAAGTCACACCTAGAGAGCGTACTTCTAGGAAACTTGGCAAGTAGAATCCGGTAGTCGAGCGCTTCCGTATCCGGTGAGCTTACGAGATAATAACGGGATAGTTGAGCGTACTAATTATCCTAGGATTGTTAGTGACAAGATAATGCGAAGAACGTGTTATATATCGATTTGTTTTATGTTTCATGGTCGAGAATGAATCCTTAATCAATTTCATCTCATATTTGAATACAACTTTGTGATTTTCAGAATTTCTACAACAAAAATCTACTTTGCTAGGAATATTTGCATAACAACTTTTGCTTGATACCTCCCTTGGGACGATCCTGCTTTCATTGCACTACTTGCTAGTGTAAAGAAAAGTAGGGAAATATTATTTGCGAGTTGAAACCTTGTCAGTCACCAAATCAATGGGATTACGCAGTCGCGACCACTGAGGTGGGTATACCCACATCCATGCACGAGATGCAGGGTTACAGGGGGAGTCCCCCCTTTCATGATCCTGCTGCCTGCATAACTATGGGGTGGAGTCCCCCCTTCACAATATGCAAGGATGGTTTCACATGTTCACAGTTTCGAGGAGAAATAATCGTTACCTTCCTAATAGATAGGCACAAGAACCAAACGGGACTTTACTGGAGACGGACATGCGACGATACTGAAGAGGTAATCGAGCTTGCCGTTCGCTGCGTCGGGCGGATAGCCAACCAGCACCCAAGAACCAAACACCAATCATACGCCTATCAAGGTAAAGAAACTTATGTGTTTTTGTTCTTCCTTGGATTTCAAGGAGAGACAAGAATTTATATATTTATACTATCAATATTACATGTAGAATATCTACAGGATTACATATTTAGGGAAAACTCTAAATCCTAATTGATTGTGATACAAACTTGTTTCCTTATCTAATGAGATTCTCATAACTGTCAATGAGAACATAATATCTTTTGGTGTCGTCACAATATCTTTGGTGTCGACACAATATCGTTGACACGCCCCCTCAAGCGAAAGTCTGTGGCAACAAGATTGAGCTTGTCTCGTAGAAATGCAAAACGGGTTGTAGAAAGACCCTTGGTTAGAATGTCATCAATATGGTCTTGTGACGAAATGATCCGCACAATGAGTTGTCGCTTCGAAATCATGTCTCGTACAAAATGAAAATCTATTTCAACATGACGACTGCGAGTATGGAAAACTGGATTTGCAGTCAAATATGTAGCTCCTATGTTGTCGCACCATAGAGTAGGAGGAGATGTTAGAGGAATGCTGAGCTCACGAAAAAATGATCTGAGCCACACCACCTCAGTTGTTGCATTTTCAATGGCTCGATATTCAGATTCAGTGCTCGATCGAGAGACTGTGGGCTGTTTTTTGAGCTCCAAGAAATAAGATTGTTGCCATAGTAGATAGCATAACCCCCTGTGGATTTGCGATCATACAAAGATCCTTCCCAATCAGCATCTGTAAAGATGGATAACAGCGGTGGAGAGTTGTGATAGAATTGCAACCCATAAGTGAGTGTATGTTTCAAATAACGTAGAATTCTCTTAACCAAAGCCCAATGTTCTGTGCATGGATTATGCATGAACTGACATGCTTTATTTACCACAAAAGCAATATCTGGACGTGTTAACGTCAAATACTGAAGTGCTCCCACAGTGCTACGATACATGAAAGGGTCCTGAAAGGGTTCACCTGATTGTTTTGTGAGACGAGTATTGGCAGCAATCGGTGAAGAAATAGGCTTGGCGTCTTTCATGTTCGTCCTTGTCAAGAGGTCGACAATATACTTTTGTTGAGATATAACCAAACCCTTCGAATTTGTGGTAGCTTCAAGACCCAGAAAATAGCTGAAAACACCCAAGTCTTTTATCGCAAACTCTCCACTAATTAACGAAATCAAATGTGAGACGATTACTGAATTATTGCCCGTAACCAGTAAATCATCAACATATACCAAAAGATAGACAACCACCTTGCGTTCTTTATAGATGAACAAAGAAGGATCAGTTTTAGACCCCTAGAAGCCAATTGTTAGTAAAAACTGATGGAGCCGAGTGTACCATGCCCTAGGAGATTGTTTTAACCCATAGATGGACTTTCTTAGTTTACACACATGTGTAGGATGAGATGAATCGACAAACCCTGGTGGCTGGAGCATATAAATTTCATCATCCAGATACCCATTGAGAAATGCGTTATTTACGTCAAGTTGTCGAATAACCCATTTATTAGATACAACAAGTGCTATAATGGTTCTCAAAGTTGCGAATTTTACCACTGGGCTAAATGTGGTCGTGTAATCAACTCCATATTGCTGGTTAAACCCCTTCGCAACTAGTCTGGCTTTACGACGAAGTATAGTGCCATCAAGATTGCGTTTTAAGGTGAAAATCCACTTGTTGCCAAGAACTTTCATAGACGGAAGGCGAGGAACTAAAATCCAAGTTCCCTATTGAAGGAGGGCATTCAATTCATAAATCATTTCCTTTCTCCATTCGAAGTATTTAAACGCCTGAGAGGCACATGTTGGTACAACCTCACTTTGCTGAATCGTAGCAGAAAGAACCAGTGGATAACGAGTCGCATCAAGCACTCTCTTCTTGGATATCCCTGATTTTGAACGTGTGTGCATCCCTTGAGTGGTGACAATAGTGGTAGAGGTTGTTGTAGAGGGAGGAACTGTTGGAATAACATCTTCTAGTTGAGGTGTAGCAACATCTGTGGATGGTAATACAGGACCAGCACTTGAAGTTGGAGATTGTTGTGGAACTGGAGGCAGCGGTGTTTCAGCTACAGGTGCGATAACAGTGGGATGTTGATTGGAAGCATGTATATCCAATGATGAAAGCTGTATATGAGTTACCGGCAATGGTGCAGGTGGAGAAGATACTGTACCTGCAAATAGGAAGAGAGACTCGTCAAATACAACATGCCGAGCAATACAAATTCTTCTTTGAGTTGGTTCATAACACTTGTAGCCATGGTGCCGTGAGCTGTAACCCAAGAAGATACACCGAATGGATCGATAGTTAATCTTGTGTTTGTTGTACGGACGTAGGTAAGGGTAACATGCGCATCCAAACACTCTAAGAAACTGATAATCATGTGTTATTTTAAATAAGACTTCAAAAGGAGATGAGTTACGCAGTGAAGGGGTGGGTAGTCTGTTGATGAGGTATACAGCAGCCTCGAAGGCATGATCCCAAAAATGAGTAGGAGTATGGGAATGAGCCATGAGCGTGAGACCTTTATCAACCACATGCCTATGTTTTCTTTCCACTGCACCATTCTGTTCGTGTGTATGAGGACACGACACACGGTGTGCAATCCCAAAACGAGTAAAGTATTGGTCTAGTTTTTGAAATTCACCTCCCCAGTCAGATTGAACTGATTTGATAGTGAGAGAGAACATGTTTTCGACCATTGCTTTAAACTTCTCGAAAATTCGGAACACATCTGATTTAAAAGTGATCGAGTAAATCCAAGAATATTTCGAAAAATCATCCATAAATAAGACATAGTACTTTGAACCAGACGTTGATATAGTAGGTGAAGGACCCCAAACATCTGTAAAGATTAAATCTAGAGGAGCTTGAGAAATGGAGTGAGTCATTCGTAGTGTTTTTCGATGACTCTTACCCAATTGACAAGCTTCATAGAAAGTAGAACACCTACTGTTACTCACAGGTAACTTATTTTTATTTAAAACTATTTGCACGATCAACATGTTGTTGTCTTCTCTCCAATTCCAATAAAAGCCTTCCTTGTTTTATTAGTCACTGTTGAAGGAAAGTGGTATAATCCATCTTTACTCTTGCCGTCTAGAAGAACTTTCCCCGACATACGTTCCTTGATATAGAAAACATCAGGATGAAATTCAAAATAAGCATCATTGTCTCGAGTAAATTGTTGGACTGATAATAAATTTTTCTTAACTGTAGGAACATGAAGTATATTACTCAGTTTAAAAGTACGAGAACATGTATCGAAACAAGAAGACCCAATATGAGTGATTGGCAAACCTGATCCATTGCCAACAGTAACAACATCATTGCCGTTGTATTCAGCTCAGTTTTGTATGTTTCTCAAGTCATGAGTAACATGATGGGTTGCTCCTGAATCAGGGTACCAAGATGGATCCACATAGTTGTAACCAGGAACATGAGTTGTTATCTTTGTAACGGCTTGGTCAGCACGATGACCCCCTTCATTATAGCGACTATAGCAATTGATGGCAGAATGACCATATCTGTTGCAGATCTGACATACAGTAGGAGGGAAGGTTGGAGGGAGATAACTAGGGTGGTTTTTGAAGCCACCACGGCCACGTACACGACCACGGCCACGAGTATTAAAACCTCCACCTCGATTTGACATCGGTTGTTGCTGATTGCGGTTTTGATTTTGAGCAGCAGAAGATGGTTGCCTCTGAGTATTGTTAATAGCAGGAGCAACTAGTTCAGCAACATGTTGATCTTCTAAATGGATTTCATGGCTAAGCAAATATCCTTGGAGGTCAGCAAACAAAACAGGTTCAGAACGTGTGGTCATATCAGTAACAAAAGGAGCATATTCAGGACCTAGTCCATTCAAAACATATAAAACAAGTTGTGAATCTGAGATTGGCTGAGAAATAGCAGCTAAACTGTCAGCATAAAACTTCATTTTTGTAAGGTAATCAAGGATATTCAGGGCTCCCTTCTTGGTGTTTACCAACTGCAGCTGGAGCTGCATCATACGAGCTTGAGATTGAGAAGCAAAAATTCTTTCCAGTCGTTCCCACGCCTCTTGAGAGGTCGTTACTCCAAGCATTTGAGTGTGCACGCTTTTTGATAGAGAAGATAGAATACCACTAAGCAACAATTGATCCTTTTGCTGCCAGGTTAAGAAAGCTGTATTGGGGCTTTCGATAGTCTCCTCTGAATCTGGTACCTGTATCATGATAGTTGCAGGTGGACGGGGATGAGTTCCGTCGAGAAAACCCGTGTAGTCATGGCCACGGACAAAAGCCATTATCTGTGATTTCCATAGCAAATGGTTGGTATCATCCAACTTAATGGTTAACACATGATTGAAGTTGAAGGAAGAAGCCATTTGAAGGTAAAAGAAAGAAAAAAAAATAAAAAATTTGAAGTTATTGATAACCACAGGTTATCGTGATACCATATCAGGGTAAAGAAACTTATGTGTTTTTGTTCTTCCTTGGATTTCAAGGAGAGACAAGAATGTATATATTTATACTATCAATATTACATGTAGAATATCTACAGGATTACATATTTAGGGAAAACTCTAAATCCTAATTGATTGTGATACAAACTTGTTTCCTTATCTAATGAGATTCTCATAACTGTCAATGAGAACATAATATCTTTTGGTGTCGTCACAATATCTTTGGTGTCGACACAATATCGTTGACAACGCCAACAAGTATTGTCCATCAATAAACAACCGTCTCCGGTAGAACAAGCCATCCAAGCCTTTTAAGGCAAGCGAGCACGAGCACCATGGACAAGTTGTTCCGAGCGAACACGCTGTGCGCTAAATATCTTTCTTATCAGCGATAGGTAAGATTATGAAACAAACGGTGGGACACCAACGATACCTTCTCGATAAATAAGCAACACAAGAACCAAAAGGGAACACGAGGAGGGCCTGAAGAGTTAATCGGGCTTGTTGTTTACCGCTAGGGGCGGAGGGCCAACAAGCACACGGGAACCAAACACTACTCATATGCCTAAACGTATTGTCCATCGAGCAACAACCGTCTCGAAAAGAACTAGCAACTCATGTAACTGAGGATAAGAGAAGCATGAGCTCCCGAAACAAATCGTTCCCGATGGACACGCTCAAACTTAATCTTTATCCGCAGTACAAAAACTTCTAGGTGACCTCTCTTTTTTTAGAAATCCTGTATTGAATCTTGAAAATATTGAATAAAAACCTGGACGAAATTTGAGAGACTCAACATAATCTTATAAGATCCTAGATCGACATCCTGACTCATCTGACGATGCTTGTTGAGTGAATAATAGGGTTAGATCCAACACATATGGGTCTAGTACGGTCCTACCAAAGAAGTGGTATTCAAGATATTAAAAATAGCACAGATGGGGGGTCACACCGCATTCATCCTTGCTGGAGAAGACATGCCCACGACGAGAAATGAAGAAACAATTATCCAAACGACCTCATCACCCCCAAGGACTAAATGAAGCTAGAAATTAAAAGTTTTTTGATAGAAATTAATCTAGATTTCCTCTTGGTTGGTTTCCCTTCGACTCGATAGTGGGGAATCCTGGAAGTTTACTACACTTCAGTACTACTTCGTTCATAACTGTTTCATTCTTTATCTAAATGTCCTCATTTATTTATTTTTATGTCAGGTTCGTATCTCCATCAACTGTAGGATAAAGGTACAAAATTATCTGTGCACTTCCTTCAAGTTCGTGACCTGAGGAAAATATTATAGACTACTCTAGCATCATCACAGATTACCTTATCCAATAAGATACAACTTGTCGCTCTCCCTAGCGAAACTAAAGCCTTATATAGTTATGATCAGGACGTGCAAGGTATATTCTAAGAAGAGACTCGATCCTTAGTCGGTGCTCCGGCTTAAGTTTGATATAAAGTTCCAACTTATCTAAAGATGTAGATGAGCCTTAACCTTGTTCTGACTCATATCTTATTGGTTGGATTGCGTCAAAAATGTTGTTATGTCTTTTCGTATTTTCCTTCTCTTATTCTAAATGAAATGACGAGGATAATGAATGCACCACAATATTTTCAATATCAACCTATGAAGACACACCTTGTATAACCTTACTGAAACAGTAATGACCAAAAAATTATTTCACCAAGATGTACTTGGTAATAGTCGGATTTCGAAACTAAATAACTATGGGATCGTTACCAAGTTGACTAACGTATAAGTGTGGTTACTTTATTATGATTATGAAAATAATCATAATGCATAAAGTAATGAAGTTATGCATCACAGCAGGATTTTATTAACGAGAAAATCTGTCCGGAAGGAAAACCTCGGGACCTAGTCCAGTTTAGAATACTCTCAAAATTAAATATGTTAATATAGCAAGACACTATAGGGCCAGTGACGCGCAAAAGTGGCGCTATACTATAAGAACATTGGCCAAGTAATGAAGCTTATTGGCCGACACAATGAAGCTTCGTTGAGGGAAAGGCAATGCAAGACCAAGTTTACAAATGCAACATGCAATTAAAAGCATATCCATGGAATTGAGTTTGCCCAAAATCAAGGATGATGCAAGAAGGTATGATAGGTCAAGAGTTGGCCTATGCTTTATTTCAAGGATGGCCAAAGCTTGAACAGTGCAAACAAGTTAGTCATACAAGAGTGGTACCGCTATTGTCGAGCAAGTTGGCTAAATGAAACATATAATGCATGAATAACCCGAATGAGCTAAAGGATGTACGAGATGATTGTACCTCAAAGATAGTTGTAGATTGGCTTATCCCAAGAAGACCACATGGTTGGATCAAGGCCATGTTAAAAAAGCGCAACAGTGGTGCAAGATGGCTCAAGTGACAGTTAGGAGTTGGTTATGGTCTTCACAGGAATGCCAAAGGTGTAAAACAAGATAGATTGGTTGTAAAGAAAGTTTATAAGCGTGGGAGAGTGTTCATAAATGCTTAGGGATAGGTGTTGGATTTTGTCTCAAGTTTAAAAGGAAACTGGCCAAGTTAGCACAATTATTGGCGGTCAAGGAACTACTCTATGGGATAGATGGGTGTCCTATGCGTGTGCAATAATTGCGCACGGTTTTTGACAAGTAAAGCTGATGTATAAATAGTGCTAAGGCATGGAAAATCAGCAGGCTTACATAATAGATTGTAAGAATCAAATTGAGAGAATTTTTGTAAGGTTAAGGATTGGTTTAAGAGGAACATGTCTGTGTAAGTCCATGAATGGGAAACTTTTGTATTCCTTCCCTTTGATGCAATAAAATAGATTGATTGTGTCATATTAATGGGTGTAGACTGTAGAACAGACTAACTGTCATTTACTTATCTAAGCCTATGGATGCCATTAGCTGCTAAACTCTCTTATAGGAGGCAAAACACTATTTCTAGGGGAGGTAAAAAGTATCTTTACATCCTTACCATCTTTAAGGCCCCAATCTCAGTAATTAGACCGAAACAAAGATAAAAAAGAACTTTCTGTGGGGAAGTAGCATTATAGCTCGAAATGTACATACTTGGTGAAATGCGATGTTATTTCCAAACTTTTTATTTTGCAAACCATTGTGATATTTGTGGACCATTGCGATTGCGAACCGTTGTGATGTTTCATTTGAGATACTTATTTGTTCTTCCTTATTCCTTTTGTTCCATTTTGAATTTTCAGTTATTATTGAACTATTGCGTTTATTCGGTCAACAGACTCAATACAGTTCACTTCCATCCCTATATATAGTATAACACTTTTGCTATCATTCACTATATTTTCAATTCGGTACTCGGTTTATTCCCATCAATTAATCTTCAAACACCAAACAATATAAGATTAAGATGGGCTTGGAATCATTAGAAAAATGTCTTGGGACTTTAAAAAAAGGTTGATCAACTGTCTCAGAAGGCGAGTATCATCGTCATTATTTCTTGTTGTTCTAATTTGGAATTAGAATTTTGATTTTTATTCCCCTCTTTAAAACCCTAATTTTGTTGTTTGTAATACATTCAAGTGAGATAGACTTGATTGAGAATGATAGACTTGTCCTGGAAGGAACCTTAAATGATATTCAAACTTATTTAAAGGTGCGTACATTCAACATCTCTCACGAGGTTTTATTTTTTATTGATTATCATTTAGGCAACAATCATTTCAAAACACTGATGAAATGAACCATGGACAGTTGTTTGTGGGTGAAAATGGTTTCTGCTGATTTAGGTAATTTCGGGTGTGTGGGTGAGAAACGAATTTAAACCCTAAACAATGTACTGCAAGGGAGTACTTTAAATTCGAGAGATCAATCTGTACAAGTCCGGCCTAAACCAAGAAATGGCCGTTCCAGACTTGATTCGGTCACAAAGTGAAGGTGAATGGGTTGGTTTTGGGGAGGGAAGCAAGGAAAGTGATGAGACCAGAATAGTTGATTTCTGGAAGAGTAGTTGTTTTCTACGATTTGTATCAGAAAGTGGGAAGCTAACAAAATGGAAAGCTAGCAAATATTTTCTGAGTGTTGTATGCTCCTGACTGAACTTGTTGCTCGGTGGAAATAGGTAAGACATATTTATACAAGTCGAGATGTAACGTACTCCGATCTCATTAAGGAATGGAAAAATGGGTGAGTAAATGGGAGGAGGTGGTAATCGTTAACGCATGGAATTGATGTTCCATAAAAAAGAGTGTTTCACCATTACTCCTTGTATTTACTAACCGCCTCATCCTTATGACACTTCATTATGACGGGCGTAGTGTACGCCGCACGCTGTAAACCGCCAAACCAATACCTAAGAGGATCCCCCAGTTTTTGATATATGTTGATGTCTCGAATGTTTTCGTGGAACACATGTAGCATATTGTTGTTTCCTGGCAAGTCGAGATTGGGAGACTTGTTGGCTTGGTGACCTTCGATGGTCGAGATTTTGCATCTTAAGAGGAAAGGTAGCCGTTGATCGTCGCACGTTTTCGTTTTTGGTGGCCGCATAGGGAAGGCCAGCATGGTGGCGCGGTTTGGCGTGGCCAAACTAGGGTTTCAGGCCAAAGGTTACCATGCGTTGTATGGTAACCTTCGATGGATAGGATTTGCTCCTTGGATTGAAGGGCGACCGTTGATTGTCGCACGCCTTCGTTTTGGTAGCCGCATAGGGAAGGCTAGCATGGTGGCGCCGCTAGGTTGGCATGCCATTGGCATGGCATGCCTTGGCGCAGTTTGGCGTGGCCAAATTAGGGTTTCGGGCCAAAGGTTACCATGCGTTGTCTGGTAACCTTGGATGGCTAGGATTTTCTCCTGGGATTGAAGGGCGACCGTTGATTATCGCACGCCTTCGTTTTGGTAGACGCATAGGGAAGGCCATCATGGTGGCGTGGCTAGGTTGGCGTGGCCAAATTGGGGTTTCGGGCCAAAGGTTACCATGCGTTGTCTGGTAACCTTGGATGGATAGGATTTTCTCCTGGGATTGAATGGCGACTGTTGATTGTTGCATGCCTTCGTTTTGGTAGCCGCATAGGGAAGGCCAGCATGGTGGCGCGGCTAGGTTGGCATGCCATTGGCATGCCTTGGCGCGGTTTGGCGTGGCCAAATTAAGGGTTTCGTGCCAAAGGTTACCATGCGTTGTCTGGTAAACTTGGATGGCTAGGATTTGCTCATGGGATTGAAGGGTGACTATTGATTGTCGCACGTCTTCGTTTTGGTAGCCGCATAGGGAAGGCCAGCATGGTGTCGCGGCTAGGTTGGCATGCCTTGGCGCGGTTTGGCGGCCAAATTAGGGTTTCGGGCCAAAGGTTACCATGCGTTGTCTGGTAACCTTGGATGGATATGATTTGCTCATGGGATTGAAGGGTGACCATTGATTGTCGCACGCCTTCGTTTTGGTAGCCGCATAGAGAAGGCCAGCTTGCTTAGGGCCGTGACAAGGTGCGTTTGGCTTGGTGGGGCCAAGGCGTGGCATGTCGTTTGGCACATGGTGCGTCTAGCATGGCTAGAGCCATGACAAGGTGTGTTTGGCATGGTGGGGCCAAGGGCTTGGCATGTCGTTTGGCACATGGTGCGGATAGCATGGCTAGGTGAGTTTGGCATGTTGGGGACAAGGGCTTGGCATGCCGTTTGGAACATGGTGCATCTAGCATGGCTAGGGAAATGGCGCGGAGATGTGGCTGGCACGGTTTTCCATTGGCACAGTGGTGCGGCTGGCATGGTTGGCATGCCTTGGCGCGGAGATGTGGCTGGCACTGTTTGCCATTGGCACAGTGGTGCGGCTGGCATGGTTTGCCATTGGCACAATGGTGCGGCTGGCATGGTTGGCATGCCTTGGCGCGGAGATGTGGCTGACACGGTTTGTCATTGGGACAGTGGTGCGGCTGGCATGGCTGGCATGCCGTGACGCAGTAGCACGAGAATTAGGGTTTTGCACAGGTGATGTCAATTAATTTTAAGGGTTCTGCCGTGGAACATGACTCATAAAAGAAAAAAGATATCCTGGTAATTCTTACATAAGCATGATGATCGATTCAATAAATATGCTAATGGTCAATAAATGCGCTAGAGGTCATGGTGACGTCATGCCAGGCGCATAGTTTTACGATTTTAACCCTAAGCTAAAAACCACCATCAACATTAAGTCCCCTGCTTAGCTCGGAACATGAGCGTTGTTGCGAGGTAAGCATAAGATGGTGATAGGATAAGACGAAAATCGAAACAATAAAGTTACTATACAATGGTCAGGAAAGTTCGACTAACCTTTTCGAGAGATAAAGAGAGTATGTGCTTCCCGTGTTGGAGGCCTTGCATAAATCGTACTGGTGGTACAGACCGTGGAGGGGTGAGATGAAAACTGTCAGCTTAATCTGGTCGGGCTAGGGAACGTCGTGACGCTGGATTGGTCAGTTGTTGATGTTGGTGCGGTTTGGAAAGGGGTCGGAGGTATTGCGCTGGGTTGGCGTGGCAAGGCATGGCGGACGGCTCGGCGTGGCGGATGGCTCGGCGTGGAAAGGCATGGCGGACGGCTCGGCGTGATGGGCCAAGGAAATGGAGCTGCCAGCTTTGGCATGGTGATTTGTCTTAACGGGCCCGGTTGCCTCTTTTCCTAACTTGAATCAAATAGGAAGTTCTTTCCTCATTCCAATTCCCATGTATCACGCCTATATAAAAAGGGGGTCGGCTTCTCCTTCTTCACACCTTTATTTTTATTTCAATCTGGCCGTGTGGTAGCAGTAAAGCGAGCGAATTCCAGGTATGTCTTCCAGCGCTTCCTCTTTAACTAGTTTTTCTTGTGTTCTTGTGTTAGTGCAAACCATATCCATAGGCGCATCTTTTCATGAACTTGTAGAAATATTGTTCTTCTGAGTTGGTATGAATCTTATCCGTACATATGCTTTGCATGATCTTATAGTTACATTTAGGCGTGAATACTGTAATAGTGTTGGCCGCCTTAATTACCGCGTAAAGTAGGCATGCGTGTGCTAGTAACCGTTATCCCCTTCCTGCAAAATTTTAGCTTTTAGGGTTTCCCCCTTTGTATGGCCGTGCGTACGACTCCCATGGTGGGGCGTGTCTCCTTGGTCGGGCGCATATTTCTCGCTGCGAGATGCGGCTTTGGCATGAGGTGGTAATGCAGGGTCTGTCAGTCCCCATTTCTTTGCCTATGTGCATTATAACTTCAAAACAAATCGGCTTGCCTCCAGTATGGTTCTTCTGTGTGATAAAACTGTTTCCATGTACTCTCCGTAATAATTTTTTCTTCGTGTTGTTCCATTGTAGTTATCTCGAGGGTGGAAGTAGCGTGAGAAAATCTTCATTAGGATGTCACTTGAGGAGAGTTATGCCGTACTGAAAGATGTTGGCAATTCCAAGCCAAATACAGATGATGAGTTCTTGACAACGTCCGCCACAATTAGGAAAAATCATCCCAAGTATGTGTCGATCGGTTCTTCTGACTGGTCCGGAAAGTGAAGTAGAGGCCCCGCCGGTTCGGTCAAGAGGTGTAATAAGGTTTTGTCTGCAGAGGAAAGAGTATCATGTTTCTCCTACTGACATTAAAATCTCCGTGAGTCCATTGCGTCCCTTTGAAAAATGGATGCGATTCATGATGAGCCAGGAGTGTGTAAAAGCTAGTTTGACCAAGGCGCAAATTATTGATGATGTGCGGCTTCCACAGTGCTTCAGATTAGGAAATACATTCCAGGCTTGGTTGCTTTTATTTCCCGATGGTGTCCAGAAACTCACACGGCTATATGCAGGTGGGGTGAAATGACTATCTCCTTAGAGAGTGTGGTCGTGTTGCTGAACCTTCCCGTAATAGGAAACCTCGATGTTAAATTGTCTGCAGATGAAGAATAAATGCACGTTGTCCTGGTTGCGAAGTCAAAAGTGTTCGCTCGGAAGGAAAACGAGAAGGGGTGGTTCTATGATTGGTATTTGTCTTAGTGGTTTCCCGACGAGTTGGAGCCGAATCAGAAGAACAACATGCTTCTTGTCGCGGCATTCTTGGCCCTTTGGTTATCCAGAGATGTTTTCGATGATGGCTCGGGTAAGAAGGAGATAAGACTGGAACTTATCAAGTTTGCCATAAAATTGGCAAAATGCGTCGTTCTCCCTATCGGCGGCTTGTTTCTTGGTTCTCTGTACACACACTTGGATCAGCTGGTCGCGTATATGTGCGCTTCAAATGGTTACATGAAAGTGTATTCATATATTCATGCCGCCTTTCTCCAAGCGTGGTTGTGGGAGCACTTCGAGAGGTATGCTCCAAAACTGTTGGACATGCTTCCTGAGTCTTGGGTGGTTCTAGGGTACTGCGCTGGTCGAACAGGCGCCCAAAGACTGGTTCGAACCTGGTTAGATTCCTTGACAACTCGCACACGGTCAATTCTTTTCCATGGGCTCCGGTGCATGCGTCCATAACTCCGATCAGTACTTTTGCTCCCGCTTCGAGCATGTCTTTGTCTTCTGATAAAGAGGATATGAGTGTTGGGGAGATGGTGTTCATGCGAAGCTGCATGCCCGGTCATGCGCCGTCATTCTTTCGAGGATCTTGCAAAGCATTCTCTTACAATATCGATAGGGCAGCTCGGCATATGGGTTTTGACCAAGGGGTCCCACTCTTTCGTCATCCGGTCGTTCCAGAAGTCTCGTTGTCAACCATTTTCGATGCTACTGTTCTCGTGTTGGGTAAAAGTCTCCCTTTTCTTCTTGCGGAACGGAACCCATCAAAAACCTCCAAGTATAACATATTTTGGCAGGATGAGTTCCTCGCCATCCATGGATTTGTGAATGATGTTGTATAAAACCGTCACAGTAAGCCTTATCCCGTGGTTTTAACGGAGCACCCACTGCTGAGGGATCCTTCTTCGTCCAAGCGAAAATCCATTAGCCCGAGTGCATATAGTCCCCAAGTGAAGGAGCGAAGATCTAAAAATCGCGGAAATGGTTTCCAGTCAGCTTCGACAGCTCTACCAACTTTCATTTCGTCCAATATGCGGGTATGTATGATTTTCCTCTTGACTTTAGTTGGTTCGTGCATATCCTTGTTTCTTTTCTGAGCGTCTATCTTTGTGCGTTGCCCAGGGTCTCAGCAGTGTGAATGTATTTACCAAACTTGCAAGTAGTCAGAAAACAACGTTTCTTGAGACGGAGAGTGTCGATGCTGAACCTGTCCGTGACGATGGGGAACCTGAGAAGGAAGAAAGTTCGTAGTCCAGTGATGGCGAGAGTAGTTCTTCTAACGATGTTGAATCTTCCTCTAGTCGGTCTGAAAGTGAATCAGTAAGTCTCTCGCATATTGTTTCTTCTTTCTTCTCTTCCCATTTTCTTTGGAAAATATCTAATCCGTGATATCGTAGGGGGGAAACGTTTCTGAAGACGACCCTGAAACGGAGACTGGTGAAGATACGGCTTTGTCTCCAACCGTGGTAGCCGCACCATGTGATCTTGAAACGTATGTTGATGAAAAAATCGTTGCGATTCAGACAGTAGAAAGTACCCCAGTGGCCGCAGGTGCAATTTTCATTACGAATCCTTTGCCGGTCAATGATGCTGTCGCGGGCGCCACTTTCAATCCTCCATACCTGGTTCCTCATCCGGATCATGTGTTGATCAGAGGGTTTAGCGTGCCAGCAAAACATGCGGCGCTATACACCAAGATATAGGAAAGCTACAGACATATCGCCACGACCAAGAAAATTACTAGTCGGTACGTGTTTGTTAAGCGTGTGGAGGAAGCTCTATCTTCGATTGACGACATGTGCAACGTGACTGGTCATACTGTTTCTGGGGACGTAATCACAAGATGGAGGTTCCATCGTGACATGTGCATGAAGTTCGAGTTCAATGCTCCTTGGTTTGTCAAAGGTTTCTCTGAGGTTGAAAAGTTGCTGGCCGAAACAGTCGAACGCCCTTCTACGGATATGGTGAAGAAGCAGGAAATGGAAGTCGAAAAGCTGTCCTGGAAGATAAAGTTGAAGAGGGCGGCTCTTCAAAGCGCAAAGGAGGCTCTCGCAAAGAAGAGCAAACCATTGTTGGAAAACTTTCCTTGAATACGTTTCTGTCTTTTGAACTTCTTCTTTTAGGTGTTTTTTTTTTGAAAGGCGAATGAAACGCCCAGTTTATGGTTTTGATTTTCTGGATTTTTGGGTTGATAGACAAATGCTACCTTGATGGTTTTGGATTATTCTTTTGGAATGAATTATTTTGGTTATGATTGCAAGCAACGCAAACATCCCAGGAAAACCATGGAACCGTGTGTTGGTAGATGACATGGGATGAAACATAAGATGACTATCAGTTTTATCATTCCCGTGAAAACTTGAAATAGAAAGCCATGTACTTTGTCTAGGTAAGACTTACTCGTTTTTTCAGATTTTCCTGATGAAAAGGAATCTTTCGTGTGTAAGACCGAGTTTTTATGGGAAACGTCGCCATGACTATGGAAAGTCCCCAATCATTCCTTGTCGTGCCGCCAATCCATGGGCGGACCGTTCGCTTCTAACCCCTCGAAGTACCCAGTCGTTCTTTGCCGTGTAACGACTGGTAATCGAGCCGCCTGGTAGCTAAGTCATCGTTTCCTGAGCGGATCGTTTGATTCTAATGTCTTGACGTCTGGGTGAGGTGTGAGATCGAGGATCGAGAATTGACATCGTGATCGAAAGATCAATCTCCCACTGTGGTCGCCAATTGTTTGTGGGTGAAAATGGTTTCTGCTGATTTCGGTAATTTCGGGTGTGTGGGTGAGAAACAAATTTAAACCCTAAACAATGTACTGCAAGGGAGTACTTTAGATTCGAGAGATCAATCTGTACAAGTCCGGCCTAAACCAAGAAATGGCCGTTCCAGACTTGATTCGGTCACAAAATGAAGGAGAATGGGTTGGTTTTGGGGAGGGAAGCAAGGAAAGTGATGAGACCAGAATAGTTGATTTCTGGAAGAGTAGTTGTTTTCTACGACTTGTATCAGAAAGTGGGAAGCTAACAAAATGGAAAGCTAGCAAATTTTTTCTGAGTGTTGTATGCTCCTGACTGAACTTGTTGTTCGGTGAAAATAGGTAAGACCTATTTATACAAGTCGAGATGTAACGTACTCTGGTCTCATTAAGGAATGGAAAAATGGGTGAGTAAATAGGAGGAGGTGGTAATCGTTAACGCATGGAATTAATGTTCCATAAAAAAGAGCATTTCACCATTACTCCCTTTATTTACTAACCGCCTCATCCTTATGACACTTCCTTATGACGGGCGTAGTGTACACCGCACGCTGTAAACCGCCAAACCAATACCCAAAAAGGATCCCCCAGTTTGTGATATGTGTTGATGTCTCGAATGTTTTCGTGGAAAACATGTAACATATTGTTGTTGCCTGGAAAGTCGAGCTTGAGAGACTTGCTGGCTTGGTGACCTTCGATGGTCGAGATTTTTCATCTTAAGAGAAAAGGTAGCCGTTGATCGTCGCACGTTTTCGTTTTTGGTGGCCGCATAGGGAAGGCCAGCATGGTGGCGCGTCTAGGTTGTCATGCCATTGGCGAGGTTTGGCGTGGCCAAACTAGGGTTTCGGGCCAAAGGTTACCATGCGTTGTCTGGTAACCTTGGATGACTAGAATTTTCTCCTAGGATTGAAGGGCGGCCAGTGATTGTCGCACGCCTTCGTTTTGGTAGCCGCATAGGGAAGGCCAGCATGGTGGCGTGACTAGGTTGGCATGGCATTCCTTGGCGCGGTTTGGCGTGGCCAAACTAGGTTTTCGGTCCAAATGTTACCATGCATTGTCTAGTAACCTTGGATGGCTAGGATTTGCTCATGGGATTGAAGGGCGACCGTTGATCGTCGCACGCATTCGTTTTGGTAGTCGCATAGGGAAGTCCATCATGGTGGCACGGATAGTTTGGCATGCCATTGGCATGGCATGCCTTGGCGCGGTTTGGCGTGGCCAAATTAGGGTTTCGGGCCAAAGGTTACCATGCGTTGTCTGGTAACCTTGGATGGCTAGGATTTGCTCCTTGGATTGAAGGGAGACCGTTGATTGTTTCACGCCTTCTTTTTGGTAGCCGCATAAGGAAGGCCAGCATGGTGGCGCAGCTAGGTTGGCATGCCAATGGCATGGCATACCTTGGCGCGGTTTGGCGTGGCCAAAGGTTACCATGCGTTATCTGGTAACCTTGGATGACCAGTATTTTCTCCTTGGATTGAAGGGAGACCGTTGATTGTCGTACGCCTTCGTTTTGGTAGCCGCATAGAGAAGGCCAGCATGGTGGCGCGGCTAGGTTGGCATGCCATGCCTTGGCGCGGTTTGGCGTAGCCAAATTTGGGTTTCGGGCCAAAGGTTACCATGCGTTGTCTGGTAACCTTGGATTGCTAAGATTTTCTCCTGGGATTGAAGGGCGGCCGTTGATTGTCGCATTCTTTCATTTTGGTAGACGCATAGGGAAGGCCAGCATGGTGGCGCGGCTAGGTTGGCATGCCTTGGCGCGGTTTGGCGTGGCCAAATTAGGGTTTCGGGCCAAAGGTTACCATGCATTGTATGGTAACCTTGGATGGCTAGGATTTACTCCTGGGATTGAAGGACGACCGTTGATTTTCGTACGCCTTCGTTTTGGTATCCGCGCATAGGGAAGGCCAGCATGGTGGCGCGGCTAGGTTTGCATTCCATTGGCATGGCATGCCTTGGCGCGGTTTGGCGTGGCCAAATTAGGGTTTCGGGCCAACGGTTACCATGCGTTTTCTGGTAACCTTGGATGGCTAGGATTTTCTCCTGGGATTGAAGGGAGACCGTTGATTGTCGCACGCCTTCGTTTTGGTAGCCGCATAGGGAAGGCCAGCATGGTTAGGGCCGTGACAAGGTGTGTTTGGCCTGGTGGGGCAAGGGCTTGGCATGTCGTTTGTCACATAGTGCGGCTAGCATGGATAGGTCCATGGCAAGGTGCGTTTGGCATGGTGGGGCCAAGGTCTTGGCATGCCGTTTGGCACATGGTGCGGCTAGCATGACTAGGGCCATGGCAAGGAGATATGGCTGACACGGTTTTCCATTGGCGCAGTGGTGTGGCTGGCATGCCTTGGCGCAGAGATGTGGCTAGCACGGTTTGCCATTGGCACAGTGGTGCGGATGGCATGGTTGGCATGCCGTGGCGCAGAAGCACGAGAGTTAGTGTTTTGCACATGTGATGTCAATTAATGTTAAGGGTTCTGCCATGGAACATGACTCATAAAAGAAAAAAGATACCCTGGTAATTCTTACGTAAGCATGCTGATCAATTCAATAAATGTGCTAATGGTCAATAAATGCATTAGAGGTCATGGTGACGTCATGCCAGATGCACAGTTTTACGATTTTAACCCTAAGCTAAAAACCACCATCAACACCAGTCTACATAGTGTAGAGATTATTGAAGAAAAAACTTTTAGATGATACGTTGGGCATAGCATCTTAGTTTCTTATAAGAGTTGGATATGTATGCAGTTTTTTCTTTCTTTAGTCTAAATTTGGTACGTATGATCTCTGTACCTTGGTAGCTATTACTATAAAGGAGGAATTCAGAATAATAATAGACAAGAAACTTAGAATACAGAACAAAAGTATTAATTTCGAAGAAAATATCTTCTCTAGATTATGAATTAGAAAACGGTTACAATTCTCTCTTTGTTACGCTCACAATCTTCTCTAACACTGGTTTAACCTTAAAATGTTTGCTAAGCTTGCACAAGTATTGTTCCAAGCTTTCTCTAGGTTTTCTGTGCCTATTATTATGTGTGTCCTTTGCTATTAGCCAAATCCCTCTATTTATAGTCTTCATCGTACTCAGTCGACCAAGGGCTTCTATTAGGAATCTATTTCCTAAACTAAGAGTATTGACTAAAAAAAAAAATCTTCCCTAACTAGGAATTCTGCCTAAAATAGGATTCTTCCCTCAACTTAGCTTGAGGTTAACTAAGTTCCCTAAAGGATTACAGTTACACCTGTATCATGGGTCCCCCTTTTAAGAACTTGAACTCCTGTGAGAGTTAAAAATGAAGGTTAGGGAACTCGAGAGTCCCTTTTTCCTTGTTAAACCTCTTGGCCTTGCTAGGAACTTGACCTTTGCATCCAATTAGAAAAGATTCTTTCTCTCCTTGTCGTGTTTTAGTTACTCTTCGCTCCAATATGCAGCCTTACTTGAGTGGTTCCTCTCTATCAAACCATAAGTATTCTACTCGTGGAAAGATCATAGTGTCTCGCCGTCATCATCAAGTAATGGTGGTTCAAACAACTTCAAGTATTCGACATTTATAACCGAGTACAATCCTAGATAAGGTGGTAAATCCAGACGAAAGGCATTGTCACCAATTTGATCGAGAATACGAAACGGCCCATATCTCAATGGCTTCAACTTCTTACCTTCCCCCTTCAGTCGTTCCTTACCTAATTTTAACCATACGAAGTCACCAACACCGAAATTACAAGGCACAAGATGTTTGTCATGCTTTGCTTTGTATTTGTCTTGTGATTTCTTTAACTGTGTTTCAACAGTCGCATGAATCTGAGATATCTTCTCCAAGAATTTTTGTGCTTTTTGTCGTTCACTTCCTTCCTTCCCCCCCATTGAAGTGTCACTAGAAAATACTAGATCGAAAGGACTAGGTGGTAAGTAACCATAGCACGTCTCGAAAGGAGATTTTCCCGAAGAACTGTGAACTGCTCTATTGAAAGCAAACTGTAGATATGGTAAACTCTCATCCCAAGTTTTAGGATGCTTAGAATTATATCCCCTTAACATGTGAACCATAGTTCTGCTGACCACTTCTGTTTGCTCGTTTGTTTGTGGATGAAAAGCTGTACTCTTTTTCAACTTAGTTTCCATCATCTTCCATAAAGAATCCCAAAAGTGACTAAGGAACCGACTATCCCTATTAGAAATAATCGAAGTAGGTAACCCAAAATGCTTCCACACATGCTCAAAGAAGAGGTTTGTTGCACAGGCTCCCGTTACCTTCTTTGTACATGGAATTAATGCAATCATCTTGCTGAATCGGTCAACCACAACGAACAAGTAATCATAACCAGACTTGGTCTTCGGTAACCCACCAAGAAAATCCATAGAGATACTCTCCCAAGGCCTTGATGGTACTGGTAATAGTAAATATAACCCTCGTTTTCTGTTGGAAGGTTTAGATGTGCTACACAACTTACAACCTCGAACTAACTTAGCCACATCATCTTGCATGTTTGGCCAAAAGACATAACGCCTGAGGTTAAGTAGAGTTTTATTCATTCCAAAGTGTCCAGCAACTCGGGAAGTGTGTGCCTCTCTCAACCACTGTAAACGATCTCCATCTTCTGGTATGCAAAGTAACTGACCTTTGTATAATAATCCATCTCGGAGTTCATACTCGCTTTTCAAACCACTTTTTACACTTCTAACACCTTCTTGAAGTCTTTGATGGATGTGTATGACTCTGCATGCTCTTGAGGAACAATTGGCTGAATTCTCATGGCCACCATTAATGCTCGAACTGGAGGTCGATATAACATATCTGGCAATTTGTTTGTTACTCCCTTCTTGTACCTAATGAGAATATTGAAAGTCATTAAGTAAGACATCTAATTCATGTGCCGAGCTTGTTGTAGTTTCGTCTGAGCGTGTAGATACTCCAATGGTTTATGATCTGAATGTACCACTACTTCTTTACCTAAGAGGTACACTCTCCAATGCTTGATACATTGATATAAAACATAAAATTCTTTGTCATAAGGTGCGTAGTTCTTCATATCACCTGAGAACAATTTTGAATGGTACTCCACTGGTTTACCATCCTGTAACAACACTCCTCCTAATGCATAGTTAGAAGCGTCGGTCTCAACTTCAAAAGTACGTTGTAAGTTAGGCAATGCCAACACTGGTGCTTCCGAAATATTTCTTGTTAGTAACTGAAAAGCGTCTTCATGGGTTTGCTGCCATTCAAACTTTGCCTTAGCTCCCGTCAAACCATGTAATGGTCCTGCAATATTCTAAAAATGCCGGATAAACTTACACAAGTAAGTGCAAGCCCCTAAGAAACTCCTGATTTCAGTTATGGTACTAGGTCTAGGACACTTAGTGATCACTTCAACCTTCCTTGGATCAATCTTCCGTTTTCCACCACCAACAATGAATCCAAGGTACACCAACTTCTCTTTTACAAACTCACACTTCTTTACGTTCAACTTCAACTGGCCTTCATGTAACACTTTAAAAACCTTCTCAACGTGAACGAGATGCTCTTCCCAAGTTCTGTTGTATATTAGGATATCATCCAAGTAAACAATCACAAAATCTTCTATAAAAGGTCGTAGCAAATCATTCATCAAACGTATAAACGTCGTTGGAGCGTTACACAAACCAAAAGGCTCACCAACCATTCGAACAAGCCTTGTTTGGTTTTGAAAGCAGTCTTCCTGTAGATGGTGGATTTTCAACAAGGGCTAAATTCGTAAACTCATAATTATACGAAGCTCTGATTCAGCAATCAGACGTGAGTATCGAGACACGGGTCTCTCATCGAATTCTCAACGGAGAGTACTTTCTCTCAGAGTACATGTAGATATGTAGTCTCACGACTAGACAACGGCATATCTCATGAATACTGAATACTTTCAGTGATTATTTCTATATAGAATCACGAGATGGACGGCTCCTAGACAGCTTGCTCTGCTAGTATAGAGCGATGACGTCTTCAGGAACAAACAACAAGTTTACCCTGACTATAATAAATAATTAACCTATGCAAAATAAATGGTGAAGGTGTATTCAACGAAGATACACTAACAGTCACCGCACGAATGAGTATTTCAAAAATACAACGAAACGATGAACCTATGCAAAATAGAGAAGAAAATAATAAATAATTAAAAATATTGACCAGGGTACTGGGAGCACAGACACACGACCGACCGACCGTGTCGTGGTCAATCCCACGCCAGTTTTATATTTTTAATGCATTTTTATTATTTTCCATGATTTGATGAAAATCTTCGCATTTTATCAAATCTCCTTCGTCACGAGGAAACTCCTCGGTTTCATGGTACTTTCATAAATCCATACAAAATAATATAAAATTAAGGAAAGGAGTGTGGGGCGTGACCATTGGCCAACCGGCCATGCTTTGGTCCCAACCGGCCCACACCCACGGTTCCTTATTGTTATTATTTCTCTAATTTCATGAAAAACTCCTTGATTTCATGGTATTTTTGCACAAATCATCAAATAATAATAAAATAAAATAAATTATGAAAACTTGTGGGACCGAGCCTTCGATGGCCGGCCATGCCCTAGACGGTCCCACACGGCCCTTTGTTTTATTAATTTTCCTTGAATTCATCAAATTCCTTGATTTCATGGTATTTCTCTCAAATTAGGAAAAATTCCCTCAAATCATCAAAAATACCTAAAAAATATTAAAAAATTATGAAAACTCGTGGGACCGGGTCCAAGCCGTCCGCCATGCCTCCACGGTCCCACATGCCCTTGTTTTTATTATTTTAATATTTTTTGCTTCCCTGAACTCATGAAAACTCCTTCAGTTCATGGAAACTCCCTAAATTCATCAAATTTCTCAAAATTTATGAATTTTTCATAAAATCATTATAAAATTAGTGAAACTTGTGGGACCGGGCCCTGGCCGGCCGGCCATGCCTCCACGGTCCCAAACACCCTTTTTTTATTATTTTAATATTTTTTTGCTTCCCTTAACTCATGAAAACTCCTTCAGTTCATGGAAACTCCCTAAATTCATCAAATTTCTCAAAATTCATGAATTTTTCATAAAATCATCAAAATATTATAAAATTAAGGAAAAGGCACCACGGTAACGTGGTCACAACCGTCCGACCATGCCTTGACCACGACGGTCCCACGCCTCCTCATTCCTTATTTTATAATTATTTTTCATCATCTCATGGTGTTTTCCTCAGTTTCGTCGAAACCCTAATTTTGGCATATTTTCTCGAATGGATGCTCAATTGCACGCTAGAAAATATCAAAATTCTCAGGACTGAGACGCGGACGTCTTGGAGACACGAGGACGCCATCTTGACCGACCAAGATTGGCTCTTTGGCTCACGGAAGTCGGTCCCATCAATTTTCACAGTTTTGACCTAATTTACACAATTGCTCGTATTAGGTCCAAAACTCTCCCAAACACTTTGAATTTTCATGAAGTGATCGTCATGCGGTCACGGGACAACCAAGGGCCGGTTTCATGACTCCATGGTCGGTCCCTCGCCTCGTCATGATTAATTAGGTTTTCTCACCTAAGGCTCAGACGAGCATTTTCGAATAAATGATTAAACCAACATTTAATCATTCTTTCACCAACAAATCGTCAACTCTTCAGGAGTTCTTCGTATTTGCTCACGTGAGCATACAGACACTACATGGTTGATCCACGATCCATGTAGTCGCTCCCTCCTTCATCCCATGGTTGAAATTCTGACGAACCATGAATTGATCATCAATTTATCAAATTAGGGTTTCTGAATCCAAGGATCATCATTCCAGATTCTAACCTTAATAATTTTTATGACGACCTCCTGTTCATTAATTTTATTAATTATGCTCGGTTCAATGACCAGTATTCTAATTAATATTTTTGGTACGCTGCCAATAATCCATCAGATGAGCAACACATGCTCAGATGATCAAATATTCAACAATTTATCACATGAGAAACACTAGCTCAGATGCAGAATATTTGCTCAATATTGGTTCAAAAATCAATGTTCAACCATCCATCGAATGAGCAATACTTGCTCACTTCATCGTAAGAACTATACCTCTGTCTCATGACATGTTCAATTCATGAGTTTCAGAACATCATGTTCAACTCAACGACTACATGGAATCATCGTCCCATCAAACCACGAAGTCATCAATTGACTAACAAACCACGAGACGTCAATCGTGTCACTTGGGAGGATATCACTTAGGGGTTTTGGTCTGGCGGTCTACGACACGTGTGTTCAAACACACATGGAATGTGAGCAAGTCATGCAATCAGTTGAAGGAATTCACGAGGTAGTGGGTGGAAAATCGACCAAGTCTCCACACGTTGAGCAACTGGTTTCAAACACGATCTCCACTTCCCCACTCCTTGATTCCATCAACTGTCACACTTTATGGAATCATGGTGTCTACAATTCCAGCAATATAAATAAGTCTCTGAATCATGATTGAAGCATCATCAGTATCATCAATCTCACGTCTCATCGAAAACACGAGATCATCAACTCATCAATTGAGCAACTACTCTCAATTGAGAAATTTCAATCACTCAGAGCTTATCGTATTCAGAATTCACATACCCACAATCTTTGATTACCATTGATTCCACACATTTCTCAGCTTCCCTCCTACAGATCAACCCATCCTCTCTTGTGACCGAATTTACTCTGGAACGGTCATTGTCTTGATTTAGGCTGGAGTACTACATATTGATCTCTCGAATCTAAAGCACCCCCTTTGTAGCGGTGCATCTGTGTGAGGTTTAACATTTCGCTCGGTTCGAAGAGCCTCCTCCGTACGGTCGTCTCCTCAATTCCTTAAAAACCAGCAAATCGTTTTCCCCCATCTACAGATTGGCGACCACAGTGGGATATTAATCTCTCGGTTGCAATCTCACAATTTTACAAGATGGTTGAACTCAGGTAAGGTTCAGTTACAAATCTTAATACAAACCGTGCTAGCACTAGCAACAACAATAATCAGAATATCCCGGAGACAATTCCGACCTCCAACACTGATGGTGGTGATGTTACTCCTCCTCACGTCGAAGTACATCCACTGTCCGGACGACACCCTAAAGAAGTCATAGGAGATCCACCGCCTACCATTGCTGATCTTATCAAAGCGCAGGAGACTCTTGCAAAGAACCAGACTGACATGGATGCTACACAGAAGGATCTATGTAATTATCTCAAAATTATTACTGACAAGATGTCAGAGAAGACTCAAGATAAGGGAAAGGAGAAGGAGAAATCCTCGGACGACGGTCCTGAAGTAATTCCAATCCATACAGTAGAAGACGACGAAGTCCACAAAACTGCTGCAGACAACTCATCAGCGAAGAGATCACCGAATTTCATCACTCGCGAGGATCTGGAGCACCTCTTAGAGAACCATGGAAAAGGTAAGACATCGCATGACCATCGTCATCAACCTCCTTATCCTGCCGCTATTCAGAGGATTCCACTCCCCAAAGGTTACGTTTCTCCAACTTTCACCTTATATGATGGAACTGGTAATGCTCGGGAATATGTCTCTCATTTTCTCGAAGCCTTGGGAGAACATGAACATAATCATGTAGTCTGTCTCAAGGAATTCTCAAAATCTCTGAAAGGCATGGCATAAACCTGGTATAACAAAACCACACCAGGGACCATCAACAATTGGGGAGAAATGGTTGACGCATTTTACAGGAAATACTTCTTCGTGTCATAACAAGTCACCCTCTCCGACCTTAGAAGAATGTTTCAGAGGGTCAGTGAAAATCCCAATGATTATGTGAAAAGGTTCAGATTCCACGCTCTGGATTGTCATGACCCAAATGTTACGGAGCAACAACTGGTGGACTTGTGCATCAATGGCATGCTCCCGGTCTACATGGCCTTGCTAGAAAACCTTCGATTCCAGACTTTCTCAGAGCTTCACGAAGCTGCGAAGAGGTCGGCAACCACTGCACCCGCTCTTTTGTAAAGATCAAAGTCAACAAAGACTGAAGATTCAAAAGACATTCGAGGAAGCAGGCGTCTGATCAACAAGCAGTATAACCTGCAACCCTCAACAAATGCTGTCGTGGAAGGGAGTAAGCAAAAAGCAGAACCACAACACAAGCAGACTTCCTCCACCCCGTCAAAGACACACAAGAAGTAGAATTCGAAAATCCCTCCTCAGCATACGGAAGATCCAGAAACACCTGATTTTCCCTGTTCAATGGAAGAAGTTAATGAACAACTCGATGTATGGATTCAAGACGGCACTATCAAATTGCCTTATGTCAAGAAGGAACCAACTGAAGAGGCCATGAAAAATCCTCGGTATTGTCGCTTCCATAGATACGTCAGCCATCCCACGAGTGATTGCAAAATTTTGAAGCACATATTCAAAGAAAAAGTCGAATCAGGAGAGCTGAACCTGGGGACTGATAGGGTGCACAAAAACCCCCTCCCCGTCAGAACTTTTACCATCTCCGAACCTTATGTCAAGGAAACGGTCCAACCTCTGATCGAACATGTCTGCGAGCTGTTGTATCTTTCAAAAGCTCAAAGGAAAGACATGTTTGCTGCACTGAACCACATCGTGTCCGGAAGACGTCCGCTGATCCAAGAGACTATCACCGGACCTTCAGCCACTGACACATAAATGTATGACTGGGGACTGCTCACCACAGTGCACATTAAATAAAATGAGTTCAAGAGGGCGTTCATCGATGTTGGTACCTCCGTCAACATCATCCCTTTGAAAACTCTCAGAGCATCTGGTATTACTCGACGGGAAGCCACCCACGCTCCCATAGCAATCAGGGATCACGAAGGAATCTCCAGAAACTCATATGGCTTCATCACTCTCAAAGTTACGGAAAGATCGATCTACAATGAGGCCAAGTTTTTCATAATCCGGGAAGACCCTGGGTACGACATGGTCCTTGGGAGAACTTGGATTCATGCTGAAAGGAAAACGATGCCTTCAACAAATCTTGTCATCGACAAGGACTCTGAGTCGGAAGACGAAGCAGAGGACGCACCCCCGTTTGAGCATCTGGAAGAAGTAAAAACTCTGATGGGACTTACACAGGAACTTGGAGATAATCCTCACACCTTTGTCAGAAGGTTTCGAGCTCATGCAAGTCTTATTCCTCCTCTTACTCCAATATTACCAATGTTCAAATACGCTACTATGGTCCAAGGACTTCTCCCTACGAATAATTTAGCAGTCATCAAAAGCTACGAGTGGGTAACTTCACCTCAACAATATTACACTCAATGGTTGGGTTCAGAACTTCTTCAAATCGGTCACTCCATCGAGAGGTTTATTGCTGAAGACTTGGCTAAGCATGATCAACACTATGCTGGATACTCTCTTCCGCGCGAGTGTCCGTACGGGGCACAATCGAGGAATTATATCAAACAGGGAATTCCGAATCATCAGAAGATATTCAAGGCGCGATCGACCAAGCCTAACAAGTTTCATGAAGGAGACCTGGTTCTCAAAGCAGTTCAGCGCGGTCTTCATTTTACAAGGAACTCCAATTGGGAAGGACCATTCATGGTCGCTGAATCCGTGGCCGGAGGATACTACAAATTGACCAACACAGATGGAAGAACCCTACCAATAATTCACGAAAATTGGATCAAGGCGTTTATCTGAAATTTGCATATCACTCACGACACGCAAGATAACGCCTACTTGCATGATTAAAGCATAAGCACGCCCAGGGTTCCTGTCAACGATCATGTGGCCGAACTTCTTCCATATCGTCTCATACAAGCGTGCATATCCAATGGGAACGCTGAATCCACCGACCAGTTCATGATACGGGAGTGAAGTGTTAAAGGGAGGATCGAAAGCCCCTGCAGTTGGATATTCATACACTATTATACGGTTCTCTCACTGGAGCGGCTCCCACGACCAAAGCAACAGTTCCTTCGGTATTCTCCGCTGCTCTCGGTTTCTTCTATCACTGAGGCAACAACCATCTGGGTTTCCATAACAGCAGACCTTCTCATGGCCTCGAAATGCAGGGATGGTCTCTTCATCAATAACTCGGAATGGTTAGAGTTATCATCATTGGCTCCAGTATCCTCAACTTCGGTATTTAGCACCTAATACGAAGATTACATGAGGTTAGAGTCACGAATCCAAAGGAGATTATGAAACACAGTATACCAGCAAGGAAACATCAAGGTTCATCATACTACATTCAAGACGAGCAAATAACATGAAAGTCATGAAAACATTTTACGATGAGTCCGTCTGAAGAACTGAACTCTTCCCTGTACTAGAGACGAACTGGGAGCAATCTACAAGGAATCTGAGGATGGGTCATATTCCATTCTCTTCGTATGGATGTCCTCTATGACATGTCAAAATTTCATGACAATCCGATGAACGAGCGGTAGATGTGGCCAAAATATCAAGTGATGCGCAATCTGAAAAAGTTCTGGAAGTCTCCTGGAAGTTTACTATTTCGCCTTTTTCAAGCTCTGAACGTGCTCAAAACTTAAAAATCTTCTTTAAAGCTTGGAAATTTTCCGGGCTTGAATTTGCACATGCATATCATCAAAATCCGACTCCGGACGAAGATTCTACAGCGTTTTTACTAAAAGCTGGGTTCTGAATTTTCTGACGACGAAGTTCGACTAAGTTTTCATATATTCACATGGGTTCTCATTCATTCATTCACAAGTCAGCACTTTTATACTTCTATGAAGAATATACAGGATATACTTACTTGAGGAGTCTCCAAAGTGTCCAAGGGGTTGGAATTGTCCACATCAACGACAAGAGGAACATCACTTCCATCCGGCTCCGAATCTTGGGAATTACCTCCATTCCCCTTCCCAGAGGATGATTGAGTTCCAGAATTCTCCATCTCCATGACGACATCCTCCTGTACACGTCCTTTACAATCAATATTTTCATCCATGAAGCAACATTTGAACATGTGAAGAAATACTTACAGTTTCCTCACTCAAATCAGCATTGCTTGTTCAGTAGCAGAAAATTGAAGACCTTCAAGACTTGATGGAGTAAAATTCTGCAACAAAATTAACAACGTTGGCTTCATGATTCTAATGCTAATAGCAATGAAAGTCACGTGAGAAATATTGGGAACTCACCAAAGCACCAACTGGGGACTTTACGGTATTGGTAACAGCTTATAACCTTTATGCCTGCCTTCTCCGCCATGAATAACCTCAGTCTCTGAGAAATCTACACCGATTCGAGGTCGTATATTACGACCGTCTGTGGTGAAATCCAGTAATATAATCAGAATACAGTTCTTATAATTTCGTGAAGATTATATGAAGAAACATACCTGAGAGCATCCTGGAGACGACTTTCGTTTATCACCAGAAAGATACTTCAATCTTGGTCGACTGGAAATCATCTCAGCCGAAGGAAGATCCTTGAATGGAGGTCTGGGAAATCTTACAAAGCCACGCAAACGCCCAAGTTGCTGGTCCCAGAATTCTACATAACCTGGGGTTACATAGGCGAATCTATCAGAACCAGGAAACCAGTAGACTACTCCCTTCCACGTGAGTATGATCCAAATGAGTCCTGAGTTGCTCAACTGATGGCTTCCTTCTCCTATGGTTGGAACACACTGATCCATACCCATTTGTCGAGCTGCTCTATCAATATTGTACTCCTCCACTGAAAGCTCTCCAAACGTGACTGATAGCAAATGACCAGGAGTGCAACTCAACATGAAAGATCTTTCGCCATCACTCAGATGCGCACCAGACGTCAAACTCGTGCCTTCTCCAGTATTGAAAGTCATCGGCTGAGAAAATAATCAGGGACTGACACCCACGGGCGAAAATTGAACTCAGATTCTTCATCTAACACATCAATAAAACGTATTTTAGAACGAGGCTGCTTGGTGGACCAACGCATGATCCTAGCATTATCTTTCTCAGGGAAAGTATGGCGCGCATCAGTATTCGGTCCTTGCAGAACATTACGTGGAGTAGGTGCATAATTCTTAAAATGCTCCCACAAAAGCTTGAAGAAACATCGTGTTGGCATAACACTCAATCTTCATAGAGCCGTTCGACACACTGGAGTCTATAATCAAGGAGTCCAGGTTGTAATACAAGGAGCCTAAGAATAAACTACCTATCGGAAGTTGCTCACCTTGAGCCATCTTAATAGCAAAGGGAATCACAAAAGGCTTCAACAAGTTTCCACTGTCTTCAAAAACGTCTCTGGACAACCATAAACATAAGAAAGCAGCAATGGGTAACATACCGTCGATGGGTTTATCAGAAACCTCGTCTTTGGGCCACCAGTGTGTCAACCAGGAAGCATAGCATCCTTTACTACCAGCCTTATTCGCTTTCTCCATTGCAGCTGTCAAGACATGAGAAACGACGGTCTCCTCATCTGAAAGATCCCCAGGAAGATTGCCCGTGATCGGGAGATGCATCAGAGCCGCCACGTCTTCCAAGGTAATGGTAAACTCTCCCATCTACATATGAAAGTGTGAGTGGGAATGCACCAGCGAGCAAACAGAGCCACAATACCACTTGCGTCATGATAAATGAACAACTCTCCAGAAGCTTGAATAGCTCTCGTCACCTGCGCCTGGTCGAGCATAGTCCTCACATGAGGAAAACCCAACATATGCCTCGCCCAGCCGGAAATTTCTCCAAAGGTCGTCGAGAAAGCTTAAACTCTATGATTGATGAGGCGAAGACCCCTCGTTCAAGACAAAATCGAATCACTGTCTTAGGAGTCACCAATTTCTTCTGAGTAACAGTTCTGGGATTTATCAAAAGACGATACACTGGGGATTTCAAATGTTGCTCAGCTCCTGGGATATCTTTTTCAAAGAATGCATCATCTATGTTCGGGACATTCTTAATCCCAGGGATTTCGTCTTCGTCTCCCCCAACGGAAGTTTCATCCATGCATGTCTCATCTCTGGAGATACCATCATCAACGCACATCTCTTCCCTCGAGGCGTCGTCAGCTTGGGAATTGGACATCTTTGCTAAGTAGCTGAAAAGGTTCACACTACATTCTACTTCAGTATGCCGTCCAGATATAAATCAAGGAAATACAAGCAAAAATGGTAACTCTTAACTCTTACCTTTTATACTTCCACTAACAATGATAGTAATGCTAGAGTTAACACCCAAAATCGTTCGTCTCTTCGAAAACTGCAAAAACGAACGAAACTTTATTTAATTTCCGAAACTGATTTTTCATGAAATCACGGACACAATTTTCATAATGTGAACATTCACACAACTGACCTATGAAGTTTACAACAATAAAATATTTCATCATAAATATATGTCTATCTTCGAAGGTTCCTCAAAACCCACGTTTCTGATTTTTCGAAAAAACAGCAATTAATGCAACTTGCTACATAAATTCTCAAGATTTTATCTAATGAAAAAAATCATGAAAATAAAATATATCATATTTTCACAATATCACGGCTCATATATATATAAAAAAAAAATTTTTCCTTCGTATCGTCGTTATTTGTCTTTAAAACGAAGGTTTATTTCAAAAAATATGTGAAAGCTCACATCTCATACATATGATAAAGTTTTGTATTTACATGAAATCATAAAAAATTTTATCACTGGACACAAGTTCATCATACATATTTTCCTTCGTGTCATCGTTATTTGTCTTTAAAACGAAGGATTATTCCGATTTCATGAAAATTCACTTCTTTTATGATGAAACCTTGGTATACATGAAAGCTCATACACTAAGTTTTATCACTGGACCTAGGTTCATATTAAAAAAAAATATCTCCTAAATCAGGGATTATTTAGTTTTCAAAACTAACGATCGAACGAACATACGTTTACAAAAACCAGGGTTTTTCATAAAACTCACATCAATATACACATGTATATGATTTAACATGATCACTCATGAAATTCATGTAAACAACAGAACATCAAAAAAAAAAAAAAAAATCGCTCACCTGGTCGACGGGCCGGACGGTGGCGGCGACGGTCGGCGGTGATCGGCTCCGGCGGGAAGTCCTCCACTCGTGCTGACGTGAAGGTGAGGGAGAGGTGATGAAGGTGTGGCCGTTGAAGGAGAAATAAAAAAAAAGGATTAATCCTTTTATACAATTTTATTTCCAAAACCTAATTTCACAAGGATTTCCTTATTGGGCCCGACCCGGAATCCTAACCGACCACGGACTCGTCGTCCAAACCAGCGGTTCAACACCAATTTATGCTCATCAAACACTCCAATCATGACATTGAAGCCTTCATCAAGTCGTGGTTTGCTCATGCTCTTCTAAATCCGGTAACGTCTCAACTTACGACTAAGTTCAATTACTGGTATTATTATTTATGGCCGGAAAATCACCATTTAATGCTGACTGAGGAAACACGCTTTCCTCAGTAAGCAGGGGACTTAATGTAGATGGTGGATTTTCAAAAGGCTAAATTCGTAAACTCATAATTATACGAAGCTCTGATTCAGCAATCAGACGTGAGTATCGAGACACGGGTCTCTCATCGAATTCTCAACGGAGAGTACTTTCTCTCAGAGTACATGTAGATATGTAGTCTCACGACTGGACAACGGCATATCTCATGAATACTGAATACTTTCAGTGATTATTTCTATATAGCATCACGAGATGGACGGCTCCTAGACAGCTTGCTCTGCTAGTATAGAGCGATACGTCTTCAGGAACAAACAAGTTTACCCTATATAAAGGATATGACTTACCGGCAAGCTCGTATCAGGATAATTAATGCTCCTAGACAGCTTGCTCTGCTAGTATAGAGCCACAAAGTTAATTATTCCTAATTGCAATCGCTCATATTCCATGGTCGAATCCACGACTGGTCCCATGGAATGACAATAACAATTGTTCTGATTCTATGATCGAATCCTGACTTGATCTCATAGAATAGCAATAACTATATCTCATTACTCATTACTGATTTCATCGAATCCACAACTGGTCTCATAAATGGTAATAGATAAACCTTAATTACTCTGATTCTATGGTCGAATCTACGATCCCATGGAATGGTAATGCTCACTTTATTATTCTGAATTCGTAGTCGAATCCTCAGCTGATCCTATGAATTAATAATAAACATCTTATTACTCAGTTTTGTGAATTATTCTCCACTGAATTCCACAATTAGTAATAAATAATCAACAACCGGGCGTCTGAGCTACCTCTAAGTAAGCCCCGATTCAAATGGTGAAGGTGTATTCAACGATGATACACTAACAGTCACCGCACGAACGAGTATTCAAAAATACAACGAAACGATGAACCTATGCAAAATAGAGAAGAAAATAATAAATAATTAAAAATATTGACCAGGGTACTGGGAGCACGGACACACGACCGACCGACCGTGTCGTGGTCAATCCCACGCCAGTTTTATACATTTTTATTATTTTCCATGATTTGATGAAAATTCTCTCATTTTATCAAATCTCCTTCGTCTCGAGGAAACTCCTCGGTTTCATGGTACTTCCATAAATCCATAAAAATAATATAAAATTAAGGAAAGGAGTGTGGGGCGTGACCATTGGCCAACCGGCCATGCCTTGGTCCCAACCGGCCCACACCCCGGTTCCTTATTTTATTATTATTATTATTTTTCTCTAATTTCATGAAAAAACTCCTTGATTTCATGGTATTTTTGCACAAATCATCAAATAATAATAAAATAAAATAAATTATGAAAACTTGTGGGACCGGGCCTTGGCCGGCCGGCCATGCCCTAGCCGGTCCCACACGCCCCTTTGTTTTATTATTTTATTATTAGTTTTCCTTGAATTCATCAAATTCCTTGATTTCATGGTATTTCTCTCAAATTAGGAAAAATTCCCTCAAATCATCAAAAATACCTAAAAAATATTAAAAAAATTATGAAAACTCGTGGGACCGGGCCCAAGCCGGCCGACCATGCCTCCACGGTCCCACGTGCCCTTGTTTTTATTATTTTAATATTTTTTGCTTCCCTGAAATCATGAAAACTCCTTCAGTTCATGGAAACTCCCTAAATTCATCAAATTTCTCAAAATTTATGAATTTTTCATAAAATCATTATAAAATTAGGAAAACTTGTGGGACCGGGTCCTGGCCGGACGGCCATGCCTCTACGGTCCCACACGCCCTTGTTTTTATTATTTTTATATTTTTTTTCTTCCCTGAACTCATGAAAACTCCTTCAGTTCATGGAAACTCTCTAAATTCATCAAATTTCTCAAAATTCATGAATTTTTCATAAAATCATCAAAATATTATAAAATTAAGGAAAAGGCACCACGGAACCGTGGTCACGACCGGCCGACCATGCCTTGACCATGGCGGTCCCACGCCTCTCATTCCTTATTTTATAATTATTTTTCATCATCTCATGGTGTTTTCCTCAGTTTCGTCGAAACCCTAATTTTGGCATATTTTCTCGAATGGATGCTCAATTGCACGCTAGAAAATATCAAAATTCTCAGGACTGAGACGTGGACGCCTTGGGGACACGAGCACGCTATCTTGACCGACCAAGATTGGCTCTTCGGCTCACGGAAGCCGGTCCATCAATTTTCACAGTTTTGACCTAATTTGCACAATTGCTCGTATTAGGTCCAAAACTCTCCCAAACACTTTGAATTTTCATGAAGTGATCGTCAGGCGGTCACGGGACAACCCAGGGCCGGTTTCATGACTCCATGGTCGGTCCCTCGCGTCGTCATAATTAATTAGGTTTTCTCTCCTAAGGCTCATACGAGCATTTTCGAATAAATGATTAAACCAGCATTTAATCATTCTTTCACCAACAAATCGTCAACTCTTCAGGAGTTCTTCGTATTTGCTCACGTGAGCATATGGACGCTACATGGTTGATCCACGGTCCATGTAGTCGCTCCCTCATTCGTCCCATGGTTGAAATTTTGACGAACCATGAATTGATCATCAATTGATCAAATTAGGGTTTCTGAATCCAAGGATCATCATTCCAGATTCTAACCTTAATAATTTTTATGACGACCTCATGGTCATTAATTTTATTCATTATGCTCGGTTCAACGACCAGTATTCTAATTAATATTTTTGGTACGCTGCCAATAATCCATCAGATGAGCAACACATGCTCAGACGATCAAATATTCAACAATTCATCACATGAGCAGCACTTGCTCAGATGAGGAATATTTGCTCAATATTGGTTCAACAATCAATATTCAACGATCTATCGAATGAGCAATACTTTCTCACTTCATCGTAAGAACTATACCTCTGTCTCATGACATGTTCAATTCATGAGTTTCAGAACATTATGTTCAACTCAACGATTACATGGGCTCATCGTCCCATCAAACCACGAAGTCATAAATTGACTAACAAACCACGAGACGTCAATCGTGTCACTTGGGGGGATATCACTTAGGGTTTTTGGTATGGCGCTCTACGGCACGTGTGTTCAAACACACATAGAATGTGTGCAAGTCGTGCAATCAGTTGAAGTAATTCACGAGGTAGTGGGTGAAACTCGACCAAGTCTCCACACGTTGAGCAACTGGTTTCAAACACGATCTCCACTTCCCCACTCCTTGATTCCATCAACTGTCACACTTCATGGAATCATGGTGTCTACAATTCCAGCAATATAAATAAGTCTCTGAATCATGATTGAAGCATCATCAGTATCATCAATCTCACGTCTCATCGACAACACGAGATCATCAACTCATCAATTGAGCAACTACTCTTAATTGAGCAATTTCAATCACTCAGAGGTTATCGTATTCAGAATTCACACACCCACAATCTTTGATTACCATTGATTCCACACATTTCTCAGCTTCCCTCCTACAGGTCAACCCATCCTCTCTTGTGACCGAATTTACTCTGGAACGGTCATATTCTTGATTTAGGCCGGAGTACTACAGATTGATCTCTTGAATCTAAAGCACCCCCTTTGCAGCGGTGCATCTGTGTGAGGTTTAACATTTCGCTCGGTTCGAGGAGCCTCCTCCGTACGGTCGTCTCCCCAATTCCTTAAAAACCATCAAATTATTTTTTCCCATCTACACTTCCAGGTATCATCTTCTATAACTCTCATATGGTGGTATCCGAATTTGAAATCTAACTTTGTACAGACTCGAGCTTTTTCCAACTGATCCATCATGTTGTCTATCATAGGTAGAGGGTAATGATTTTTGAAAGTGATCTTGTTTAATACTCTATAATCAATACACATACGCCACCCTCCATCTTTCTTTGGTACCAACAATACTGCTGATCCACAAGGTGAAGAACTTGTCACTATCATTCCTAATTCTAGGAGTTCCTGGACTTGTTTCTTGATCTCATCAGATTCCTCAATGGTCGTGCGATAAAGACCTACATTAAGTAGGGAACTCTACCCGGTAAACATGATTTAATGCTCCACACTCCTCTTTGGCGGTAACCCTATGACATCAGAAAATAAATCCTTGTATTTCAACTTCAACCTTTATAGGTCGCCTTCTTGTTGAGCATCAAGGATGCTAAACATACTCTAATCGGCTCCTCTTCAAGAGAACGGATCACAAGGAGAATGAACTTTGTGCTAGCATTCACCAACCGCTTAGCCCGAGTGGCTGTGATTAAGCTTGCTCCCTCAAGAGGAGAATCTATATCCCGAATCACAAAACTTCCCCCATCTTTGGTAAAGGTATACTTTTTTTCCCTCCTGTGTAGAGTTGCATCTCTATCCCATAGGTAAGGACTACATAGTACTACCTGGCAGACATCCAAAGGAACTACTTCGCAAGTAACTTCGTTAATATATGACTCATCTAGAGCAAATTTGAACGTGCACTGTTGTGAAACTTGTAAGCCTCCTTCCTTTTAAAGCCATCCTAAAGGGTATGGTTTTGGATGTTTGATAGTCTTCAATCCTAACTTTTACACCAAAGAATTTGAAAGTAAGTTCTTATGACTTCCCGGGTCAATAAAAACATCAACTAGTGATGTTTTGACTTGCATCTTCACTGTGAAGAGTCGCTCCCTAAGATCATCTTTTGAAGGTCTTTCTTTTTCCCCTGTCATAAGAGAAAGCTTTGAATTGGGTTCCGTTAGTCCGTGGACTTCCCTTGGAGTTTAAGCGGCTAGTGCTGCCTTCTTGGCTTCTTTCCTCTGCAACCCTTTAGGCTTTAGATGAGGGTTCTTAACCCAACACTTGTCGATAATGTGACCTGTTTGTTTGCAGTAGGTACAAGTCAAACCTTCCTTGTCAATAAACTTCCCTTCTTCTTTGCTCCTTTCACCTCCTTTTACAGTGGTACCTCCAGATTTCACCTTAGTATTTCCCTTTGAATCAGATTTCTTAAGCCTGCCTTCAATGGCATTAGCTTTTATACTTGCTTCGGAGATAGTATCCATCGAAAACATCTTCAACTCCTTCCGTATATACTCATGGAACCCGGAAATATACTTTATATAGATAACATGATCTTCCAAGTCTAAATCCAAAACCATAGCTTGATTCTGAAATTCTGAAGTATATTCTTGCACGGTTTGGTTGTAAGTATGCTTCAAGTTGTACCACTTGAACCCTCTCTCCTCAAGGTAGCCAACCGGATAAAACTGTTTCCTTACAAATTCCTTGAATCTTTTCCACGACAATACTCCTTTTCATAGGTTTTGTCTTTAATAAGATTTCCACCAGGTTAGAGCATGCTTTTGTAGATTCAATGCCGCGAAAGCAATCTTTCCTTTGAGCTATATTCAAAGAAAGAAAAATACGTCTCTAGACATTCAATCCAGTCATCCAATTTTTCTACATCGACACTCCCATCGTAAAGTGGAATATCAACACGAAAATCAATTTTCAGACTCTTACCATGAGGTTTAATTGATGTAGGAATTTTAAGAAAATCACTTTTCTTCTTCTCATCCTCTTCTTCTTCTTCTTCTTCTTCTTCTTCTGAATCGTCTTCTTCCGATTAATCTTTTTCTGAAGTTACAGGTGAAGGTGTAATCTTTTTCTTCGTCTTCCGCTTGGGTGTATGAGAACGAATACATTCGCTCAGTTCCTTCAGGGTAACTTGAATTGACTTTATGTATATCTGCAGCGTAGCCACCTTTTCTTCCATAGTTTGTGGTTCTCCTTCCTTAGGATCATCATCTGACTTTGTCATCCTTGATGCCCTTGTTTTCTTAACGTCTTCTAGATTCTCGAGTACCTCACCAAGCTTTATGTAGATAGATCTAGTGAAAACCATAAACCACAGGGATTTACCCTAAAATCTAAACTCGCCCTGATGCCAACTTGGTACGTATGATCTCTGTACCTTGGTAGCTATTACTATAAAGGCGGGATTCAGAATAATAATAGACGATAAACTTAGAAAACAGAACACAAGTAGTAATTTTGAAGAAAATATCTTCTCTAGATTATGAACATGAAAACAGTTACAATTCTCTCTTTTTTGCGCTCACAATCTTCTCTAACAGTGGTTTAACCTTAAACTATTTGCTAAGCTTGCACGAGTATTTTTCCAAGCTTTCTCTAGGTTTTATGTTCCTAGTACTCTGTGTGTCCTTAGATATTAGACAAAGCCCTCTATTTATAGCCTTCATCGTACTCAGTCGACCAAGGGCTTCTATTAGAAATCTATTTCCTAAACTAAGAGTATTGCCTAAAACAAAACTCTTCCCTAACTAGGAATTCTGCCTAGATAGAATTCTTCCCTAAACATAGCTTGAGGTTAACTAAGTTCCCTAAAGGAGTACAAATACACCTGTATCAAAATTTCATTTCTGATCCAAACAGGAAATTATGGACTGGTTTTCTACGAACACAAAAGTGTGTTCTAATTGTGGGAATATTATCAGAACAAAATCAAAGATCTGTACTGGGGCGCACAAGCAAAACACTGGAGAGCATGAAAAGTACAGGCGAGATCTACGTCGTCATCGTCGTACTAATTGATTTACATTAAAAAATTTCACCAAGGCGATCAATTTTATACTAGTTACTATATGCCCGAGTTCTTGGATGATCCTTGTATCCCGATGATTTTTCTTTTAGCGTTTTGTTTTGTTAGGCTTGTCTCTGACTGTCTGACTTCTTTTTTTATGTAATCTTTTGGATTGATATTAATAAAAAAAGATTTCCTTTCTGTCAGTCACTATTTTTTGTAATTTTTTCAGTTGCTCCTTTTAAAGCCCAAAGGTGCTTAGTTAGATCTTCTCTTAATATGTCTGTGGCAAGTCTATATTCTCTTGCCGGACGACAATGTTGCACACAAGATTCGGCCTCAAATCTTCATCCGGAAAACTAGTCCAGATTGGGTCACGTATGGTTTCTTCAATGACCATGTTATGCAGAATGATAAGTTAGCATAATTTTGTTCATTTCTTGAAGACCAAAAAAGCGTGTCGGCCATCTATGATGGCGAGCTTCCTTTTTAGTATGCCAAAAGCGCGTTCAACATCCATTCTGCATTTCATTTGTTGGGTGTTAAAGTAATTCATATCCTTCGAATTCGTCGGTCCAAAACCTACCTCACCATAAGCTTGAACCATAGTTGACCATTCTGGATAGATTCCGTCTCCTAGATAATAACCCTGAGTGTAGTGATTACCGTTGATGGTGAAATTACAGTGCGACGCGATCCCATTCTTAAGATCTTCAAATAATGGTGACTTATACAAAACGTTGAGATCGTTATTTGAATCCGAGACTCCAAAAAAACCATGCCAAAACCAACAATCTTAAGTAGCTGAAGCTTCCAAAATTACAGTTGGTTTTGGATAATGACCATTATATAGACTGGCTTTCCCATTCAAATAGACACGATTCCATATGCAGTCAAGACTACCTAGCATTCCTGGAAAACCCTTCACGGTGTTTTCTGCAGTTATTATTTGAACATCTTCCTGAGTAGGCTTTCTTAAAAAGGTTGTACCAAAATGCTAGACTATTGTTTCACAAAACAATTTGACATACCTAAAGGAAGTTTTTTTCACAATACGGATGTAATCATCCGTAGAATCCGATGGTACCCAGAAACATAGTATACAGAGGGCTGCAGTGACCTTTTGTTTTGGGACTAAAGCCTCGTACATGTTGTGCATCGTACTGATAATTAAATAAAGGTTGTACCTGACAAAGTGATGTGACTCAATAATGTTGTAGTAATAAGGTTCGTTGAGGCTTGTGAAAGCAATGATTTTTAGACTTATAAAACTTAAAAGTAAAGAAAACTTATTATAAAATTGACTTCAAGATATGAGAAAATAACCAAGACACTGATTCCACTATTACACATGAATTAATGATGGTAAATAATCCAAAACTCTAATTATCTTTTAAGTCCTTTATATCTTAACTCACTAATAATCAAGCAAATTCTCAAACATCAATTGTATCCCTTAAGCATAGATTATCTAAACAAAGCATAACCTATCTAATTGAATCACAACTGATTAGGAAAATTACGCAAACAATTTAAAACTCTGCAAAAGCAGTGAGTGAATTATAAATAAATATTAGAAAAAATAAAATAGTTACCAATTATTTATGCGTAAATAGCTTCCTCATTGCCTTGGTTGTGGGAGAATTAGTCGCTCATCATGTTGGAAACACGCTCAAAAATCATTATTATTGCACAAAGGGTGTTTAAATGATGAAAATGGATAAATAATTCAAAACCGGGTTTTGTAAAAATTATATTTGTTAAAAAAAAAAAAGACGATACAAAGGATGTGTCACTTTTAATGTTGCTCTAAGACCCACGGCTCTGTGTCGCAAACGCTGTAGCAAATAAGTCTGCCTCTGATGTACGACCCACGGCTGTGAGTCGTTGTTACTGTTGGAAAACGACGGTCTTGAATGGTCTGTTCTTCGTGTTCTTCAATGGAAGCAACAACAGGTCTCTCTGCAACTTGGTGTTTCGACTCTTTGGTGCTCTATTTCTCTCATAAACTCTCCGTCCGCTTCTCTGCTACCCCAGGATGATATTTATACTCAACAGGCGAAGAAAATCCTGAGTAATAACTCACAGTAATCTCTCTTATTCGGCAGTGAAGGGTAATATTCTCGGAATATTTTCTTTCCAAAAATCCTTCTCCTACACGTCTGCTGCTGTTGAATCTACCTTATTTACCTCTGACACGCTCCAAACTGTTGCTCGAGTCAACAAAACATGCTGAGAAATCGTTCAAACTCATGCAATCCCGTGAAATAACTCTTCCATGCACGGACTTCCCTATTTTCTTCCACACGATTATCTAGCCAAATTTGATTCAAACGAACACCCATACCAGCTTTCTATTGTCATATCACGTCTACCCATGAAGTTTCAGCGACTGAGTTAACTTCTAACCCCTCCAAATTCCGATCGAAAAATCCACAGTTTGAGAATGAAAATTTCCCGCCAAAACAAATTTAAACGAAGAAGAAAGGGTTGTCCCTTATCCAACAGCTGGGGTGAATAGCAAAGAAGGTGCCCCTTAGTAATTGAGGTGCCCCTTAACCAACGGTGAGAGTCCTAATAACGGTGTCCTTCAGGGTGCCCCGGGCAACTTTTCGAGCCGAAATTTCCAAAAATATTTATTTCCAAAAAATACCTACAAACACACAAAACACCATAATAAGGACGAAAATGAGTACTAACAATACGAAACATTGAGGACAAATTAGACATAAATGCGTCTATCAAATACCCCCAAACTTATTATTTGCTAGTCCTCGAGAAAAACTAAAAAAAAAAAAAAAACGAGTTAATCTCGGGAGGGTTTACCAGAGGTGTACCCACAAAACCATTACTTCTAATTGTTCACAAGTATCCAAAGAGCTATGAGGACATACATATTCTCAACCTATCTCCAAGTAACTAGAATGCCAGAGAAATTAAAGGTGTCAGCTCTAAAGCTGACTGAAGAAAAGGGGAGACACATCCGCAACACTTCTAGATAAAGAGATATCCGCTACACATCTAGATAAACATTGTAAGATGCGTCCGCTGCTTTATAGCTGGATAAGATTAGGAGAGAGATAAAGATGAGAGGGACATCTGCTACACAGCTGGACTAATTACGTGTGATGAGTTAAACCAGTGCTAGAAAGATCTTGTGCCAGATTGAAAGCGGACTAACAAAGCAACCAAATGTATCTTTCTTCGACTCTCTCATAGTGCTCAGTAGAAACAACGTCTTCTTCGGTCTTCAACTGTTGATGATAAACTATCGAACCTCATAGAACCTTGACAATTAACTCTTCTCTTTGATTTCTTGCTTGACTTATAAATTTCTACTTCTCTTTGGCCTTATTGAACAAAACGTAACGATGACTTTTTCAGTTTTTTTTTTTTTTTGGAAACAAAAATTACAAGACAACAATTTACATGGCCATGAGAGAAGGACTTTCAAAACTTGGATCTTCGAAACTTGTGATGTCTTGGTATCATGGATTCTAACAACTTATATCATTTGCTCTTATAACTTCAACTTTGATTTTTGAATTATTCTTTTCTATTGTTGCTTCTAAACCTAAAACGTCTTCAACTTTTTCATTAATTTTGATGTCGCCCTGCTTGTTGATGATGATAAGTTTCTACTGAGAGAGAGTCGCAATCCAGTAACTAAGACTACATTGTGAGGTTGCTTTGTCTTTCTGGCATTTCCTGACCTACTTGCCTTTCCATGATGGATGGTTAGGTCCATCACGGTTACCCTCTAAAAGGAACAAGTTCTCTCCTGAATTTCAAAGATCTCAATGTTTTTTTCTCTAATGTCTCAAAAGGTTGTTATCCCTCGCATTCCAATTTCTATCTTTTCGGTGAGAAAAATATGTAAACTTAGTTAACCGGATACCATGTGACGCTAGAAGTTTCAAAAGTGCAACTAAAAAGTTCTTCCCCACCCCCAAACTTAAATCTAACATTGTCCTCAATGTTTCTAATGAAAGAGCAATACCAAAAGTAAAATAACACGAGGAGAAGTTGGAAAGATAGTACCTGGGTGAAGAAAATCAAAAACTAATATACAACATACAACTTCCTCGATGGTCAATCAAGGGTAAATAGGGACCTCCTCAACATCACCTGTAGGAAAGGGCTCTAAAAAGGGTTTCAATCTCTGACCGTTAACTTCGAAGAACTACTACCATCCGGTGTCTCAATTTCAACAGCTCCATGAGGAAAGACAGTGCGAACAATAAAAGGACTCGTCCACCGAGAACGTAACTTCCAGGTAAAAGATGTAAATTGGGTATCATACAGAAGAACTTTTTGACCTGGAGAAAATGACTTCCGTAAAATATTTCTATCATGCACAAGTTTCATTTTGTTCTTATACTCCTTCGCACTATCGTAAGCATTTATACGAATCTCGTCCAACTATTGAGCTGAAGTTTCCTATGGGCTCCTTCCTTGTCAAGTGAAAAATTTAGTTGCTTAACAGCCCAATAAGCTCTATGTTCTAACTCAACAGGTAAATGACATGCCATGCCATGCCATACACAAGCCGATAAGGCGACATTCCAATGGGGGTCTTAAACGCAGTACGTAAGCCCATAAGGCATCCGTAAGCCTAGACGGCCAGTCTTTCCTATTATGATTAACTGTTTTCTCTAATATACGTTTTATTTCCCTATTGGAAACCTCTACCTGACCACTAGTCTGCGGATGATACGGGGTAGCTACCTTATGTGTAATACCATATTTCTTCATCAGAAGATAAAAGGTCCATTACAAAAGTGCGACCCTCCATCACTAATTATAGCTCGTGGTGTACCAAAACGTGTAAGTATATTATTTTTCAAGAACTCAATCACAACCCTATGGTCATTGGTTTTACACGCAACCGTTTCAATCCACTTAGAGACATAGTCTACGGAAACAAGATGTATAGGTTCCAAAAGAATTAGGAAACTGACCCATAAAGTCAATTCCCCACACATCAAAGACCTCAACAACTAAAATAGGGTTCAAGGGCATCATGTTCCTACGGGAAATGGTTCCTAATTTCTGGCAACGCTCACAAGTAACACAGTAACTATGGGAGTCTTTAAACAACGAATGCCAATAGAATCCACACTGTAATATCTTAGAAGCAGTCTTCTTAGCACTAAAGTGACCCCCACAAGCATGATCATGACAAAAGGAAATAATATTGGACTGGTCACTCTCAGGTATACATCTCCTAATAATCTGGTCTGGAAAATACTTAAACAAATAAGGATCATCCAAAAAGAAGTGCTTAACCTCGCTAAAAGCCTAGAACGATCTTGTTTACCCCAATGTTGGGGCATTCGACCAGTAACAGTATAATTCACCATATTCGCATACCAAGGTGCTTGGTAACAAAGAAAAGTTGCATCAGGAAAACTATCCCTTATAGGAGGGGAATCAACAACTAGCCTAGACAAGTGGTCTGCTACTACATTTTCGGCACCCTTTTTGTCTCTAATGTCTGGAGAGAACTCTTACAACAAAAGGATCCACCTAACCAATCTAGGTTTCGTATCCCTCTTAGACAAAAGATATTTCAAAGCAACATGATCAGTATATATGACGATCTTAGAACCTAAGAGATAGGGTCTAAACTTGTCTAAGGCAAACAAAATGGCTAACAGTTCCTTCTCGGTAGTGGTATAGTTAACTGGGCATCATTCAGAGTTTTGCTAGCGTAGTAAATCACATGAAGTATTTTGTTTTCTCTCTGACCTAGCACAACACCAATAGCATAATCTGAAGCATCACACATGATCTCAAAGGGTAAGTTCCAGTTGGGTGCCTGTACTATGGGGGCGGTAGTGAGTAAAGTCTTAAGCTTCTCAAAAGCCTCTAAACAAGCATCATCAAAGACAAACTTAACATCTTTTGCAAGAAAGTTGTAAAGAGGTCTAGAAATCAAGATAAAATCCTTAATGAATCGACGATAAAAACCTGCATGCCCTAAGAATGACCTAATATCTCATACAGTTTTTGGGACCTGTAAAGTCTTGATAAGCTCAACTTTGGCTTTATCTTACCTCTATACCATTAGAAGATACGATATGCGCTAAGACAATTCCTGATCGAACCATGAAATGACATTTCTCCCAATTAAGCACTAGATTCTTTTCCTTACACCTAGTCAACACTAATGACAAACGATGCAAGCACTCATCGAAAGACGAACAAAACACTGAAAAATCATCCATAAAGACCTCTAAAAACTTTTCTACCATATCGGAAAATATGCTCATCATGCAACGCTGAAAAGTCGCAGGGGCGTTACATAGCCCGAAAGGCATACGTCTATACGCAAAGGTACCAAAGGGACAAGTAAAAGTAGTTTTTTCTTGGTCTTCTGGGCAATAACGATCTGATTGTATCCTGAGTAGCCATCTAGAAAACAGTAATGCCTATGTCCAGCTAATCTCTCTAGCATTTGGTCGATAAATGGAAGGAAAGTGGTCCTTCCTAGTGACCTTGTTCAATTTCCTATAGTAATACAAACACCCAACCGTGGTCACTCGGGTCGGGATTAACTCATTGTTATCATTCTGGACTACAGTAATAACGGATTTAGATGGTAGGTTGTTCAGCCAGGTCTTGGCTTTGTCTCTCAGGGAAAAGGGAAACATCTTAAGTTTCAAAACTTCATCAGTAGGTCTTTTATTCTAACTGTCCCACAATTTCCTCAAAGTCCCTAATATGAAAATAAGGGTTATCATCATATTTTCCTAAGAATATAGGGATCATCTGAAGAATACTAGGTTTTATCTCGAAATTAGCCGTATTGGCTGGCAATTTAATGCATGAAACTCGGTTGGTCCTAGTTGGGAACATGTAATCTTTTAAAGTTGCCATCGCTGGCACAGCTGAAGTACTAGGGGTACTTTCCTTACAAAGAGACAGATTCTCAAAACTGAAGTTTCTAAAAACGGGGCTCTCAAAAGATTCTTCAGCTCCCTACCTTCACAAGAAGAACTACTAGGTTTATCACTAATCAAACGACTTAGAGTTTTTTTTTCGAAGCCGCTCTCGAATAACCTCGGGCATACACTAGAAAAACAAAAGAAAAAGAAAAATCCTAAAAGGAAGGGAAGTTCTATGCAAACAAAACAAGGCTGACTCCACCACAACAAACCTACTGATTTCTAGCAAACAAAAAGCATGATGGCTCCACTTAGATTGTTTCTAGACCAGCTTATAATCCTTCGAATGGAATTCGTTACAATTTGAGCAAACCCCTCTGGAATCAATCTGAGTCAAAGTAAGTTGAATAGAGGCGAGGGAAGCTGCGTAGAGCTTTGATACCCAAGGCCTCACCGCATTCCAAGGCGGCGCAGTCAAGCATTCAACTCACAGAAACCATCATGGACTTCGAAGTATGCTCAAAAGAGTAACCAATATTTTTCGAACGACTTTCCTATTAAGCTCGTTACCCTATAGGTCTCGTTCTATTCCAAATTTTAGGTTTAGGTTCGCGTTTGGTTTTGTTTTCCTAAGGCGGGAAAGAAGAGAATGGTGATGAAATCTGAACCCTTATTTTGTATGGCCAGTTCTTTCCCTTTACTAGGAAATTAAAGCATCCGTTTTCAAGTCCTCAGCATATATGCAAAAGAAGGAATACAGTAACTCGCTGATAGGGGATTCGCGAGTGTTTCGAAAAACTTACCTCCCGTTCCAGACGGGGGATGAACCACTGAAGTCGACTCGGGCCACAACTCTAATGTCGTGTACGAACCCGAGGGGCCGAGGTGATATCGTAATTACCGTCCTTCTCTGCAAAAAGTTTAATATTTAATACTACCCTTCCGTTGGGTTTAAAAATAAAAGAATGTCCAAATGTCCAAGTACAAAGTCCAAAAGAAAAGGAAAGTCTAAAAAAAATAAAAATAAAAACAAAATAAAATGTCTCTCTTTTTTTCTCTCTCTTTTTTAATAAAAACAAAAAAAAAAATCTTCTTTCGCTCCTTTCGCTTTGTCTTTTACTCGAAGTCTTTAAGTATTCACCAAAGCTTTGGGAAAATTTGCTTTCGCTCCCAATTCCAAAATCTGTAAGGAAAATACAAAAACCCAAAAACGTAAAGAAGAACAAATAAAATAAAAACAAATAAAAACCTAAAAACTCTAGCCTAAAGACAAGCCTGCGTCGGCGGCGCCAAAAATTGATGTGACTCAATAATGTTGTAGTAATAAGGTTCGTTGAGGCTTGTGAAAGCAATGGATTTTTAGACTTATAAAACTTAAAAGTAAAGAAAACTTATTACAAAATTGACTTCAAGATATGAGAATATAACCAAGACACTGATTCCACTATTACACATGAATTAATGATGGTAAATAATCCAAAACTCTAACTATCTTTTAAGTCCTTTATATCTTAACTCATTAATAATCAAGCAAATTCTCAAACATCAATTGTATCCCTTAAGCATAGATTATCTAAACAAAGCATAACCTATCTAATTGAATCACAACTGATTAGGAAAATTACGCAAACAATTTAAAACTCTGCAAAAGAAGTGATTGAGTGAATGATAATTAAATATTAGAGAAAATAAAATAGTTACCAATTATTCATGCGTAAATAGCTTCCTCATTTCCTTGGTTGTGGGAGAATTAGCCGCTCATTATGTTGGAAACACGCTCAAAAATCATTATTATTGCACAAAGGGTGTTTACAAATGATGAAAATGGAGAAATAATTCAAAACCGGGTTTTGTAACAATTATATTTGTTACAAACCAAAAAAAAGACGATACAAAGGATGTGCCACTGTTACTGTTGCTCTAAGACCCACGGATCTGTGTCGCAAACGATGTAGCAAATAAGTATGCCTCTGATGTACGACCCACGGTTGTGAGTCGTTGTTACTGTTGGAAAACGACGGTCTTGAATGGTCCTTTCTTCGTGTTCTTCAATGGCAGCAACAACAGGTCTCTCTGCAACTTGGTGTTTCGACTCTGTGGTGCTCTATTTGTCTCATAAACTCTCCGTCCACTTCTCTGCTACCCCAGGATGATATTTATACTCAACAGGCGAAGAAAATCCTGCGTAATAACTCACAGTAATCTCTCTTTATTCGGTAGTGAAGGGTAATATTCTCAGAATATTTTCTTTCCAAAAATCCTTCTCCTACACGTCTGCTGCTGTTGAATCTACCTTATTTACCTCTGACACGCTCCAAACTGTTGCTCGAGTCAACAAAACATGCTGAGAAATCGTTCAAACTCATGCAATCCCGTGAAATAACTCTCCCATGCACGGACTGCCCTGTTTTCTTCCACACGATTATCTAGCCAAATTTGATTCAAACGAACATCCATACCAACTTTCTATTGTCATATCACGTCTACCCATGAAGTTTCAGCGATTGAGTTAACCTCTAACCCCTCCAAATTCCGATCGAAAAATCCACAGTTTGAGAATGAAAATTTCTCGCCAAAACAAATTTAAACGAAGAAGAAAGGGTTGTCCCTTATCCAATAGTTGGGGTGCGAATAGCAAATAAGGTGCCCCTTAACCAACGGTGAGAGTCCGAATAACGCGTGTCCTCCAAGGGTGCCCCGGACAACTTTTCGAGCCGAAATTTCCAAAAATATTTATTTCCAAAAAATACCTACAAACACACAAAACACCATAATAAGGACGAAAACGAGTACTAACAATACGAAATATTGAGGACAAATCAGACACGTAAATGCGTCTATCACAAAGCTCGACAATATATATAGAAAAACCTCTCTTATATCCCCCGGTGTTGAGTACTTCTTCTTCGTTTTCTTATGTTTGATACGAGGGTTTTAAGTGCTAACGATTCGTGAGTTTTCCGCTGCCAAGTTCTAGATAGAATAAGGTTTGAGTGTGCTCTTCAAACTTTATTGAGATTGTTGTATCTTGGAGGCAGATGTCCAGTAGGGCTATATCAACATCCTTTCTGGAGTGTAGCAGCGCATTCTTGTCTTAAGGACAGTATGTTGAACATGCGCCTCAATCCACCATTACCAGTTTCTTCTTTCTATGGTGTTTAGCAGGATGTTCAAGACATCAACAGTTAACTAAAGGAGAAGACACAAAAAATCAGATAAGTGCCTCTTATATTATTTAGTTGTTTGATCAATTTTAATTGTTATTCCCCAACAATCTTAAGACAAGATTTATTTTTAATAACAATTAAAATTGTTAAATTGGGTTTAATCAGTTAGGATCAGTAAAGTGGAGTTTTGGATTTTTTGAACCCTAAGAAGCAAAGATACTTATCACGTATCTATATACAGCGGATAACAACACCTCATTAGTGCTGGGAAGTTTGATAGATATAAAGAGTCTCCCAAATTCCTGTTTTGCGAAAAAGATTATCTAGCTGGATGTGAACGTAGAATTAAGCTCTATAGACTACAGTTGAAGTTTCATTATCTATGTGACAGATTGGGTTTGGTTCGTAAATTCAATGACAGTTTTTTCCACTTTACTGTTTTTGTGATCATGATGAGCATATAACCGGTTAGTATGTGCTTATTAATGGCTTATGTACGTGGTGCACGGTGTGTTATAAAAATTGACCATCTCTTAGTTACTTGTTTAATCAAACATATCTATCGTGTTAGTGGAAACTAAGATTTCTGTTACGTAGTTGTTCGATGACTTGCCAATGAGAATTTTTTTTAATTCCAAATTTGAGACCATAAAATCAATATTGTATCTGTTGCTTTGATTTGGTTTGCCTAGTATTGAAATACTATTATTTGCGCCCCTTATTAGGATCAAATACGTGATTGATCTCCTGATCTAACCATGTCGATTATATTTCTTGCATCTCTCTGCTGATCAGGTGCTCGATTCTTGGTCAGGAAAATGCTACCACCTGTCAGGTACATTCAACAGTTCAACTTGGTACGTCGGAGAAAGAGATGACAGCAACAAGCTATCATATAGTCTGGTTACTACACATTGGTATCGACGTTCCGACTTGATACGCATGCTAAGGAGATGACAAGGGAATACCAGAATCAATTGGCCTTTGCGCAAGGAGTAAGTCATTGAGTTCAGTTCATTGGTATGACTTTTCTGAGGCACAAATCTATGGTCATTCAACTGCCATAATTGAATGAAGCAAAAAGTAGAGTAATATGTACTCAACTTAGTAGATACCAGTGGTGATTATTAATCTAAAATTGGTTTGAATTGGGAGACTTTACACGTTGGCATAAAGCTTAAGAAGACACCAGTATATAAGAATTTTGATTGTATCTAGTAAAACGTTTTGAATGTTTTATTTTGGAGACTTATATCGAAGACAATCAGATGGTCAAACGTTGCCACAGTGTTACTCATAATGGAAAAGTAATACGGTTTTCAGTTTCTCATGAGAAGGGCACTTTCCTTGCTCGTGCTTGATGAGGAAACTTTGGTTAAGAAATGTAGGGATGAATCATAGACAGTTGACTGGATTACAGGCAACACAAAGTCTTGGCCAAAGTGATATAAAAGTTTGTTAGATGTATATGCGGGCAAGCATTTTGTTGTAGATGTTATTCTGGCAATCACAACTTTTCTTCTTTGTTATAATTTGGTAATTGGTTGTGTGGTGGTACACCTGGTAACTATTGAGGAGAAGGTGTTCAAAGTGTAGTTGGTTTGTTGAATTTATGGGCTTCTCTAAACAGTAAACGAGGAAGCTAGCAATAGATTAGAACAAATAAATGCCAAGTACTGGACGATTCCAAGTATCTTTAGCATCCACTAGTTTAGATCACCAAGTGCAGATTGACTTAAAAAACAGTACTTGGAGTTAAGGATTGTACACTAGAACCCCATGAGACCTAAGGATATTAAGATGTATGATAACAAATTCCTTTTGTTTTATGGGAACACTAGCTAGAAGCATCAAATGAGGAATGCACTGAGGTGTATATTGCTGAAGTGTATACACTAGTCTCGTAAGCGGTTGAAATTGTACCACATTCTTGAATCATTAATTTTGATATCTAACTTGGTTGTAAGTGTAAGTTATCCAGGTAAACGATTTCCGTACGAAGATGAGGCGATGGATGCCGGAACTGGAACACTAGATTGTGCCAACAAAAGTGAGCCCTGCATCATGCAAAATTATACCCGGTGGTAGAGTAAGTTAATTTACAATTGATTTCCTACTTTGGAACTCGCGTCAGGTACCAAACCTCATCTGGGTGCGTGTTTTATTTCGAGTTGTGTAAATCTCATGTTGGAGTAGTAGGAATTGGTAAATTATGGTAAACAGACTCGTAACAATTATTCAATGTGACTGTCGTTGAGAAGGTATTTAGGTTGTGCAACTGTGAAAGGTATATGATGAATGTATCAAACAACCTTGAAGAAGATAAGAAAGACATGTGTTTATGGACCACTTCAGGTAGCCATAATTTAGAGAAAATAAGTAATATAGAAAATTGTTCGTCTTATTTGCACATGTCAGTGTGTAATGATACACAAGGGTTTTTGAGAAAGTTTCCTTGACAGGTTAATCCGATGATGAACAAACTATAAGGTTTGAATAAAATGAAGTACACCTGATGCAACCTGACTTTACATATATATTTGTATAAGCTTAGATATTAATCTTATTGATTGCCTCTATTATGATATATCTTGTGATACGATAAACATGTTTTATATCTACTAACAAATCGGTGTTGTTTAAGATTTGACAGGAAACTAATATGCGGTTGACGTGGTATAAAGGATCAGTAGGTAACCAAAGGAAATTTTGAGGATATAGTTTCTGTCTAAATTGTTTAGTATGTGTTGTAAAACAGATTTGCATGTCCATGTTTACCTTGGTAAATCACAGGGATGCTCTGACTAGAGGACCAGAGATTGGAATGCATGAGGTACATATTTAATTTCAAATATGTGATATATATTGCACTAACCTTAATTTTGAGGAAGCTATAATGAACGTACTAGTGAATGGTACATGTATTTTTTGTATGCTTTACAACCACTTATGGAATATTTGATATTTATGATTTGACTGAAAGAAAAAGTTAGTTGACATGATATAAAGGATCAAAGGGAACCAGAAGAATATCTGAAGGAAATGGTCTTTGTCAAACTCGATGCATTTAACGTGTGTTGTAAACATGCAGTATATCAGATGTATATAAATACCCTTGTATCGTGTCTCAAGAGAAGTATTGGGATGATCTGATTAAAGACTTGCCATACTTGAGGTACATCTTAAATTGTGTATGTAATACATAATGTACTGACCTTAAGAGATGTTGTTGTTTCAGGCCATGTAAAAATCTTAGCCTATGTGTGTATCCTCTTAAGGAGTGTCTGTCTAAGGAAGTCCTTAAAACAGACAAGATGAACTTGTATATTGAAGAAATCAAAGTTCGTGTGATTTAATTCAAGCAGAAGAGGAAGACGAATGATTACTAAGATGCTTCTTAGAAGATATTCCTCTGTGACCGAAGCATGTGGCCATCATTGCAGAAACTCAATTGACTATGTGAGTCTAAAGTAAATGAGCAATGACAAAGTCTAGACATACTCGGGGAAGGCTAATTCGGTAAGACAACTATACTATTTAATGAAGTAATTTAGTTGGTTCGTGAAGTCAAAAAGAGGTCTCAGTAGACATGTAAAGTCAAAAGAGAACCTCACAGACTTAGGGAAGTCAACAGAAAAATTAGTGGTCCTTTGACGAAAGGATTTTCTAAAGAGATAGTTCGTAATTATACATCGAGGGGGAATGGGACTTAAGATCATATAAAATAAACTTGCCATGAAGGATACCCAACCTTGCTGACTGGAGATCCCAAGATCAAGGTTTCGAATGAGACAACTAATTTATGGCGGGTAAAGGTAAACACTATCAGAGAATTATATTCTCTGTCCCTTCCCTATGGTGTAGATGTGATAGTGTGACTGCATGTGAAGGATGACTTTTAATAAGTCTTAATGAGTTCCATAGTTTCAATTTAAGATTGAAGTGGGGTGTAGCAGTGAATACTCTTGATGGAACTCACCTATCTGAATGAGGAAGTGGGTCGCTTCCTATGAGAGTATGAGCTAATTCTCTAGAGCATTCTGAGAAATAAGATACGTCCAGGGCCAAAATGGACACAACGGCGGAGCTTGGCAGCAACCTTGGAGATATCATGCGTGGTTGTTATCGCGAGTTACACCAAATGTTAGACAGTTCAAGACCTTATGGACACTGGCTAATAAGTAGTTCAGGTAACCTCTCACTAAGCAAAGGTTCAAGACCTTATGGACACCTATGCCTATTCGTGATATTTCCTGTTTTCCGTGTTTTATCGTATTTTTATTCATGTGGGGGATTGTTGGAAAAAATACGGTTTTATGTGAATAAAAAGTTATTATAAAACGGTTTTTCAAAATAATTAAAAGACCTTCCAAAATTATCTCTTGTTTTTATGGGGTAAGTTTAGCTTATATATATTTGGATTTGCACTAGGGTTTTGATATATATATATAAACCTCTCTTATATCCCCCAGTGTTGAGTACTTCTTCTACGTTTTTCTATGTTTGATACGAGGGTTTTAAGTGCTAACGATTCGTGAGTTTTCCGCTGCCAAGTTCTAGATAGAATAAGGTTTGAGTGTGCTCTTCAAAATTTATTGAGATTGTTGTATCTTGGAGGCAGATGTTCAGTAGGTTTATAGCAACATCCTTTTTGGAGTGTAGCAGGGCATTCTTGTCTTAAGGACAGTATGTTGAACATGCGCCTCAATCCACTATTACCAATTTCTTCTTTCTATGGTGTTTAGCAAGATGTTCAAGACATCAACAGTTAACTAAAGGAGAAGACACAAAAAATCAGATAAGTGCCTCTTATATTATTTAGTTGTTTGATAAATTTTAATTGTTATTCCCCATCAAAAACTACAACGACAAGAATTTGTGGCATTGGATCAAGGAGTTCAATATAGAATGGGAAGAGCAGTACTGGAACTCTCTATGGGTCTCTGACCTCGTGGCAATTACAAGGAACGATCAACTTCTACTGCGTTGCGTTACAACTCTCTATTGTTATTAATAGAAGATACTCTACCTTATTTTCGGTCACAGGATATTCTCCTTAATTGACCAAAATAATAATAATATATATGGCCATTATCTCTCAAAAGAGGGTAAGGCATTATACCAAAAACTCTATCATGGTATCGACCTAATAGCCGATCCTCTTCTTCTTCTTCACCTTCTTCACCAAAATCAACAATGGCAGGAGATAAAAAGACAATCCATCCGGCGTTTGCTATCAACAACATCAAAACCCTAATCCCTATTATCCTAGACATCAAACAGGATGAATACTCATCTTGGGTTTTTCTGTTTGAACTCCATCTTCAGGCTCATCGCCTTCTTTTTCTCATCAATGGAGCCAAACCCCCTGCAGATGTTGACGCCGACACCGTGCTCCAACTCGACGCTCTCTGTCGACAGTGGATGTTCTCCACCATGGCCAAGGATTTAATGCTCACCGTCCTCAAATCTGGCAAAACTGCTAAAGAGCTTTGGGATCATCTTAAGAAACTCTTTCAAGACAACAAAGGTAACCGCGCTGCGACTCTTGAACGTAAGTTTGTCAATCTTAAGTTTATTGATTGCACTAGTATTGATGATTACTGCGATAAGCTAAAATCCTTGTCCGATCGATTACTTGATCTTGACTTTCCCATGGATGACAAACGCCTTGTGATCCAACTTGTCAACGGCCTTCCGGAGGAATACAACACGGTAGCCTCTTTTATCCAACAATCAATGCCGACGTTTGATGCCGCTCGATCCCAGCTGCGTACTGAAGAGATTCTATGCTCCCAACAGCAATCACAGTCTGCACCTACTGCTCTTGCCGCTGCAGCTCCACCCACAGACCGCAACAACCAGCACTCACAGCGTGGTGGTCATGCCAGACGTGGTGGTCATCGCTCATCTGCTCCAGCCACCGAACCACCCCTGCTGCCAACACCTCCGTCCTCTTATCAGCTCTACGATGCACCTCATCCTACGTACAACATCCACTGTCCACCACAATGGGCAGTACCACCTTGTCCGTATCCTACAGCACCTCCGGCAACACATTGGCAGCAACCTTCCAGCCGCGGTTCCTTCCAAGGCCGTGGCCGTACTGGTCAGTCACGCGTTCGAACATCTAGCGTTGGACGTGCACAGGCATACCTTACTCCATCCACGGAATATCTTCAACCAAGTGACATTTCCGAAGCGTACAGCTCCATGAGTTTATACTCACCCGACGACGCTTTCTATATGGATACCGGTGCTACATCGCATCTCACTGCGGATTCAGGTACTTTGAATACTGTTTTTAATACTAGTAATATTCATTCCATCTTAGTTGGCAATGGTCACAGTATTCCAGTCACTGCCTCCGGTACCAAGTTCATAGATATTTCGTCCCGCACCCTAAAACTCAAAGATACTCTTGTTGCTCCCGACATAATCAAAAACTTGGTTTCTGTTCGTAAATTCACCACTGATAATCATGTGTCTGTTGAATTTGATCCGTCTGGTTTCGCTGTGAAGGATTTGAATTCGAGGAAGATTCTCCTTCGATGTAACAGTTCCGGGGAGCTTTATCCTATTACTGCCTCTGCCGTATCACCTTCAACATCGTCTCTGTCTCATCCTATATCCCTTGCCGTGTGCTCTCATGACATTTGGCACAGCCTTCTTGGCCACCCAGGGAAAGCTATCTTAGATAATTTACGTGCAAACTCTTCAATTCAATGTAATAAAACTCAGTCTACCAAACTTTGTCATTCTTGTCAAGTTAGTAAACATGTTCGTCTGCCATTTTTTGAATCAAATTTTGTTACTTTTGCTCCTTTTGATATCATTCATAGCGACTTATGGACCTCACCATTACATGTTGAGACCGGTTTTAATTACTATCTTATATTGTTAGATGACTTCAAAAATTATCTATGGATCTTTCCTCTCAAATTAAAATCCCAAGTTTATACCAAGTTCTTGGAATTTCGTTCCTTCGTTAAAACTCAGTTTGAACGTGAAATCAAATCTTTTCAATGTGACATGGGTCGTGAATTCGACAACTCATCGTTTCATGAATTTGCTCACAAACATGGGTTAGTTTTCCGTTTCTCATGCCCTCATACCTCCTCTCAAAACGGCAAAGCTGAGCGAATGATTCGTCGTGTCAATGACATCACTCGCACGCTTATGTCTCATGCATCTATCCCTCCCAAATATTGGGCCGACTCCTTACACATGGCCGTCTACCTCCACAACATTCTTCCTTCCAAAATCCTAAATTTCTCTTCTCCGGTGTCCATTCTCTATCAACGTCAACCAACCTACTCTCATATTCGTACTTTTGGTTGTCTTTGCTACCCCAATCTTTCCGCTACCACTACTCATAAGCTTTCTCCTCGTTCCACTAAGTGTGTTTTTCTTGGTTTTCCAACTCATCACCGTGGTTATCGATGTCTCGACTTAGCCACTAACAAAATCATCTTGTCTCGTCATGTGACCTTTGATGAAAACGTGTTTCCATTCAAGAACACTGTCTCTACTTCATCAAACTGTCAAGACTCTCCCTCTACACCATCTTCCACTCTCCTTCCCTTTCGTTTCTGTTACCCAACATCTCCTAAACCTACTGTCCAGCCTCCTTCCGCTGCTACGTCAGTTCCTTCCTCTACTGCACAGCAGCGCCCAGACGTTGCTCCACCATCTTCCGCCACTGCACATACTCCGTCTCCTGCAATACAGCCCTACACACCTCCTCATCGTCGTTCCACTACAGCAACTCACCTCCACATTCCCCCACAGCAGCAGTCAGCTCCCACAGCTCCTGACAGCAACACTTCAGCACCTGCAACAGCGCCTGACTGCACTACTTCAGCACCTGACTACACCTCTTCAGCACCTGCAACAGCGCCTGACTGCACCACTTCAGCGCCTGACTGCATTATCCAGGCGGTCACGCCTTCCTCTTCTGCTCAGCCTGGCACTTCAGCCAACTCCTCTCGTCCTGTCACTCGTGCATCTCGTGGAATCTTCCGTCCCATTCACAGATTGAATCTCAATGTTCAGACACAACAGCACATCTCCAATTTGCCAAAATCTCACCTTTATGCTCTTAGGGATCCCAACTGGACCAAGGCCATGCTAGATGAGTTTATTGCTATGTTAAAAACTAACACTTGGGATCTAGTACCACGACCTATTGGATCTCATGTTATTCGTTCCATGTGGTTATTTCGTCACAAGTTTAATGCAGATGGTACATTGCAGCGATACAAAGCCCGTCTTGTTGCCAATGGTAAATCTCAACAGGTTGGGTTGATTGTTTTGAGACTTTCAGTCCGGTTGTTAAGCCTTCCACCATTCATACCGTTCTCAGCATTGCCACATCAAAATCTTGGCCGATTCACCAATTGGACGTTAAGAATGCTTTCCTACATGAGGACTTGTCTGAGACAGTTTATATGCATCAACCTCCGGGATTTGTTGACCCTGCTCGACCTGATTATGTTTGTCGTCTTCGTCGTTCTCTTTATGGTCTCAAACAGGCGCCTCGGGCGTGGTTCCAGAGGTTTGCAACTTTCATCACAGGTTGTGGTTTTCGGGGTAGTGTTTGTGAACCATCTCTCTTTATTTACCGGTCCGGCCGGGAAACTGCGTACTTATTACTATATGTTGATGATATCATACTCACTGCCTCTACTGATGCTCTCCTAGCCCGCTTTATCGACCTGATGAAACTGGAATTTTCTATGACTGATCTTGGCCCGTTACATCATTTTTTGGGTATTACTGCTTCTCGTTCTTCCTCAGGGTTGTTTTTATCTCAGTCACTCTACACAAAGGACATCATTGCTCGTGCATCCATGACGAACTGCAAACCAGTAGAAACTCCGGTTGACACGCACTCTAAGCTCAGTGCTACTTCTGGACCAGCACTTTCGGATCCTACTTTATACCGTAGTCTGGCCGGAGCGTTACAATACCTCACTTTCACTCGACCGGATATATCTTATGCGGTTCAGCAAGTATGTTTATTTATGCATGACCCTCGGGAGCCACACATGCAAGCCATTAAGCGCATTATTCGATACCTACAGGGCACTATTGATCATGGTTTGTCTCTCTCGGTTTCGAATATCTTTGGCCTCACCGCCTATTCTGATGCTGATTGGGCGGGCTGTCCTGACTCACGCCGATCAACATCTGGTTACTGCATTTTTCTTGGAGACAATCTTGTCTCTTGGTCTTCCAAACGTCAAGCAACGGTGTCTCGCTCCAGCGCTGAAGCAGAATACATGGGTGTCGCTAATGCTGTGGCTGAAACGACCTGGCTCCGGAATTTACTTCTTGAGTTACATATGCCATTACAACGGGCCACTCTTGTGTATTGTGACAATGTGAGTGTTGTCTACATGTCTGGTGATCCGGTCCAACATCAACGCACAAAACATGTGGAGATTGACATTCATTTTGTTCGTGAACGGGTTCGTATTGGTGATATTCGTGTCTTGCACATCCCTTCCGAACATCAATACGCTGATATCTTCACCAAGGGTCTTCCAAGACAATTGTTTATTAATTTTCGTTCTAGTCTTAGCGTTTGTTCCTCTCCCGCTCAGACTAAGGGGTGTAATAGAAGATACTCTACCTTATTTTCGGTCACAGGATATTCTCCTTAATTGACCAAAATAATAATAATATATATGGCCATTATCTCTCAAAAGAGGGTAAGGCATTATACCAAAGACTCTATCAGTTATGATCTTAAAACTTCGACTTTGACCAAACTTTTCGATGGTTTTCATGTGGGCTGCAACACGATAAACGTGATTCCACATGCAAACAGCATCGTTTCGGTCTCATCGGAAAATTATGCCAACGATCAAAGATCGTCAGTAGCAAATAGCACCGTTTCGATCTCGCCTGAAGATGTTGCTGACAGTCTAAGATCGTCAATAACTCTTGGACGATCCTGGGGGAGATGGAAACTACAGCTAAAGGGCTCTTTTTTGGCCATTCTTTTGGCAGTTTTTTGCTTTCTCTTTTTGCATGGAGGATAGTGCTCGTTCTTTTTCTTCTTTTTGGATGAAATGTTAAATGATTGTGATGTTTCATTTGCAAACCATTGCGACGTTTCGATGTTTCATTTGCCAACCATCACGATGTTTCGTTTGAGATATTTTTTTGTTCTCCCTTATTCTTTTTGTACCGTTTTGAGCTTTCAGTTATGCTTGAACCATTAATTGCGATTATTCACTCAACAGTCTCAACCATTTCACTTCCATCCCTATATATATGTCATAACAATCTTGCTGTCATTCACTATTTTTTCATTTTGTATACTTAGTTTTTTCCCAGCAATCTACGAAGCACAGTAACAAGATGAAGATGAATCGGAAATCATTAGAAAAAAGTCCCGGGACTTTTAAAAAAATCGACCATCTTTCTGAAAACGTGAGTAGTATCATCGTCATTATTTCTTGTTATTCTAATTTTGAACTTTTGAGTTTTATTCCTTATTTCAAAACTCTAATTGTGTTGTTTGTAATCCTTTCTGGTGATCTGGACATCTGGTGATTAGTTAGACTTGACTGAGAATGAGAGACTTGCCCTGGAACTGGAATGGATCTTAAACAATATTCAAACTCATCCAAAGGTACGTACATTCAACATCTCATGATGTTTTTTTCTGGATTATCACTTCGGCAACAATCATTTTCAGATGATACGTTGGCCATAGCATCTTAGTTTTGTTATAACTTATAAGAGTTGGATTTGCAGTTCTTGTTTTTTTAGTTCAAAATTTCATTTCTGATCCAAACAGGAAGTTATGGACTTGGTAAGGGCTCATACAAACACAAAAGTGTGTTCTGAGGCGCACAAGCAACACACAGGAGAGCACGAAAAGTGCCGACGAGGTCTACGTCGTCATCGTCGTACTAATTGATTTGCAATACAAACTTCAACCAAGGCAATCAATTTTGTACTAATCACTATATGCCCGAGTTCTTGGATAATCCTTGTATCCCGATGATTTTTCCTTTAGCTTTTTGTTTTCTCAAGACTTCTTTTCTGTTGTAATCTTTTGGATTGGTATTAATAATTTCTGTTGTAATCTTTTGGATTTGGTATTAATAAAATTTGTTTGTTTCAATACTTTCCTCAAACATTTCTGTATTTTTGTCAGAAACTGTGATCATCTATATTTCTATACAAAGCAAAGACTACAATGAATCGATCGAATGAATCAAGCCATAAATTCAGTGAAGATATATAGATTTTTTTTTTCAGAATTTCATGGCAGAACCACCATGAATATATTATGGTGCAAAAAGAGTGCAAGATAAATAGCACCGCAAAAATACGGTGTAAGTAGAGTGTAAATGACACGGCCGTGATATATTTTGGTTTTCATCAAAAATCCAATCAATTTCTTCATTTCATTACTCAAATCCATTTACAGTAAAACCAAACCCTAAACAAAAATTCCTTCAAAAAAAGAAAAAGAAAACCTAAACAAAAACCTCAATCAATCAATTTTGTTCTTCTTCGTTCAAGAACGATTCAACTAGCCCAGGAAATCATCGAATTACAAACAAAAAAAAAACTCAGAATAGAACAAATGGGTTCGTCACCAAGAGTTCAATCGTGCCTGTTGAAACTGGGAGGAACACAGAAACCCATGAAGATTCTACCAGCAATTGTGGTGGTGGTAACTTGTTCGATGAGAAATTCAAATACTCATTTTCGATTAAAAAGATCACAAATGTCAAGAGGCCCTTCACTTTCTTCAATAATTTTCCTGGTTTCAGTTCTTGATTTTTGTCTAGTAACATGGGTTCTTGGGTTTTTTTATTTTATTCAGTTTTCATTAACATGAGTTCCTTGTGATTCTATTCAAGTAATAGTAGCAGTACTAATAGTTCTTGAATTCTTGTTATCACCTTCTTCTTCAGTATTTTTAATAGAATTTGAAATTTCTTGGTGAAGTTCTTGATGATGTTGGTGATGATTATAAGAACTAATGGGTTTAGCTTATAATTGGAATTCTGTTATTGACTTTGTTTTGGTTTGGAACAGATGAGGAGGGGAGTATTAAAGAATGTAACATACAATTTGATGATTTAGTCCAAACCTAGAATCAACTGCACCCCAATTCATCAATCTAGAGTTTGAGTAGATTTATATATATTGCCTTTTCAATATTGTAGTAAAGAAGATTTAGTTATTTCTTGAATCATTGTGTTGTTTGATGAAACATCACAATGTTTGCATTCTAATAGTGGAAATGATTTAGTTATTTCTTGAACCATTGTGATGTTTCATCAAACATTGTGACTATTCATGACTTAACACATTCACATCCGTCCATCTATATTAGAATTGTGCATCATTCACTATGTTTTCAATTTGGATTCTCTGGTTATCCTCAGCAATCTTCAAATGCAGAACCGTGAACAAGTTAATATGGACATAGTTGTTGAAGATCTTCCATCATTTTTAAAAAGCTTTAGCACCTTGCAAAACCTATATCAACTTGAACAACATGTGAGTATCATTGTCATTTCTTGTTACTCTAATTTTGATTTTTGATTTATGATGTCTTCTACATGGTGTAGCGATATTGAAGAACGGACTTTTAGATGATTAAATTGGAAATTTTACCTGAGTTACATAGAAAATGTAATTCAAGGTTCTACCACAAATGAATTACATGACGCATTGGCTAAAATCTTAACTTCTTATGTACTCTTACAAAGTAAAGGTTGGAGTTATAGTTTTTGTTTAAATTTCTGAATTAAACAGACTGTTGGGGACAGAAAGGTAGATCCGCCGAGGCGGAAGCTGAATTTGAGAATCTCTTGGGACTCAAACCTATCGAAGTCAGAGGAGATGAGCCAGACATGTAAAGTTTTTGGAGTTATTTTATGGCCGCCATTTCAGAGGTATCCGTGAAAATCTTCACTTATTCATTTTCTATATTAGAATATGTGGTGTGGTTCTTGTTATTTCATTTCAGATTACTCATTCATTTCTCCCTTTTGCCAGTTGTTCTTATTGGATCAGTATGACTCATTTTAATCACAAGCCTTATATATAAAGATTAATACCAGATCTCCTGTTAAAAGCCTCAGTAAATGTAATTTAAGACTAAAGATACTTATGACAAATGGGACGTAGTCGTGATTCCTGAAATTGTTGTACGAAACTTCTTCTGCAGCTGTATTCAATCCATCGCTGGATGCAAAGCTCGTCCCAGATTGTTGAATTTATTCAGCTTTTTGTCTTCAGGAACTGCAGGTGTTGGTGTTGTTTAGAAGTTCTGCTAGATACTTGTTATTGGAATGGAAGTACTTGAAATTGATATAACTGGTGTAATGTTGGCAATGCATGTTTTCATCTAGCAATTATAGTACCTAAAAATTGTGAATTCATGGAAGTGGTGGAGTACGTCAAGCACGCAGGGAAGTTTGTAACTTTGCACGCCTTGGAGGAAAGCTGCTCAAGGTATATTTAGATGCTTAAAGTCCTTTCAGTGTATACCTTTATATGCTGCAGTAACTTACGTTTGGATGCATTTGTGCTTTTTATTTAGCATCCCTCTTTCGTTTACCATTTATCTGCATATCCTGAACCTGGTTTCAGGGAATGATTTTGACAGGTGGGCTTGGGACTGGTAAGGCCCTGCTTGCCAAGACTATCGCAGTAGAAAGCCGGAGTACCTTTATTTCTTCAGAGCGGATTCAGAATTTGAGGAGTTGTAATTCGGCAATTCTGCACGATTTGTTCAGAATGAAATTTATCCATTGTCTTCTCTGTAAGCACATTGATCTTCCTATCTTGATTTAAGTTTCGTAGTTTGCAATCTTTATGCAAAGCATAATCCGAAGAATAGTGGAAATGTGGAACAGCTAACAAAACAAATACTTTAAGATATATAACTTACTTTGCACCAGTTACTGAATTATTATATTTCTACACTTGAGACTATATTGCACTCTACAAAATTTATTATCTCCTTCAATTGGTTGATTGTGTTTGCAGGAGGGTATGCCAATGGAATTCTCTGTGTGAGATAAAATAAAAGGGAGAGGGAGAAATTATCAGAAGTCCAAACACCATATGATATATCTTGAAGCCACAAAAGCTGCAGTAGTTGATGCTCGCAGAATGATCTCGACGGAACCCTGCATTTCTAATTTATCAATCTTACTGACAAAGTATGCAGTGAAGGCCTCTCCAAGAGTCTCAAGCAAGTTGGAATTATGTAATTTCCCCTTTTCAGCAGGATACAGTCTTCACGCAGGATTTGCTTCAAGTGTTCTTGTGATAACCAAAAACATGGAATTCTAAACTACCTCATAGTACTTTTTTTTTTTGAGAGAGAGAGAGAGAGAAAAGGGGTAAAAAACTACCTCATAGTACTTGCATCTGTAGAATCCAACATTGAAGTTAATAAGTAAAAAAAAAATCTATATGCAAATTGTTGCAACTCTTGAAAAATGTTGTGCAACAATTAGCTTTTTAACTCCCCGGAAGGGTCAGTTGCCAACATTCTGTTGGAAACATGTATTGCACGTGCACAAATTCCAACCCTCTCACTAGAGTAGTTAAGGTCTAGTAAAAATGTCAGAATGTCCCAGGCAGATGGTTGATGATTGGTGAAAAGATGCATGTCTTTAGTTTATGTGCCCTCCCGTTGGTTTATGATTGCTGAAAGTCACGACTCTCCAAGTCCATGTCTGATTGGGTGCGAGTGTCTCAACTAATGCGATGTTTCATGAATGATTGCGATGTTTCAGACTAACACATTCTCTATATATAGGCATCATTCATTCATTCACAATATACGTTTCCTGTTCCAGTACTCCGAATATTCCCAGCAGCAATCTTCATTGTACACTAAAAAGCCAGCAGCAAAAGATTCAAAATGGGTCTCAGAACACATGTTAAAAATCTTGGATACTTAGAAGAAGGTCTTACGACCTTAAATAGAATAAACCATATTTTACATAAAGTGAGTATCGTCTTCATTATTTCTTGTTATTCTAATCTTGACCTTTTTCAAAACCCTAACTGTGTTGTTTGTAATCATTCTGGTTATTAGCTTGACTTACGTGCGGAAGATAGAGCTGCGCTCGACGAAAGGTTACATAAAGCCGAGACCCGACTCTTTCGATCTTTTAAAAAGGTACATACATACTCATGAGGTTTTATCTTTTCTGGAATGTCTCTTTGGCAACATTCATTTCAGAACACGAAATGAACCATTTATCTTATCTGCTGTATTATGAGAGTTGGACTTATAGTTTTTTCTTTTTGTGATCCAAACATGCAGGCAGAGGACCGTTCAAGGCCTACTGTGACGGAGGAACCTTTCTGTTACTACTGCTCCAATTCTAGGAGAAGTACACAGCAGCGACGGAGGTCATCCCCGAAGAGAAAGTCAGGGGAACGTGGTGGTTGTTTTAGTTTTTTCAGGATTTTCAGACTTGTTTGGTGATTTTCTTTCTTTCTTCTGTCAGTTGTGTCTGACTTCTCTATTCTTCTGTAATCCTTCTTTTCATCTTTAATAAAATTTGTTATCAGTTTCTTTATTGCATCCCTCTGTTGTGATGCCAACACCACACAGTTAGTTATTTGCTATAATTAGTTTCTTAGCTTTCCGTAATTAGATTAATTTCTTCCTAGTTTAGACAGTCTTAAACTCGAGTTCTTTTCTTGTTATTCAAGCCTGGAAGCTATAAATAGCCTGGCCGTTGTTTGCTTAGAACAATCAATCAATATAACAAAAGTTTAGTTTATTTAGTTTTCTTCTCAGAGCTGGTGGCTGACCCCCAATTCAAAGGGTTTATCCAGCTCTTTCTTGTGTTTTAACCATCTCTCCAGTGTTAAAGGTCTAGAACCCTAACACCTGGATCAGAGCAGGTTTAGCTCAAATCTCAAAATCGATCAATTTTTTTTAAGGTTCTTGTTTTCTGATTACAATGTCTTACACTGATAACTTGAAGAACGTGCATGAAGCGATCGCAGGGATTGCAGAGAATCTCAACGATTTGTCTGAAACTATTACCAACCTTCATGTTCATAATGAGGAAGTTCAGACTAAGAAGAAGGAAGAAAAATTGTTGGTACGTGCACAAGAACGTACTGCTCTTGTCACAGAGCTAACTACAGCACTCAATAACACGATGGAAAATTCTTTACGTACTGTGCTTAGGGAGTTTTTACCTCAGAGACAACAACCTGTTGGTGTTGCACAACCTCCTCCACCACCTCCGCCACCTCCACCACCAATTTACCCTAACCATGGTCAACCATAACAGATGCGCCCTAATATCAAATTTTCAAACTTTTCTGGTGAAGACCCTGATGGCTGGATTTTCAATGCAGACCAATATTTTAGTGTGTACAATACATTTGATGCTCTTAAGATTATTGTTATCGCTGCCCATCTTAAAGGCGAGGCCAATCAATGGTTTAGATGGCGAAGAACCAAAACTGAAGTCAATACGTGGGAACAGTTTTGTACTCTGGTTCGTGAAAGATTTGCTCTGTAGAAATTTGTTGATTCTCGCTTGGCTATCAGCGCCATTAATCAGAAAGGTATCGTACGTGAACATATATCTGAATCTGAGCATCTCTTAAACTTTGTTGATTTTCCAGAGGATTATTTGATCAGTTGCTTCATTCGTTCTTTAAAACCTCATATTGGTACTACGGTTAAGTTATTGGCACCACAAACATTACTTGAGATGTTTACCAAAGCACTTCATCAAGAAGAGGCCTATGCAGCTGTTACTAAGGATGTCACAATACAACCTTATCGTCCTCCTCCGTTTAGGCCTGCTGCTACAGTACAACCTACTCCATATAATAAGTCATCTATACCACCAGGAGCTAGACGACTTTCCTTGAAAGAACAGAAACAAAGACGTGCCCAAGGTCTCTGCTTTAATTTTGATGAACTCTTTACACCAACTCACGTTTGTGCCAATCCTAGATTGACTATCTTAAATGTTGCTTAAATGGATACTGAAGTTGAGGATGTTTTTGAGCAACCTGTGGACAACCATGCTGACAATAATATTGAACCAGTTGAGTCTGAGGCCAAGATCACCTTACATTCTCTCTTGGGTACTCCTTTTCCTAGGACAATGTGTATTTCTGGTTTTACTAAAGGTCAAGCTTTAACAGTTCTTGTCGACTCGGGTTCTACCCACAATTTTCTACACCCAAAGGTAGCCAAACAGTGTGGTTATTCTATTTTCTCAACAGATGCTGACTTACGCGTAACAGTTGGTGATGGTGGTCAGATAAGTACTCAAGGCTCTTGTTTTAATATTCCAATTCAGTTACAGGGCTATAGTTTTACTTATGATTTTCATCTATTACCTATCAGTGGTTGTGATGCCGTGTTGGGTGTCCAATGGTTACGCACGTTAGGTGAAATCTCTTGGAATTTTACAACTTTAACTATGAAGTTCAACATTCAAGATGCTAACATTCTTTTGGTGGGAAATGACGTCTCAACTGTAATGATGATGGATAGTTCTCCCATGCAGCATTTATTGAACAAGGAGCACTTTGGAATTCTGTTTCAATTATCTGAATTTAATGCATCTAAAAGCGATTTAACTGCCGAACTACCACCTGAAATTTAGCAATTATTATCAACATATTCCGACATTTTTCAGTCTCATGATTCGTTACCACCTTCTCGTGAGCATGATTACCACATTCCTTTACTACCTGATTCTTCTCCAGTTAATATTCGACCTTATAGGTACCCTCATTTTCAGAAGGCTGAGATTGAAAAAATAGTTACTGAGTTGAAGGAAGATGGATTAATACGTACCAGTTCCAGTCCCTTTTCGTCTCCGATTTTAATGGTTCGTAAAAAGGATGGTACTTGGAGGATGTGTGTAGACTATAGGGCATTAAATAAACTTATTATCAAGGATATATTTTCTATTCCTTTGGTCGATGAACTCTTGGATGAGTTACATGGTGCGTGCTTCTTTACCAAGCTAGATTTACGATCTGGTTATTATCAGATTCGTCTCTTCGAGCCAGATATTGCTAAGACAGCTTTTAGGACGCACGATGGCCATTATGAGTTCTTGGTCATGCCTTTTGGACTTTCGAATGCTCCATCTACATTTCAAAGTTTGATGAACGATATATTCAGACCTCATTTACGCAGGTTTGTGCTCGTTTTTTTTATGACATATTGATATATAGTAAGAGTTTTTCTGAGCATCTTAAGCATCTGTCTATTATGTTTGATATTTTACGTTCCAACAAATTGTTCGTGAAAGATTCTAAATGCACATTTTCTCAACCCTCTGTGGGCTATCTCGGTCATGTTATCTCATCTAATGGAGTCGCAGTTGAAGATGATAAAATCAAGAGTATTCTTTCTTGGCCTATTCCTAGCACAGTTAAATAGCTTCGAGCATTTCTTGGTCTTGCTGGTTATTATCGTAAGTTTGTCAAAGATTTTGGCACTATCAGTAAGCCTTTGACTCAGCTATTAAAAAAGGATGCTTTTGTTTGGAATGATGATGCTACTTATTCATTCAAATTGTTGCAGCATGCTCTTACTACAACTCCTGTATTAGCATTACCGGATTTTAGTAAGGAATTTTATCTTGAATGTAATGCTTCGAGTGGTGGTTTGGGTGATGTGTTAATGCAGTCTGGCAGACCCCTTGCTTACTACAGCAAACCGCTATCTGGTAAGAATTTGAATCTTTCAGTATATGACAAAGAGATGTTGGCATTCGTATCTGCTGTTCAAAAATGGCGTCCTTATTTATTGGAAAGACATTTTAAGATCTATACCGATCATAGAAGCTTGAAGTATTTTTTGGATCAAAAATTATCATCTATGGAACAACAAAAATGGTTATCTAAGTTGTTGGGGTATGACTATGAGATTGTTTTTCGTCATGGCAAAGAGAACGTAGCTGCTGATGCTTTATCTCGTCTCTCCAGTCCTCAACTTCATTCAATCTCCACCCCTATTTTCTCTTGGGTGCATGATATTGTCAAAGAATGTCATCAGGATGATGCCTTATGGGTCATTAATTGCTAGTTTACGTAGTAATCCTGGTTTCAAGCGCAACTTTACTTACATTAATGGCATTTTGCGATATAAGAAAAGGAATGTGGTTGTTTCTTCTTCTTCTTGGTGCTCCAAATTACTTGAAGAATTTCACACAAATCCAATGGGGGGCCATTCAGGTTACTTAAGAACCTTCAAGAGATTGCAACAAAAAATTTATTGGAAGGGAATAAAATATTCAATTAAAGATTTCATTGATCGTTGTCACATTTGCCAACGCAATAAAACTGAATCGATATCTCCTCCTCGCCTCTTGAATCCTTTACCCATTCCTGCTGATGTTTGGCTTGATATTTCAATGGATTTCATCGACGGGTTTCCTCTATCTGAGAGAAAAAACTCTATTTTGGTTGTTGTTAATCGAATTTCCAAGTATGCACATTTTATTGCTTTGTGTCATCCTTATTCTGCAAGCATAGTTGCACAAGTATTTGTACGCGAGGTGATTCGTCTTCATGGGATACCAAAGAGTATTGTCATTGATCGAGATGCGATATTCATGAGTAATTTTTGGACTGCATTCTTTTCTCTCCAAGGAACGCAACTTTGTCACACTACAGCATGCCATCCACAATCTGACGGTCAGACTGAAGTTACTAATCGCACTTTAGAGTGTTATTTGCGCTGCTTTGCTGGTATGAATCCAAAAGATTGGTTTAAATGGCTTCCCTGGGCTGAATGGTGGTATAAAACAAGCTTTCATACTGCCATCCAAATGACTCCATATGAAGCCTTGTATAGTAGACCTCCTCCAACCATTTTATCATACTTACCAGGCTCTACCTCAGTCCATGATGTTGATATCAATCTTCAAGACAGATATATCACTCTTAAATTGTTGAAGTCTCACTTGCATGAAGCTCAAGCTAGGATGAAGAAATATGCTGACTCTCACAGAACAGAACGTCATTTTGAGATTGATGATTGGGTTTATTTGCGTCTACAACCATATCGAAAAAAAATTGTTGCTAGTAAATCTTTTTCGAAGCTTTCTCCTCGTTTTTACGGACCCTTTCGAGTCTTGGAGAAAATTGGAACAGTGGCTTATAAATTGGAGCTTCCTACCACCAGTCGAATTCATCCCGTTTTCCATGTTAATATCGTTGTTGTTTTACCAGATGTGATAGACTATGACAAATGGGAACCATCTTCCATTTTACAGAGACGGATGTACAAGAAAGGAAATCATGCTGGTACGCAATGTTTAGTGCATTGGAAGAACCATCCTGCAGATGAAGCAACTTGGGAGGACGCTGATGATTTAATTACGCGATTTCCAGAATATAAGACTTGAGGACAAGTCTGTTTTCAAGGAGGGTGGAATGTTGTGATGCCCACACCACACAGTTAGTTATTTGCTATAGAAATGTCAGACGATCTGAGAACATCTTGGAACACAACATTTTTAATACATGTTTCAGAGACATCCAGAAGAACTCCATTCTTAACTAACACTTTTGTTGTAGTTCTTGAAACTCCCCTAGACAAAGCAACATATAATTGTCCGTGACTAAACACCGGTTCTAGTAGATAAATACCAACATGTGGTATTGTATGCCCTTGTGCCTTGTTTATCGTAAGTGCAAAACCTGCACGAACTGGAAATTGCTTGCGGACGAACTTGAATGGGGGTATCACCTCTTTGGGAGGTTCCATGGGTATCATTGGAATCAAGACTCTGAGCCTTGAACAACTACCAGTAATGATCTCCGCATCAATGAAGTTTCTATACAAATATTTGCATCGCAACCTCGTGCCGTTGCAAAGACCATAACTGGGATCAAGATTCCTCCAAAGAATTATCGGAGCACCTATCTTGAGTATAAGCCTGTGAGGAGGCAATCCACCTGGAGCAATAGTGTTGAGAAAATCTTCGGTCCACAAATTGTTAGGGTCATCTTTAGCCATGTCAAAAGAATGATAAACTACCTCATCTCCTGGAAAGATGTTGATAACTTTCTGGTTGCGCTTTTCGACGATATCATTCTTTGGTGGTATCAGCTTTTCGAATGAAATCATCCAAAGGATCTTCTGCGACTATGTTGCATGTAGATGTTGTGTATGTTGGTACGAGTATCTTAAATCTAGAATGGGCCATCCTCCCTCCTGGCATCATGGTTGCAGCAATACCTGATGTTGCAGTTGCAATTGAAATACGTCTTTCACTTCGTAACTTGGCCAATATCGCCCTATAGAGAAGCTTTTTGCCTGAGCCACCCGGACCATCAATGAAGAATATAGATTTCTCGCCTCTCATAACGGAACTCACTACCCTGCATAGAAGTTACGTAAATTATAATCAATCAGTTAAAGATGAGGTAAAGGAAATAAAATATGAGTATTAGGCAATATACTCAGTTGGCTTGTTTCACTTTGTTTAGTCTCAGTTTTAAAGTGTCTTCGCACCATGCACTGCACAACCCATGCTTCCCCTTTGCAGCAAGTAATGGAACATTTAGTGCAGGAAACAACTCAATGTTCACAAATAATGATGCAAAAAACACATACATACATACATACATAAAATTAATCTTGTATGTTTTAGGTATTTATTTCTCTATCGTTTAAATACAAAGGCACATAAGATGGGCAAACTGAAAGTTGAAACTGGTATCGTGTTGTTCATTGAAACCAACGGAGATTCAAAGAAAGGATAGCCGAACACATGTAACGTCTTTAGTAAAGTTTGTTGACTCATGTGGGATTCATTCGGGTCGGTATTTGCAACATACATGATGGCGAGAGATTATGCAAAGGAAATCAAGTTTCAATAAAAGAGAAACAACTGTAAAAATAAAGAGGTAAAGCTCCATAAAATATTTACCTATCGAATGCATGTTTTTGGTCGGCGTTTAGCATATTAATAGATGATAGATCTTCTGGAGAAACTGGAACTATGAATTCCTCGCACACCAACTCGTTTACTCCTGAAGTTCCTATGTCTTCAGTGATAGGTGGGAGTTTATATGTGGCAATTAATTTTTCGCCGAGAACAGACCTTACTTCCCGTAAAATCAGATTGATTGCCCGTGTTTTTGTGTTAAACCGGCAGTGGTCTTCAATCATGTACGGGAAAAATTCATCCCACAGTTCACGAACTCCAGTGGGGTTGCAAAGGTCTAACAACACGCAGAAAAGCCTCCTTAAAGACTAAGGCATCTCTACTTGTACGACTTCAAGAAGTGTGTCACGGATGGGAGTGTCACTTTCTAACATACACAAATGTTGCGCTATTTCTTCATACGTCAAAAACATATTATTTCCTACCTTTAGCAAGTCCTCGAAAGAAGTTGGCCCTCTAACATTATTCAAGAGAAGTCTCAAATGATAATTTTCGCTGCGGGCAGAAAAATGGTAACTCTGCCAATGACTTTGTTGTTGCGTTTCCGTCTTATTTATTGCTTTAGTGGCTCTACTTGTAGTGTTCGGGAAATTCCTAGTAGAGAAGAGTTCTCGCAAACTCATCTTCTTGGTTTATCTTAAAAAAATCAGTCAATTGGGTATGTGATGCTTTTTCTCGTCGTATCACATCTTGGACAGTATTACCTTCAGGAAGTAGAATCCTCTGCCGATCCTTCAAGTGTACTGGATAAATCTTAATCATTTGATACTTGTATATACGCCAAAGAGCTTCTTGCGGGAAAATCCATCGAGCATCTACAAACTGCTTGATCTCATCTTCCGATTCTTTCTCGTTTGAAACTTCCATGGAGACGCGATCAACCCCTTTTCAAACATACTTGTACAGATATTGTACAGACTGTACACTTGAACAAATCTCACATTGGTAGTGTCACTTTCTAACAACCCCTTTACAAACTGCTTGATCTCATCTCTACTTGTACGGCTTCAAGAACTGTGTCACGGATGGGAGTGTCACTTTCTAACAGACACAAATGTTGCGCTACTTCTTTAGACGTCGAAAAAGTATTATTTCCTACCTTTAGAAAAGTCCTCGAAAGAAGTTGGCCCTCTAACATTATTCAAGAGAAGTCTCAAATGATAATTTTCACTGCGGGTAGAAAAAATGTTAACTCTGCCAATGACTTTGTTGTTGCGTTTCCGTCTTATCCATTGCTTTAGTGGCTTATCCCACTTGTAGTTTTCGGGAAATTCCTTGTAGAGAAGAGTTCTCGCAAACTCATCTTCTTGGTTGTCTAAAAAAACTTAGTCAATTGGGTATGTGATTCTTTTTCTCGTCGTATCACATATCGGACAGTATTACTTTCAGGAAGTAGAATCCTCTGCCGATCCTTTGAGTGTACTTGTAATCAAAGAACGGGAGGATAAATATTGTTCATTTGATACTTGTATATACGCCAAAGAGCTTCTTGCGGGAAAATCCATCGAGCATCTACAAACTGCTTGATCTCATCTTCCGCTTCTTTCTCGTTTGAAACTTCCACGGAGACGCGATCAACCCCTTTTCAAACATATTTGTACAGATATTGTATGGACTGTACACTTGAACAAATCTCACATTGATACGGCAATCATATTTCTTCAAAAGCCATGGATTATACCGAACAACCCAACTGTTATTCACGACTTTTTCATTGGCGAGTGTAATTGCTCTACCATCGTCGCGTTTTCTATACACTGGATACAAATCTTGGCCTTCTAGAGTTTCCCCTGCAAACTGCTTCGGGAAACGCTTCTAGCACTTTCCATCCTTCTTACAGACACTATAAAAACACATGGCATATGTATCATATGTTTGAGGACAGAAGCATACAACTCTGGTTCAACTTTCTCATATGGTATTTCTGCTCGAACAACCTTATCGTAGTCATCTGGGGTACGTAATTTGTCTTTCTCATGCAAGATAATAAGAATGTGTGCGTGTGGAAGACCTCTCTTCTGAAATTCAATAACATGAACATGTGCAACAACTTTCCAAGAACCCCCTTAGTGAACAGATCTACCTTCAGTTCTTCAAATTTAGAATGAAACACCCTCGTCGTCAGATCTGGCCTGTCATGTCCCTATTTGCCTGGTTTTATATTTCTCCGGATCTCCTCCCAATTAGGATTATACGTCATGGTTATAAATAAATACGGCTTGCCGTACTTCTAAACCAATGCCATAGCGTCGTGATACCTTTGATGCATATCATGTGGGCTTCCCGCGTAAGAAGGAGGTAGAACTGCCCTATATCATTTGAAAAGTGCGCACACAAACCATTCAAACATAATTTAAGAAGAAATCACAACAACAAAATAGAGATGTCATTTTTTGATATATTTGACAAAAATGAAGTTTCATATGGAAATGTAAGGCATAAAACTATCTTAATTAGAAAAAAAAAGAAACATATAAAGAAGTTTAAACGGAGTCGATGATCTTTGTCAACGGATGTTTAACTTCGAAAAGAAATAACAAAGTTGGATGGTTTCAAAGATAAGTTCTTGATAGCATATCGAAACTGATGGTTGTCAAGTAACTTACTGTAGTGCTTAAAAAAAAAAAAAAAAAAAACTTATTGTAGTTGTATCACTAAGTTGTATAGCAGACTCATCACAAACTGACGAAAACTACTTTTCTATAAAAAGTATATCGAGTAACTTGAGTGTTCTCTTTTCTAAGAGTCATGCTAAGTATTTTCAGGATAGTTGTTCAAGGACCTAGTCTGGAGTCTCGGTATGGAAATGTGATCGCGGTCTAAGCTTATTTAGTTAAGTTGTATACGGTATCAGTACATATCATGACATAAATTCACAATTATAGGCACGATTAAAACATATGATTTCAACTCAGGGACACCTAAGCTTTGATGCACTGTTTCCTTCCCATTTTAGGAGCCATAAGAATAGTTTTGAAAAGATTTTGTTACCTGTATTTGCATCTAAGGCATCAAGAACGCCTGAATACCAATCAGCTCGGAATGTTCTCTGGTTATCTCGAACCCATCTCAACTGCATTGTGGAAATCTTCACATAATTGTTGACCACGTACTGCTGTACTAGTTTCCCACCATGTAACAGAATCGACCGCTGGTTTTCTCGAATTTAATGAAATTTGGTGTTTTTGTTAGAGAACATATAAGTTGTTTAAATCTTAAATTATAAGAATTTACATACGGACGGTACATTAACTTTACATGTAGCATATAAGCATAGTATGCTCGACAGCTTATCCTTTTAGCATTATCACCGAAAATCGTCGAATCCCATCCAAAACTTCCATAAGGATGCAGTAACGGATATTGTAATGGATCGTAGAAACATGTTTTATCGGGAACATTCAGCAATTTCCCAATTTTGTTTCAATAATTATGTCTCGAGGAAGCACTTCACTCGGTTCTTCTCCTCCAACTAAGACAACTACTACTTGTGGTGATGTTGGCATGTTATACGTCCGAAGAAATGTTGGTTGCTCCTTTATGTGAAGACGAACATCTTAGAAGTCAGTTCCTTGCGAAATCTGTCGAATAACACGTACATATGGGTTGCATTTGTCCAACATACCCTTCATTATAGCGAGCACTTCTCTGTTCAGAGGTTCTTCGGTTTCAACTGGATCTTATTCCTGTTCCTTGCCCTTGTTTTACTTGGCAGAAAGGGATTTCGCCGACGAACCTTCACTTCCATTAGGCACTTCACCAGCTTCCTCATCTGGATACCTACAATGTTTCATTTTCAAAATCTGCATCAGACATAACAATTACGAAACCTAATAATGAATATAAGAGTAATCTAAAAAACCCTCTTTACTAAAATCCCATGTTACCATGAAGCCAACTAAAAAGCTTATTTAATTGATTTCAGTATGATGGAACACAAATAGTCTTTTACCTCAAAAAATTTAGAGGTATGCAAATAGATATCACCTGAATTTAATTGAACCCAATTGAACACAAATAGTGTTAGAGCATTGCTCGGTCGAACTCGCATGTGTTGCTATCTCAAGCATGTTTTTCAATGTTAGTGATCAAAACTATAAGTCTTGATTTCTAGTCTACTATAGCTAAGTATCAGACTAGGATAGTAAGTGTAGTTGAGCTCAAGGACTCCATGGTGATTCATTATACAAGACGAAGATCTACTCAAGGAACCGGTGGAACTTCTCAACAAAAAGGTATGTGGAGACTTGAACTTATCTGTCACTCAAAAGTCTATCTATACTATCTCCTACTCTTTGAGACAAAAATTCGTATGTTATATATATAGACTATGATTATACACATTTGGTATTTCGAGCCGAGTATACCTCGCCTATATATATATCGAAATATGTGTTAGTAAGCTTTTCGCTTCGACCAAGTTTATCTTTACCTAGTGACGAAAGTCATGATATGTTTCAATCACTTTGAAAATTTCTTTGACGAGAAATGGTGTAACAACTATATAACGTCCTCTAAGAATTTTTCAATGATTGGAATGAGAGTTTAGATTACATAACCAATGGTGGACATAAGCATTGTTGTGGAAGCACAGTTATGTATAAGTCCTATTCCTTGAACCAAAATTTTCGAACTTTGTCGATCAATATAACCGGAAAGATGGCAAGTGCCAAGTCCGCGAACTGCCGAAGTTCTCAAACTCGAGAATTTCTGCTGGAGTTGAAAAACTAGTGCGTGAAGCTAAGTCCGCGAACTTAGTCTGCGAACCCAATAAGTGAACCGGCGAAGTTCTCATCCCGAGAATTTCTGCTGGAGTTTGTAAACTCTGTTCGGTATCTTAAACCCGCGAACCTAGTCTGCGAACTTGAGAAGGTTATATATCTAAACATGATTTCTGAACGTAAACTTAAAAAGACTAAGGAATTCTATTTGCAAACCGTGTCTATAAAAGTTCATGAACCGATTCGTGAGAATCTAATCATCTTTGCTTCAATTGTGTCTTGTGTAGTTACATAAGATTTCCTTGCAATTGAAAAACTCTATAACTAGTTCAATTGAGTCATTTGAACTAGTTATGGTGAAGAAGAACATGGTTGATATGAAATGCTCATATGCTAACCTTTTGGTTGACTATTGTTGAACCAACAATGTACACGTTTGGATACGGTTAACAAACCTAGAAGCGTGCATGTGTGTATAACAAGATAAGTTTTCGATCAAACAGTTGAGAAATATTAGCTTGGATCTAAATAAAGTTTTCATCTAACGGTGGATATTGATTGCTTTGTTACCAAGGCAAAACACTGATCTGAAAGACTATATGAGGAAACATCTAACAACTCTGCAAAACTAATCCCCACACCTTACGTGTGATACTAGTTTGCATGCTAGAGTCGGTTCTCCTTTAACCTTTGGTTTTCTTTTTCTAAAACCAGGTTAAACGACTTGAAGACTTCATTGGGATTGTGAAACCAGACCGATACTACTTTTATCGTAGTTGTGTGATCTGATCTTGCATCTTCTATCGTCCGAGTACAATCATATTGATTGGCTTGAGATTGATATCTCCGATAGGCAAGATATAAAAAATAATCACAAACATCTTCGTCTCATCGTTTGTGATTCTGCAACATCTTGTTTCGCTGCCATACGATTAAGATTGTTGTGAGGTGATTGATTAATCTAGGCTGTTCTTCGGGAATATGACCAGATTATCAATTGGTTCCTGTTCACCTTGATTATTATCAAAAGACGGAACAAAAACTTTAGGGTTGTTCTGTGGGAGACAAGTTGATCCTTTGATAGACTTGTCTGTGTGAGACAGATTTGTTTATTGTCAAAGCCTGCGATTTTGGGTCGTAGAAACTCTTAGTTATGGGTGAGAACAGCTAAGGGAATCAAATGTGTAGTATCTTGCTGGGATCAGAGGCGTTGGGAGTACAAATGTACCTTGGATCAGTGGGAGATTGATTGGGATTCAATTATAGTCGTTTCCAAAGTTAGCTTGGAGTAGACTAGTGTCTGTAGCTGCTTAATACAGTGTGTATTCAATCTGGACTAGGTCCCGGGGGTTTTCTGCATTTGCGGTTTCCTCGTTAACAAAATTTATGGCGTCTGTGTTATTTCAGTTTCCACGTTATATTGATTTATCTTTATAATTGAAATAATACAGGTTGTGCGTTTAGATCATCATTTAGTATAATCCAACCTTTAGTTGTTGATTAACATTGATTGATCCTTGGACACTGGTCTTTGGTACCGTCCAAGTTATTCCTTGTGTTTTATTAAAGACTCGCTGATTTCTATTAGCTTGAGTAAATCAAAACAAGAGAGAGATATTAACTCCTTGAGATACTTTTACCTAGATTGAGTCTGACTGTCTAGTTGATTCTCTAGAAAGTGTTTCGAAGTTAGTACATACAGATTGCTAAGCGAAATATTGGGTGGTGTTGTTAGACCCCCCGCTTTTTCAATTGGTATCAGAGCAGGCAAACACCTTAAACCTAATAAGTTTGTGTTTGTTCGTTCCTTAAAAATTGTCCCATGGGAAATTTCTTTGGAAAACTTGATCTTGGCATCTGTAGCGCACGCCATATTTCCTTAAAGATTATTATAGCTAAAACCTCTGGTTTCTCATGATAATCTTACTTCATATAAAAGGGAGATTTAGATGTTAAGAATCAATCAGAAGGAAAAAATAAAAAGAAGGAAAGACTGAGAAAACGCTCGACCCGCTCAAGGATATGGAACCTCACTAGATTAACTCTTGATCTCTTTGAGTAATACTATCGTGGTGGATAAATTGATAAAGACCTATTCAAAGCTTTCGAAGGCGTTTTTAAATTCTTAGAAAAACTTAAATCTGTTAAGTCTAAGAATTATTCCGAACAAGGTTTTGTACGTGTTAAATCTGTTAATACTGTGCAACCCATAAATCGGAAGTATCCTCCTTCTAGCCAGAACAAACAAAGGAGAGAAAGCTCTAACTTCCCTGACTATCATCATTAATTTGATTATACCACAGGGACTGTTCACACATATCAACCAGAAATGTCGCATGAGGATTCCTCTGCACATTATGCCTCTTGGTAACAAGATTGACATTTCCACATTTGTATATATCTTGGAATGGGGCAAGAAATGGTTTGAGTTGTGTACAATTTTGTTATTGTGTTTAAACATCAATTTTAGATTTCTATTGCATCCGTTGTCGTTCACATGTGTGTTGCCACGGAATGCATAACCTTTAATGTGCAAATGGATAAGGATATCCCATCCTTGTTGTGTGGGTCTCGGTTCATGAATGGGTCCAAGCCCATTTGTGGTCTTTTAAAGAATAAGTTCGCGCACCCTAGTCTTCTTCATCACCCGTCCGCGTACGTGAACCTCTAGGGTTTTGTGTGTTTCCTCCATTGAATCAATTGAAAGAAAGGGTGTTCAAGATTCAATCCAAGTAAATAATATTCTCTAGATCCTTTCATATTTGTAGACCCATGATGAATCCTAGGAGCACTAAAAGGAGTTCTAAAAACTCAAAATCCTCTAGCTTGAATTCTCCTTGTGACCAAAACTCTCTTAGAATTAGGTTTGTGAATGATTCTTTTGCTAGAATATTTGATAAGATTGCTTCAAAAGGTTTCATTCTAGAAAAGAAATTGGATTTATCTAGTGGGCATGAAGAGGATTTTGTATGCTTTAAAAAATTCAAGATTGGAAATATCTTTGATGGACTTGGTCAAGGATTTGATTCTCTTACAAGGATTTTCTATGCCAATATTCATGATGTTGATTACAACAAGATGGAATTAAAATCCATGATTGGTAGAGAAAGGTTCCTTGTTGATATAGAATTAATTTCAAGGATTACCAAAATCCCATTGGGGAACGTACAGCTCCCTAGACCAAGTGATGAACGTCCATCTTGTGATGATATCTCGGTTGGGCTTTTTGGAAAGAAGGTCGTTTGGAGTCAAGGAAAGCTCCCTACTAATGATCTTAGTATTGCTTTGATGGCTTTTGGAAAACTTGGTATCCCCAATCTTTGCCCCTCCACAATTGAAAATTCTTGGTGGAGCCACGAGTTTGCAGAATTGGTTTATTTCCTTGATTCAGGTTTATCAAGTCTCGATATTTGTGGTTTTATTATCTTTCAAATGATTTCGATGACTTCGCCAGTCAAGATGTTGAGTTACCCTTGTTTGATTAGTCAAATTTGTCGTGATCGTGGGTATGATTCAATTGGCAACTCTCTTGGGGTTCCCAAACTGGTTCGTCCATGTACCTCCAGGCGCATAAGGGAAAATGCTTGCAAGCGACAAAGAATCGCTTCACTTGATTTTAGTGACCCTACCACCATGTGCCTTCTTCAAAAAAATTCACAAGGGTGTGCGTAAGGTCGATTCAAGAGTGAAGTGTGTCCAAGAACAATTGTCTTCGGTTGCAACGAAGTTTCCCGATCTCAAGGAAGAATTGAACACAATTCAAGCATCTTGGAGTATCTCATATGAAGAAGAAGATGAGTAATTTGTGTTCTTATTGTTTCCTAGTATGTCTTCTTTTTGGCTTAGTTGGAAGAATAACTAGTACTTTGAATAGCGATGATTGTGACTATACATAGCTATTATTTTCATCTTCATGTTTTAGGTTTTTTGGTTTAAAATTCTAAAACTTTTTGGAGGATGATGTTTTGCAGTATCTAATCTGTATGATTTGTTATATTGCAATTTATTATGGGATTTTGGTGTTTACGTCTTGATAGACACATTTTTGTGTCCAATTTGTTCTCAATACTATACATTGTTGGCACTCGATTTTGTACTAATTTTGTTATTTTATGTATTTGTAGGTATTTTTTGGAAATAAATATTTTAAGAAAATTCGGCTCGAAAAGTTGATTTTGGCACCCGGAGGACAAGTGTTATTCGGACTCTCGCTTTTGGATAAGAGGCGACCACTGGATAAGGGGCGACCTTCTTTCAAAATTCAAAATTTGTTTTGGCGGGAAAATTCTTTCCTTTACTGGCAGATTTTCAATTCGACATTTGAAGGTGTTTTAACGAGATTAAAGAGCTGAGACTTAATGGGTATATGTGATATGAGTATATGAAGATATTATGGTGGTTGGGATCGATCAAATTTGTCCAGAAAATCAATTCCCAATCAAAACAGAGAAAAGAATATCGTCTCATTTTTGGAAAGAAAATCACGTAAAAGATGTTGCATGTTTGTGTAGTTAAGCCCAGATATTCTCATAGGATGCGTATCAATCAGTTTATGAAGATTTCCAAGACAATTAACGTACACAGAGGAAGAAATAAGAAATTATTCTCAAAAATATTTTTCTTCATTGTGAAGATTTTTGAGGAGTTATGGAGAGATTCAATGAGGCTTAGGTGTATAAATAGGTTGCTACTATCACAGGGAAGGGCTGTCGAGAGTTTGGGGAGGTTTGGAGGCGAGCAGAGAGGCGCAGGAGTTGTTGCAGAGAAGTTACCTGCTGCTGCTGCTGCCATTAACACGCCTGAAGAACACGAAGAACGGACTCTCAGAAGCAGTCGTTCTTCAACAGCAACATCGACTGTCCCCTGTGGGTCGTAGTTCTTCAACGACAACAGCACCTCATCTCTGTCGTTGATTCTGGACGCCTTCTGTGGGTCGCAGAGTTCTGTTTTACATCAATTTCTTGTATTTCTCTTCATTGTAAAACACTTTTGAGCATCAATGAAATATTTTGAGAGACTTTTTAGTTGCGTAATAAATAAACTCCAGAGCCTAGAAATTTATGCGTATTTAGGATAGCACTAACCAATCTAAGTGGATGGAAACATTTTTGTTTTAGGAGTTGAGGAACCAATCTGACTAGATGGAAACATCTATAGAGTCTATTCATAAAAGCACAGAGCTCAGGTGTTAGAAATAACATGATAGTTTCGCCATATCTTGTCGAGTCCTTTTCACTTTCTATTTTTAGTTTTCTTTTATTTCAAGTGATTTGGTGGGGCACACGATTCAAGTTGTTACCTTTGCTAGGGTGAAATAGAGTGACTGAGTTACCTTTTCCAAAAAAAAAAAAACAAAAAAAAAAAAAGACCGGACCAGTTAGACCAATCGGAATAAGTATTAACACTTGGATAGCAATATGCGTGTGTTCTCCCTGTTTCCGTCGCCTAAGCAAGCGTGGAATGCAGGACCCGTGGGAACTATCGTGTAATCTGCTGACAAGAAGCATGCGCTTGGATCCAAAAGATCTATTCATGCCGTTAAGTTAAAAAAAAAATGATTATTGTTATGTGTAGTCAACTGCTGGTTCCCTTGTATTTGCCAGTTTGTTGATCTAGATTTAAGTTATTGACCACTGGTTCCCTTGTATATGCCAGTGTGTTAATATTAGTCAGACCGGTATCTCAGTCATTTAGGTTAGGTTCATCTTGGCAGAGGCCTTCAGACAGATATGGGAAACACCGTTCGCTTTTCAACCATCTACATTTTTCTTTTTCCATCTTCTTAATCTTTCATGTGATTAGTCTGACTCCGAGTATGATGTCCATCGTGAAACTATCTTAGTAGAGCTCTGTCACTTATATGAATTTTAGTATGCTTGAGTGCAAACTCGTATCAGCAATTGGAATTTCGCGTCAGGGTACTTCCTCCTGAATTAATAAGTATACCAACCAAGGAGGTTCTTTAGTGCTTTCCAAGGTTTTGCGTAGATAGCTAGGGTCTGGAGTATTGGTTTTTGTGGGTACACCTCTGATAAACCCACCCGAGATTAACTCGGTCACTTTTCAAGAATAAATTTTGCTCGAGGACTAGCAAATAATAAGTTTGGGGGTATTTGATAGACACATTTTTGTGTCAATTTGTTCTCAATACTATTGTTGGCACTCGATTTTGTACTAATTTTGTTATTTTATGTATTTGTAGGTATTTTTTGGAAATAAATATTTTAAGAAAATTCGGCTCGAAAAGTTGATTTTGGCACCCGGAGGACAAGTGTTATTCGGACTCTCGCTTTTGGATAAGGGCGACCACTGGATAAGGGGCGACCTTCTTTCAAAATTCAAAATTTGTTTTGGCGGGAAAATTCTTTCCTTTACTGGCAGATTTTCAATTCGACATTTGAAGGTGTTTTAACGAATTAAAGAGCTGAGACTTAATGGGTATATGTGATATGAGTATATGAAGATATTATGGTGGTTGGGATCGATCAAATTTGTCCAGAAAATCAATTCCCAATCAAAACAGAGAAAAGAATATCGTCTCATTTTTGGAAAGAAAATCACGTAAAAGATGTTGCATGTTTGTGTAGTTAAGCCCAGATATTCTCCTAGGATGCGTATCAATCAGTTTATAAGATTTCCAAGACAATTAACGTACACAGAGGAAGAAATAAGAAATTATTCTCAAAAATATTTTTCTTCATTGTGAAGATTTTTGAGGAGTTATGGAGAGATTCAATGAGGCTTAGGTGTATAAATAGGTTGCTACTATCACAGGGAAGGGCTGTCGAGAGTTGGGAGTCGAAAGGAGGGCCAGAGGAGCAGAAATCAGAGTTTTCAACTCTGTTGCTGCTGCTGCTGCTGCCCGTGAAGAACAAGGAATCGGCCACGGTTCTTCATCCATTTGCAACTGTTTCTTCAACTGCTCTGCAACGTTTATCTTCATCGCAACAGTTTCTTCATCATATTTTGCAACAGAGAAGTAAACCACAGCATTTTTTTCCGTCACCATTTGTTTCTCTGTAACAGTCCAACATCGTCTTCGCAACAGGAACTGCTGTTGCGATTTCTCTGTTGCATTGTTTACTCAATTGTAATCAACTTTGGAGCAATAAAAACATTTTGAGATTATGATTAATATGAGGAGCTAAACCCAACATTGGGACGACGGAGGGAGTCTATTTTGGTCATTGTGGTAAATTTAATTTATTCTTTTTATGACTTTTGCACTGATTAAAAATTGAAAAATGATTTTAATTAATTAGTTATCATTTTATTTGATGTGGCATGCTTGCTTAAATGTTTGATGTCCCATGCTTACGATTTATAACTAATATTCTGAGAATCTATTTTGGCAAAATAAGAGTCCATATATTTATGTTTTGAGCAGTAATTGTTAAGAATAAATAAAATATACCACATGCATGAAGAATTGGCCAAGTCCTTAGTCCCAATACCTCTCGAACATCTTGTGACAAATTTGTACATATATTTTCGTTTTAAAATCTATTCAAGTCCGAGCAACGAACTTTTACTTACCTCTTGAAAAATACTATAACACGTCTGCGAACTATGTTGTCCCATATTTTGTCAAAAGTAAAGTCGTTCATGATCGGCATTAGTTTATTGATTAAGGAATGAATGGACTTTTGACACATACAAAAGTTAAGCCTATATTTTCAATTTTTGATGGAAGATAGGTTAAAATATTTTGTAATCAAGGATTATATCTATTAATTATTGTTATGCATATAATAATTGAAGATAGAATGAATCCTTGTGTATTCTACAGTATTGGTTTTCACTGATCCATATTTTATGTAATACTGTGAGGCTCCGTAATGTGTCTTATGTTGAGCACGATACAACTAAGTTGATTAATTTGTGATTAGCTTTGTTGGTTGTTCCGTAAGGTACTTTATGTTGAGCATTTTAAAACTAAATTAATCATCTTGTTTGGTTATTTAGTTATTGATCTGTAAGTTTACTTATATTGAGCACAATCAATTAAATTGATCACTTTTTGTGCTTAATTTGATTATGTACTCCGATTAAATTAATCATGGGTTTACTTATGATTAATTTGATTGAGTTTTTGATATAAAAATCATTCATATGGTTTTGGTGTCCAATAAAAATCCTTATTTTCTCTTGAAATTAAGGTCGCTCGTTGTTGTTCTTTCGGGAATGACATCAAATGGGGGAGAGTTCTTTTGAACTTGTGCTTAATGGTAATATCTTGAGGGGTGTGCGGTTGTGGAATTTTAGAGGGGTTATCTTGTATCCTTAAACTCCTTGATGAATGTTATTAGCTTCGGCTATATGATTGCATCTAAATAAGAAGATGTGTGTTTCTTTATCTCAATCATGAAATGTCTCTTACGGAAATTTCATTATGATCCCGTTCTTGTACCTTTGCCAATTTTTTTGACAAAAAGGGGGAGAATTAATATGTAGTTCACACTACAAATACATATGGTTTTCGGATCATTGTGTAAGGGGGAGTGGTTTCCATGTGAGATGGAGTATTGACTAAGGGGGAGTGATACATATCACCATAGTATTATTGTTGAAGTTGTATAACAATTGAACTTTGACACTGTGCAATAATACTATGACACTGTATAACACTGTGTAATAAGCACTAAAATTGACAAAGGGGGAGATTGTTAGAGCATTGCTCGGTCGAACTCGCATGCACTGCTATCTCAAGCATGTTTGTCAATGTTAGTGATCAAAACTATAAGTCTTGATTTCTAGTCTATTATAGCTAAGTCTCGGACTAGGATAGTAAGTGTAGTTGATCTCAAGGAATCCATGGAGATTCATCATACAAGAAGAATATCTACGCAAGGAACCGGTGGAACTTCTCGTGAAAAAGGTATGTGGAGACTTAAACTTATCTGTCACACAAAAGTCTATTTATTCTATCAATATATAGACTATGATTATACACATTTGGTATTTCGAGCCGAGTATACCTCGTCTATCTATATCTCTAAATATGTGTTGGTAAGCTTTTCGCTTCGACCAAGTTTATCTTTACCTAGTGACGAAAGTCATGATATGTTTCAATCACTTTGAAAATTTCTTTGACGAGAAATGGTGTAACAACTATATAACGTCTCTAAGAATGTTTCAATGATTGGAATGAGAGTTCAGATTACATAAATAATGGTGGACATAAGCATTGTTATGGAAACACAGTTATGTATAAGTCCTATTCCTTGAACCAAAGTTTTCGAACTTTGTTGATCAAGAGAAACGGAAGGATAACAAGTGCCAAGTCCGCGAACTCAGTCCGCGAACTGCCGAAGTTCTCAAACCCGAGAATTTCTGCTGGAATTGACAAACTAGTGCGTGAAGCTAAGTCCGCGAACCCAGTCCGCGAACCGGCGAAGTTCTCATCCCGAGAATTTCTGCTGGAGTTTGTAAACTCTGTTCGGTATCTTAACCCCGCGAACCTAGTCTGCTAACTTGAGAAGGTTATATATCTAAAGATGATTTCTGAATTTAAACTTAAAAAGACTAAAGAATGTTATTGGAAAACCGTGGCTATAAAAGTTCATGAACCTATTCGTGAGAATCAAATCATCTTTGCTTCAATTGTGTCTTGTGTAGTTACATAAGATTTCCTTGCAATTGAACAACTCTCTAACTAGTTCAATTGAGTCATTTGAACTAGTTATGGTGAAGAAGAACATGGTTGATATGAAATGCTCATATGGCTAACCTTTTGGTTGACTATTGTTGAACCAACAATGTACATGTTTGGGTACGGTTAACAAACCTAGAAGCGTGCATGTGTGTATAACAAGCTAAGTTTTCGATCTAACGGTTGAGAAATATTAGCTTGAATCTAAATCAGGTTTTCATCTAACGGTGGATATTGATTGCTTTGTTACCAAGGAAAAACCCTGATTTAAAAGACTATATAAGGGGACATCTAGAAACTCTGCAAAACTAATCCCCACACCTTACGTGTGATACTAGTTTGCGTGCTAGAGTCGGTTCTCCTTTAACCTTTGGTTTTATTCTTCTAAAACCAGGTTAAACGACTTGAAGACTTCATTGGGGTTGTGAAGCCAGACCGATATTACTTTTATCATAGTTGTGTGATCGGATCTTGCATCTTTTATCGTACGAATACTATCATATTGATTGGCTTGAGATTGATATCCCCGATAGGCAAGATATAAAAAGTAATCACAAACATCTTCGACTCATCGTTTGTGATTCCGCAACATTTTTTTTCGCTACCATACGATTAAGATTGTTGTGAGGTGATTGATTAATCTAGGTTGTTCTTCGGGAATATAAGACCGGATTATCAATTGGTTCATGTTCACCATGATTATTATAAAAAAACGGAAAAAAAAACTTTGGGGTTTTTCTGTGGGAGACAGATTGATCCTTTGATAGACTTGTCTGTGTGAGACAGATTTGTTTATTGTCAAAGCCTGTGATTTTGGGTCGTAGCAACTCTTAGTTGTGGGTGAGATCAGCTAAGGGAATCAAGTGCGCAGTATCCTGTTGGGATCAGAGGCGTAGGGAGTACAACTGTACCTTGGATCATTGGGAGACTAATTGGGGTTCAACTATAGTCCAGTCCGAAGTTAGCTTGGAGTAGGCTAGTGTTTGTAGCATCTTAATACAGTGTGTATTCAATCTGGACTAGGTCCCGGGGTTTTTCTGCATTTGCGGTTTCCTCGTTAACAAAATTTCTAGTGTCTGTGTTATTTCAGTTTTCGCATTATAATTATGTATCTTTATAATTAATAATCCAGGTTGTGCGTTTAGATCATCAATTAGTATAATCCAACCGTTGGTTGTTGATTAACATTGATTGATCCTTGGACATTGGTCTTTGGTACCGTCCAAGTTATTCCTTGTGTTTGATTAAAGACTCGCTGATTTTTATTAGCTTGAGTAAATCAAAACAAGAGAGAGATATTAACTCCTTGAGATACTTTTACCTAGATTGAGTCTGACTGTCTAGTTGATTCACTAGAAAGTGTTTCGGAGTTAGTCCATACAGATTGCTAAGAGAAATATTGGGTGATGTTGTTAGACCCCGCTTTTTCAAATAGTTTTTTACCTAAAAATATTATTCAATTGAATCCAACTAAAAACCCTATTTTCCGATACATATATAGAGGTACGCAAATAAATAGTAAGATTGAACACAAACCCTTCAAAATCATTGATAAACACATGTGAGATGAAATCCCCAAAATTGACAAAAACCCTAGAATTTCAGATTACAAAAATCAAATAATTTGAGAACTGTTGCATACCTAATCGAGGAACTGAAAAATAACCAACTCAATACTTCATCTCCGTGATTGATTCAGTTGCAGGGATGAGTATTATGAATTTTCGTTGTTTAGAAGAGATTCAGTTGTAGGGATGGGTTTTATGAATTTTCATTGTTTAGAAGAGAAAGAGATGAGAAATCTTGCATACCTAATCGAGTAAGTGAAAAGAAACCAACTCAATCCATGATCTCACCATTGATCTTCTGAAAATCGCTTAAAACGTAGGTTGTTTTTCATTTCAGTTGCAGAATTTTCACTTAGAATAGAAAGAGAGCGGAGAAAATAAGAGAAAGAAAAGAAATAAAATGAACGGATGTTGTTGGAGATGAAGATAATCCAACGATTGATCAAAAAAAACGTTTTGGTTGAAATATACATTTGGTGTCCAAAAAGTAGACGGTGCACGAAAAGTACGGTGGTACACCAAAAATGGTTAATGTTTTCAGTTTAGATTGCAGGTATGGGTATCTTGAATCTAGAATGCGTCGTCCTCCCTCCTGGCATCATGGTTGCGGTAATACCTGATATTGAAGTTGCAATACGTCTTTCACTTCATAACTTGGTGTTTGTGGGTGAAAACCGTTTCTGCTGATTTCGGTAATTCGTGTGCGTGGGGGTGAGAAACAAATCTAAAACCAAAACAATGTACTGCACGGGAGTACTTTTAATTCGAGAGATCAATCTGTACAATCCTGGCCTAAACCAAGATATGGCCGTTCCAGGATTGCTTCGGTCACAAAGTGAAGGAGAAGGGTTGGTATTAGGTAGGGAAGCGAAGAAAGTGTTGAGGCCAGAATAGTTGATTCTGGAAGTGTGGGTGTTTTGCGACTTGTATCCGAAAGTTGAACTGGCGAGCTGAATGGAAAGCTACCAGGTGATTTTTGGATGTGTATTGTTATCCTAACCAAAAAATTGTTTTTGGTGGAAATAGGTAAGACCTATTTATACAAGTCGCAACGAGACGTACCCTGGCCTCGTAAGAAGTGGAAACGGTTGAGTAATGGAAGAAAGCGGTAACGAGTAACGCCTGGAATTAATGTTTCCATAATGAAGGAAACGTTTCACCATTACTTCTTGTATTTATAACCGCCTCACTCTTATGACACTTCCTGTAATGGGCGTATTGCACGCCGCACGCTGTAAACCGCCATACCAATACCCTGATGAGCATCCCCCAGTTTGTGATATGTTTGATGTCTCGAGTGTTTTCGTGGAAACGTGTAGCATGTTGCTATTGTTTGGCAAGTTAAAATTGAGAGGTTTGCCGGTTCGGTGACGAACTTGTACGGCTGAGATTTGCATCTCAGGAGGAAGGATAGTCGTTGATTGTTGCAACCTTCCGTTTGGAAGCCAGCGGCATGGAGGAAAGCGCTTGCGTCTTGGAAGGGAAGCAGGAAGCTCTTGCGTCTTTGTCTAAATTAGGGTTTGGTATGCCGAAACCCTAATTAGCTCCATTTACTGGAATCGCTGCAAAATTCTCGTACGGACTCGGATTTTGATGGTCCGCCCCTCCATTATGCACGAAAAAAAAATTCCTATCTCCCCACTCGGGAATATTTAGGTTTTGAGCTCGTTCGGTAGGTGAAAACAGACCGAAAGTAAAACTCAGGAAGAATTTAGGAGGGATGTTGGTAGCAACTTGCCCAAATTAGGGTTTGGCGTGTTGAAACCCTAATTAGTGCGTGTAGTATGCGCGTGCGGCATGTTTTGCGTGTTTTGGAAGTTGGCGCGTTTTTGGGAAGCTAGCATGTTTTGGGAAGCTAGCGTGTTTTGGGAAGCAAGCATGTTTTGGGACGCCAGCGAGTTTTGGACGCTAGCGTGTTTTGGGAAGCTAGCGTGTTTTGGGAAGCTAGCATGTTTTGGGAAGCTAGCGTGTTTTGGGAAGCTACCATGTTTTGGGACGCTAGCGAGTTTTCGGACGCTAGCGTGTTTTAGGAAGCTAGCGTATTTGGGACGCTGGCGTGTTTTTGGGAAGCTAGTGACCTCTTTTGAGACCGTGGCAGGTTTGGAGCAACCTGATTGGTCAATGAAAGTAGGGGGCAGCAAGCTTAGGGCACGACCACACTTTTAATGCGTGGTGGCGATTCGAAGCGACCTGATTGGTCGATGAAAAGAGGGCCGGCGTGCTAGGGTGCGGCCAAACTTTTGGTGCGCTGTGGCGTATTTGGTTGTCTAGCTTGGCTAAGCATGGTTTTGACCAATGGGGTCTAGTATATTGTGCGGGGCGCGAAACCCTAATTTTGAAAATTAGTCGGGTTTATGAGTTCTTTGTGAGTTATCACAATAATTGGCTGGATTTTGTATGCTGCCGCACAAAATCTTTATCTACAGAATGCAGCTTGCTTTCTGTCTAAGCATTTCGTGCAATGGCCTTAACTTTGGTACTTGAAGGTTTATGCTACTCCATTGCGAATGAACATAAATCAGTCATGCCATATCGATTTAAGAGTTCTGCTGGGAACATAGCACAGGAAAGTAATCAGTGAGTCTAGTATCGGCGAGGTGCCAGAATTTACAGAGTGTTATAGATAAAAGTGTATTGAGCGGCTCAATAAATGTGTTGGTGGAGATTTGAGTACTCGCAACACTGTTTCCTTGTAGAGTGACGTTACATCTGGGGAAAGGTTTTACGATTTTAACCCTAAGCTAAAAACCACCATAAACATTAAGTCCCCTGCTTAGAACGTGACAGTGGCATTGTTGCGGGGTAAGCATGAGATGGTGACAGGCACAAGTAAAATCGAGAGAGCAATACGTGAAGAGATCGCCAAGGAAATTCAACTAACCTTTAGTGGAAGGCATGAGAAATCCATGATCCTTGTGCTGGCGGAGTTTGCATGGATTTATCTTGGCCATGGGACGTTGGCACCGGTGTTAGCTTTACTTGGCTCGGCTCGGACGTGGAGATGGCTTATCGCGGCTTGGGCGCGACTTGGCTTGGCTTGGGCGTGACTTGTCCTATCTTGGGCGCGACTTGGCTTGAATTGGGCGCGGCTTGGACGCGGAAGGATTGGATTGGGCGCGACTTGGCTTGGCGCGGCTTGGACGTGGAAGGCTTGGGCGCTGAGAAGGACGCATGTTGTTGGTGCTGGCCATCGAGCAGAGAAGCTAGCACTGGAAGGATGCAATCTGTAGGTGCTGACTAGGGTGTCGTATTGTGGCTAGCATGGCTTGCGCATGCTTTTTGGCATGTACGTTCGGCATGTGTGCCTGGCATGTGCGTCTGGTAAGCGCGTCTGGCATGCGCTTCTGGTAACGCGTCTGGCATGCGCTTCTTGTAAGTGCGTCTAGCATGCGCGTATGGTAAGCGCGTCTGGTAAGTACGTCTGGTATGCGCGTCTGGCATGCGCGTATGGTAAGAGCATCAGGCATGCGCGTCTGGTAAGAGCGTCAGGCATGCGCGTCTGGCATGCGCGTCTGGTAAGCGCGTATGGCATGCGCGTCTGGCATGCGCGTTTGGTAAGCGCGTCTGGCATTGTCTTGGTCGTGTACTGTTGGCTACCAAGCGGTGATGATAGCGCTAATGACTTCAGTCCGTGGGACGGTGGAAATGGCACTTGGAAGGCTTGCGGGATGGATCATAAAATGCTGGAGCGTTGGCGCTAACTTAACCACAGAGTGCTGGAGTCATGGAGAGTTGCAGGTTGAGCGACTGGTGTTCTTCGTGTTGTCACGCTGTTGGTTCGGTCATGGAGTGTAGATATTGGCAAACTACTTGTTCGGCTATGGAGCATGAGTGTGGTGCGCCCAGTCATCCATTCCCTTTCATGGAAGTAAGGAATCCTTATTCTGTTCAAACTCTAGAAACTGCGTTCGTATGAAAAGGGGTATCGACCCTCTTCTGTTTTTGTTGTTCGTCCAGCTCTGTGCTTTCATATGCAGTATTTGGCTCCTCTTCGTCAATTTGTTAGCGGTGGTAGAGAGAGCATTAATAGTAACAAAGAAATCTTCAAATCAGCATCAAGGCGAGCCAGGAAAACTCAAGGTAGGTGCTCTCGCATGTATCCACCCAACAGTTCCATCTATCTTCTCCAGAATATGTAATAAGGTTATGACTCCAGAAGGATGAGCATCTGACCTCTCCAGTGGATTTCAAAATTTACCAAACTCCATTGTACTGTTGGTATGGATGGATGAAATAATGTCAGGGCTAATCTTGGAGATTATGGTTGCGTTGTTGGTTCATCCTTGACTTTAGGTTATTTGGTACCTAGACTTTTGATTGCGATGATGATATACTGTGGATGCTTGTATGGTCGAAATATTCCGCAACAATGGGTGAAGTAGATGAGTTGAGAGATGTTCCGTTGCCGATGTGCTGCTATCAAGTCCTCAAGGACTTCGTTCCAAACGACATCCTTTGAACCATCTTCTGAACCTTGGACTATTGTATGGAATGGGATGCAATAAGCAGTGCTTAGTTATACTTCTGTTATATCCGATGGTATGGTCGGATATGTGAATGTATCTCTGTGGCGTACTTTTGGGGTTTTTGATGCGCATGTACGGCTTCATGTTGAGAAATTCTTGCCGTAGGACTTCGACAGCGATGATGTTGAAAACGGAAATAACCTGGTTGAGGGAAGTGAAAGCGTCCCACGCTGGTAGTACCCATGTGTATCCTAATTTCATCGCATCGCATTGAATCCACGTCTACGGTATTTGATACAAGCTTATTGTACTCTTCTGGATGTGACGCTGAGATGCTCAGAATATCACATGGACGAAATATTATGTATAGCGAAAAGGTAGAAATGAGAGAGTTATGTTGTTTATCGTGGCTCCCTCTGTTTCTTCGAGAAAATGTTTCAGCCGCGTCTCTGGAGTTATCTCATGATTCTTTGATGGTCGTCGGGATGGACTGCGATGAGCAGTCCCCAGTCGCACTTTTTAGCTTCTGAAGTTGTTTCCTCTAAGCAAGTTTGGGATCCGTCGCGGCCTCGTAAAGTGTTGCAGGCGCCTTGTAGACAGAGAGGTGATGATATTCTTATGCTACATCCTTGAAGAGTAGATGACCTTGTCGTGGCTGTGATTTTCGGTTGGACGTGTCGTCTGAGCTTTGACAGTGAAGGGACCCCGTGTAGAGCCTCAGTCCCCAAGTGTTGTTTACATGTTTCTTTATAGCGGTTGTTGCTATGGTGAAGCTATGGCTGGTATCAACAAATGAGCAGCAACAGTTCTTGGCAGCACATGTGATCCGAAGAGACTACATTGTCGTGGAAACAAAATAGGTTGGCGGAATTACATGGGCGTCCACGAAGCAACGGGGTCGGATGGATGCGTAAGCGAGTAAACTGTCCACGACCACGAGCTTTGGAGAGATAGATCAAAAAGTGGCCACAGCAACGAACCTTGGCCGATTGTGATCACGATCCTTAACAGGGAGGAGCGTGGTGGCCACGGGAACGAACCATGGAACGAAGGAGTGTGGCGGCTACGGCATGATCTTTGGCAGGAAGAAGTGGCGGCTACTGCACGATCCTTGGTAGGAAGGAGGCTTTGAAGCGTATGGAGAAAAACGTTGAGGATTCGACTTTGGATCCTGGAGCAGTTTATGGGGAAAACGCTGAAGCGGAGCGGCTGCTGGAGAGAGCGTTGAAGCGGAGCCGCTGCTGGAGAACATTGAAATGGAATGACTTCTGGAGAGAAACGTCTCCTGGAGAAAACTCCAGTGAGGGCGCTATTAACCCTTGATTTCGAAAAATGACTTGATACGATATGACATATGGGAAGACGGCACAAATAGTGTTGGTCGGCAAGTCATGTTTTTCTCCTTATGGGAAAGAATATGCTTCTTCTGTTTGATTTTCCCTTGCAACTATCAGAGCCTTGACGGCTACAATGTTGAAGTCGGAGGCCACGTCAATCAGCGTGCTGTCGAAACTCGACATCCTTCAAGTGAACAGTGGTTAGGAGTCCCAGTTCCATCTATCAATCGTGCTTTCCAAGAGAGGTTGGGGTTCGAGAACGGATTTCCTGGCTGGAAAGAGCTGCTTTCCTGATGCAGTGCGATTGAGGGCTGCAAATATGTCTTGACGCTGCGCCTTGGAGAAATACAGAATCTCACATAAATGTTTCATCATAGACTGCACGATTTTGTGGGCAAAGTCCCCAGAAATCATGCAGCTCCTGACGGGAAGAGGGTCTCTGTGAACTCAGGAGGGTTGCTGATTTTCTTTGCCCCAATTTTTGGAGAAGTCGTTCATGATCTTCACGTGTGATGAAATTGGATTGTTGATTCTTTTCCAGTAGGCGTTTAGGAGCAACGCGAGCCTCTTCACCTATAAAGGCGCATCCTGCTGAAGTAAAAAGGGGTGGACGTGACTCTTGTGGTAACCGCTCAGTTAGTGTCTTCAGGAAAATAGGTATCTCTTTCTGAGTTGTTGCCATGTCTTTCTGAGCCTTACGAGAACCTTTTGTCTTTCCATCAAATCAACAGTGGTAAGAGGAGATCGGCTTCTTCTGGCTCCTCCAGTCTCTCGTCCTGATGGTGGAGTAGCAGTGGTTCTGGTGACGGTTGGAGCTATCACACTTGAAGAAACGTTAGGAGTGGCGGAAGCGGCTCTAGCTCTGGTGATCGGAGGTGTAACGCCTGAAGGGACATTTTCTGCGTCGCTGGTGTTGACAGGTGGCGTACTAATGTCACTTTGTTAGGAGGCATGAAGAATCTGTGATCCTTGCATTCGCGGCTTTGCATAAATTTGGTTTGGCCATTGAGTGTTGGCGTCAGCGCTACAACTTTGGCCACTGATCGGTAGCGGTGGCACTACAACTTGGTCCGTGAGACGGTTCTCTGGCTGTCTATGGAAAGGGGGATGACGCTTCCCCGGCCGGATAAGGAATGGCCATGGCGCTGCCATCTAGGACGCGAGTTGTTAGCGCTGGAAAAAATGCAAGCTGCCGGCGCTGGAAAAGATGCAAGGCTGTCGGCGCTGGAAGGACGCAAGCTGTTAGCGCTCGTATTATTGGCTTTGTTTCTATGTCTTGATGCTAGCGGCAGAGTGGTACCAATAAAGCAAGCGAACATATTCCAGGTACGTATCTCCGTGTTTCTTGTTTCTGTTTTGCTGTTCTGTTGTTGGTGCAAAACCTAGCCATAGGCATGTCCGCCATAATTTTAGAGGCGACGTCGTCTTGACCGTGAGAAGTCCCCAGTCACTCCTTGTCGTGTGATAACTGGTAACTGAGCCGTTTGGTGACTGAGCCATTGATCCCCGAGCGGATCGTTTGCTTTCACCATCTTAAAATCAGGGTTGAAGCATGAAATCGGTAATTGGAAATTGATTTTGTAACCGAGAGATTAATCTCCCACTGTGGTCGCCAATTGTTTGTGGGTGAAAACCGTTTCTGCTGATTTCGGTAATTTCGTGTGAGTACGGGTGAGAAACAAATCTAAACCCAAAATAATGTACTGCACGGGAGTACTTTTGATTCGAGAGATCAATCTGTACAATCCTGGCCTAAACCAAGAAATGGTCGTTCCAGGATTGATTCGGTCACAAAGTGAAGGAGAAGGGTTGGTCTTAGGGAGGGAAGCGAAGAAAGTGTTGAGGCCAGAATATTTGATTCTGGAAGTGTGGGTGTTTTGCGACTTGTATCCGAAAGTTGAACTGGCGAGCTGAATGGAAAGCTACCAGGTGATTTCTGGATGTGTATTGTTCTCCTGACCAAAAACTTGTTTTTGGTGGAAATATGTGAGACCTATTTATACAAGTCGCAACGAAACGTACGCTGGCCTCGTAAGAAGTGGAAACGGTTGAATAATGGAAGAAAGCGGTAACGGGTAACGCCTAGAATTGATGTTTCCATAATGAAGGAAACGTTTCACCATTACTTCTTGTATTTACTAACCGCCTCACTCTTATGACACTTCCTATAACAGGCGTATTGCACGCCGCACGCTGTAAACCGCCAGACCAATACCCTGATGATCATCCCCCAGTTTGTGACATGTTTTGATGTCTCAAGTGTTTTCGTGGAAAACGTGTAGCATGTTTCTATTGTTTAGCAAGTTAAAATTAAAAGGTTTTCCGGTTCGGTGACGAACTTGTACGGCTAAGATTTGCATCTAAAAAGGAAGGATAACCGTTGATTGTTGCAACCTTCAGTTTGGAAGCCAGAAGCATGGAGGGAAGCGCTTGCGGCTTGGAAGGGAAGCCCGGAAGCGCTTGCGGCGTTGTTCTAAATTAGGGTTCGGTATGCCGAAACCCTAATTAGCTCCCTTTACTAGAATTGTTGTAGAATTCTCGTACGGACTAGGATTTTAATGGTCCTCCCCTCCATTCTGCGCGGAAAATAATTTCCTATCTCCCCCCCTCGGGAATATTTAGGTTTTGAGCTCGTTCGGGAGGTGAAAACAACCCGAAAGCAAAACTAAGGAAAAATTCAGGAGGGATATTGGTAGCAACTTGCCCAAATTAGGGTTTGGCGTGTTGAAACCCTAATTAGTGCGTGTAGTATGCGCGTGCGACATGTTTGGCGCTTTTTGGAAGTTGGCGCGTTTTTGGGAAGCTAGCATGTTTTCGGAAGCTAGCGTGTTTTCGGAAGCTAGCGTGCTTTGGACACTAGCGAGTTTTGGGACGCTAGCGTGTTTTAGGAAGCTAGCGTGTTTTGGGAAGCCGGCTTGTTTTGGGAAGCTAGCCTGTTTTGTGAAGCTAGCGAGTTTTGGGACGCTAGCGTGTTTTAGGAAGCTATCGTGTTTTGGGACCCTAGCGTGTTTTTGGGAAGCTAGCGACCTCTTTTGAGACCGTGGCAGGTTGGAAGCAACCTGATTGGTCAATGAAAGTAGGGGGCCAGCAAGCTTAAGGTACGGCCACACTTTTAACGCGCGGTGGCGGATTTGAACCGACCTGATTGGTCGATGGAAAGAGGGCCGGCGTCCTAGGGCGCGGCCGCACTTTTGGTGCGTTCTGGCGGATTTGGTTGCCTAGCTTGGCTAAGCATGGTTTCGACCAACGGGGTCAAGTATACTGCGCGGGGCGCGAAACCCTAATTTTGCAAATTAGTCGGGTTTATGAGTTCTTTGTGAGTTATCACAATAATTGTCTGGATTTTGTATGCCGCCGCACAAAATCTTTATCTACAGAATGCAGTGTGCTTTCTGTCTGAGCATTTCGTGCAATAACCTTAACTTTGGTACTTGGAGGTTCATGCTACTCTGATGCGAGTGAACATAAATCCGTCATGCCATACCGATTTAAGGGTTCTGCTGGGGAACATAGCACAGGAAAGTACTCAGTGATTCTAGTATCGGCGAGGTGCCAGAATTTATAGAGTGTTATGGATAAAAGTGTATTGAGCGGCTCAATAAATGTGTCGGTGGAGAGGTTAGTACTCGCAACACCGTTTCCTTGCAGAGTGACGTCACATCTGATACAAGGTTTTACGATTATAACCCTAAGCTAAAAACCACCATCAACACTTGGCCGATATCGCCCTATGGAGAAACGTTTTGCCTGAGTCACCCGGACCATCAATGAAGAATATAGATTTCTCGCCTCTCATAACGGAATTCACTACCCTGCATAGAAGTTACGTAAATTATAATCAATCAGTTAAAGATGAGGTAAAGGCAATAAAATAGGAGCATTAGGTAATCTACTCAGTTGGATTGTTTCACTTTATTTAGTCTCAGTTTTAAATTGTCTTCGCACTATACACTGCACAGCCCATGCTTCTCCTTTTCATCAAGTAATGGAACATTTAGTGCAGGAAACAACTCGATGTTCAAAGATAATGATGCAAGAAAAACATACATACATACATATATACATACATAAGATTAATCTTGTCTGTTTAAGGTATTTATTTCTCTATCGTTTAAACACAAAGGCAGATAAGATGGGAAAACTGAAAGTTGAAACTGTTATCGTGTTGTTCATTGAAACCAGCGGACATTCACAGAAAGGATGGCCAAACACATGTAACGTCTTTAGTAAAGTTTGTTGACTCATGGTGGATTCATTCGGGTCGGTATTTGCAACATACATGATGGCGAGAGATTATGTAAAGGAAATTAAGTTTCAATACAAGCGAAACAACTGTAAAAATAAAGAGGTAAAGCTCCATAAAATATTTACCTATCGAATGTATGTTTCTGGTCGGCATTTAGCATATCAATAGATGATAGATCTTCTGGTGAAACTGGAATTCTGAATTCCTCGCACACCAACTTGTTTACTCCTGAAGTGCGTACGTCTTCAGTGATAGGTGGGAGTTTATACGTGGCCATTAATTTTTCGCCGAGAATATACCTTACTTCCCGTAAAAGCAGATTGATTTCCCCTGTTTCCATGTTGAACCGGCAGTGTTCTTCAATCATGTACGGGAAAATTTCATCCCACAATTCACGAACTCCAGTGGGGTTGCAACATGCAGAAAAACCTCCTTAAATACCAAGGCATCTCTACTTGTACGACTTCAAGAAGTGTGTCACGGATGGGAGTGTTACTTTTTAACAGACACAAATGTTGCGCTACTTCTTTATATGTCGAAAACGTATTATTATTTACCTTTAGAAAGTCCTCGAAAGAAGTTGGCCCTCTAACGTTATTCATGAGAAGTCTCAAATGATAATTTTAACTGCGGGTAGAAAAATGGTAACTCTGCCAATGACTTTGTTGTTGGGTTGCCGTCTTATCCATTGCTTTAGTGGCTTATCCCACTTGTAGTGTTCGAGAAATTCCTTGTAGAGAAGAGTTCTCGCAAACTCATCTTCTTGGTTTGTCTTAAAAAACTCAATCAATTGGGTATATGATTCTTTTTCTCGTCGTATCACATCTCGGACAGTATTGCCTTCAGGAAGTAGGATCCTATGTCGATCCGTTAAGTGTACCTGTAATGAAAGGACGGGAGGATAAATCTTATTCATTTGATACCTGTATATACGCCAAAGAGCTTCTTTTGGGCATATCCATCGAGCATATACAAACTGATTGATCTCATCTTTCGCTTCTTTCTCGTTTGATACTTCCATGAAGACGCGATCAACCCCTTTCCAAACATACTTTTACAGATATTTCACGGACTGTACACTTGAACAAATCTCAACATTGATATGGAAGTCATATTTCTTCAAAAGCCACGGATTATACGGAACAACCCAGCTGTTATTCACGACTTTTCCATTGGAGAGTGTAATTGCTCTACCATCGTCGCGTATTCTATACACTGGATACAAATCTTGGCCTTCTAGAGTTTCCGCTGCAAACTGCTTCGTAAAACGCTTCTTGCACTTTCCATCCTTCTTACAGACACTATCAACAGACAAAGCACATGGCATGTGTATCATATGTTTGAGGACGGAAGCATACAACTATGGTTCAACTTTCATCTGGTATTTCTGCTCGAACAACCTTATCGTAGTCATCTGGGGTACGTAGTTTGTCTTTCTCGTGCAGGATGATAAGAATGTGTGCGTGTGGAAGACCTCTCTTCTGAAATTCAATAACATGAACATGTGCAACAACTTTTCCAAGAACCCCCTTAGTGAACAGATCTACCTTCAGTTCTTCAAATTTGCAATGAAACACCCTCGTCGTCAGATCTCGCATGTCATGTGCCTGTTGCCCTGGTTTTAAATTTCTCCGGATCTCCTCCCAATTAGGATTACACGTCATGGTTGTAAACAAATCCGGCTTGCCGTACTTCTGAACCAATGGCATAGCGTCGTGATACCTTTGAAGCATATCACGTGGGCTTCCCGTGTAAGAAGGAGGTAGAATAACTCGTTGCCCAATATCATCTGCAAAGTGCGCACACAAACCATTCAAACATAATTTAAGACGAAATCACAACAACAAAATAGAGATGTCATTTTTGGATATATTTGACAAAATTGAAATTTCATATGGAAATGTAAGGCATAAAACTATCTTAATCAAAAAAAAAAAAAAACATAAAAAGAAGTTTAAACGGAGTCCATGATCTCTGTCAACGGATGTTTAACTTCGAAAAGAAATAAAAAAGTTGGATGGTTTCAAAGATAAGTTCTTGACAGCATATCGAAACTGATGGTTGTCAAGTAACATATTGTAGTGCTTAAAAAAAACTTATTGTAGTTGCATCACTAAGTTCTATAGCAGACTCATCACAAACTGACGAAAAATACTTTTCTACAAAAAGTATATCGAGTAACTTGAGTGTTATCTTTTCTAAGAGTCATGCTCAGTATTTTCAGGATAGTTGTTCAAGGACCTAGTTTGGAGTCTCGGTATGGAAATGTGATCGCGGTCTAAGCTTGTTTTGTTAAGTTGTGTACGGTATCATTACATATTATAACATAAATTCACAATTATAGGCATGATTAAAACATATGATTTCAACTCAGGGACACCTAAGCTTTGATGCACTGTTTCCTTCCCATTTTAGGAGCCATAAGAATAGTTTTGAACAGATTTTGTTACCTGTATTTGCATCTAAGGCATCAAGAACGCCTGAGTACCAATCATCTCGGAATGTTCTCTGGTTATCTCGAACCCATCTCAACTGCATTGTGGAAATCTTCACATAATTGTCGACCACGTAATGTTGTAGTAGTTTCCCACCATGTAACAGAATCGACCGCTGGTTTCTCGAATCTAATGACATTTGGTGTTTTTGTTAGAGAACATATAAGTTGTTTAAATCTTAAATTATAAGAATTTACATACGGACGGTACATTAACTTTACCTGTAGCATATAAGCATAGTATGCTCGACAGCTTATCCTTTTAGCATTATCACCGAAAATCGTCAAATCCCATCCAAAACATCCATAAAGATGCAGTAACGGATATTGTAATGGATCGTAGAAACATGCTGTGTCGGGAACATTCAGCAATTTCCCATATTTTGTTTCAACAATTATGTCTTGATGAAGCACTTCACTCGGTTCTTCTCCTCCAACTAAGACAGTTGCTACTTGTGGTGATGTTGGAATGTTATACGTCCGAAGAAATATTGGCTGCTCCTTTATGTGAAGACGAACATCTTGGAAGTCAGTTCCTTGCGAAATATGTCGAATAATACGTACATACGGGTTGCATTTGTCCAACATTCCCTTCATTATAACGAGCACTTCTCTGTTCAGAGGTTCTTCGGTTTAAACTGGCTCTTGTTCCTGTTCCTTTCCCTTGTTTTTCTTGGCAGCAAGGGATTTCTCCGACGAACCTTCACTTCCACTGGGCACTTCACCAGCTTTCTCATCTGGATACCTACAATGTTTCATTTGTAAAATCTGCATCAGACATAACAATTACGAAACCTAATCATGAATATAAGAGTAATCTAAAAAACCTTATTTACTAAAATCCCATGTTACCATGGAGCCAACTAAAAAGCTTATTCAATTGATTTCAGTATGATTGAACACAAATAGTCTTTGTGACTACTCGTTTTCCCGTAGTATACGTAATGTATACAGCTCTGAGGATCTGATACTAAGCAGTATTGATACCTCTGTTGAACTGATAATGCTAAGTAATAAATGATATCTAAGATCGCAATAATAACGAAGAACACAAATATAATATAAAAGCTTCTAAATTATCATGAGACACAAGAGATTACGTGGTTCGACATTTGTCTACGTCCACGGGGTAATGAGTGATTGTTTTGTATTAAGTTTGAGGTGGTTACAAAGATCTTAAATGCTTCCCAAAATAATAGAGAGAACTCAAGTGGAAGTAAATACTTAAGTTCTAAACATTAAAGAGGTATAAGCTTAAGACTAGATTTTCTATCCTAGATATTGAATGCCCTTAGTTTGTTGGTGAGGCTTGGTATTTATAGCCCCTGTTGCTCCAGTTATATCTTTGCTGCCTCTGGGTCCATCGTCTGCTGATATACCTTTCGTACCAATGGTACCTTCGTCCACTGCATACCTTCTCCAGTTGTATTCCGCCACCTCAGCTGGCTCACGTTCTTTCGGGAACTACATCTCCTTAGTACAGGTTGTACCTTCGTTCACCGCCAGCTTCCGCCAATCGGGTTCTGTCACGCCTTCTCTCTCCACGTTCCTTGATTCATGCGTGTAGATAAGAGATTTGAGCATTTAATGTTGATTAGATGCGTCATCTACCTCTGTCCCCTCGCCAGCTGCCTCTTTGTAGACTAGGATTTTACCATTCTTATCTTGACCGTTTAGTCCTTCTTTCTTGGGATGAGATAAAGTAGATCTGCGGAGGCATCCTTTGCTACTTAGGCTTCTCAGTTCATCGAAGGCTACACAGTTGAATATATGTGAAGCCACTAAGATCGTGACACGTGCTCCACAGAATATTGGTATTCACAGTTTGCCCCTTTTCTTTCATATTCTACCGTTTGGTAGAAGTGGAAGAAAACTTCTGTTACGCCGCCATTTTCGCACATACCGATTGGGTGGTCCCCACATTTCCTTTCATGCAGTAACTTCCCCTTGAATTTCGGGACATCCAAATTTTCGGATTCTCCAACCGCCTATAAGAAGGGAACAAAGATAAGGAGTTTTTATTAATTCCCTTTCTCCTTCTTCTTCGAACTGTCTCCCTCCATCTCTTTCATTGAGATTCTTTCGCTGCCAACTGCTCTTTCTCTCCTTCGATCTTTCGAGTGCTTTGGCTTCACAGTTGATCGTGCAAGTAAGTGATGCTCGTCTCTTTAGTGTTGATTCTCTTCATATCGTGCCATGTGTCTTCTTCTTTGAGTAGGGTATTACTGATGTTGCGATTATTAACTGCATGTGAGAGTTTTTGATCTCTTTTAATTGCTTGTGTTGTAATGGAACTTGGGTTCCACTCCATTTTGATTTTTGATGATAATATGCCATGATCGTTCCTTGCCTGCAATTTTGCTTTTCGTGATGTATGATATTCATTTTTGCCATATGGTGTGTTCAAATCGTTCCTTTGGTTGGTTTAGTGAAACCCATGCCCAAAGTATGTCGGTTTTTTCCCCTTTCTGTTTTTGGAATGAACTGTGATTTTCCTCCGCCATTGTTGATGGAGATGTTCTTCCTGATGGTGTTAGGTATCATGAGGATTCCAAAGAAACCTACGTGTAAGGTTCCGAAGATATCTTCGTCGACTGATCCCCCTCTGAGAATGGATCATCCTAATGCTACGTTATCTCCTCCTCCTGAGGACTCTGAGGTGCCTGCTGGTACTGAGGTGGCTACGGTTGTTGAGGGGGTTGCGGACCCTGATGTTGAAGAAGTTGTTGTTGAGACCTTCTGCCTCCTCCTCCTCACTATGAGCTTCAGAGGCTCCAACTGCGTGAAAAGGACAGCTTTGCTCATCTGTCTATTGCTGAGATTACCAAGTCTTTTCGCCTCCATAAATTCGATATTTCCTTCGTCAATGGCCCTGATGTTCTCACTGAGTCTTGGTGTGAAATGCAAAGACACACAAAAGCTTGCAAGTATACAAGGCCAAGTTATGATATAGAAGGTAAGCAGGGGGTCAGTCCACAGGGAGTGGGAGCATACAAGAGAAACCTAAGCTAACAATGGTGACAATGCACTATGGCAGTGAGCAAAGCAAGGTAAATGGCATGAACCAAGGATGCAAGGTAAAGCAGCAAAGAACCAAGGCTTTGAAGCCAAGGGCCAGGTGAGGATTGTGCACTGACTTCAGTGCACAAAAGGCTTCAAAGTGCAAGAAAAAAAAGGCAAGAAAATAAACTGAATTGAAAGCACACAGAACTGAAAATGTAAGTGACTGAGAAGGAATTGGTGGGTAAGCCAAGGCATAGGATCCACCTTGTGTCCTAATCAAATGACATGTTTCTAGGTTGAGTTTGATCCTATGCGTACATCTAGAAATAGAAGAATACTAAATTGCTCAATAGTCTGCCCCTAGCATTGGCTGTCTTTTGACAGCACAGCCAATCACAGGCACTATGTGCATTGGTATCTCCCATTTGCTCAAGCAAAACAGAGCATGGAAGTAACTATCCTAGCTTCTAGTCACTTGACAGTGCACAAGGCTTCAGCTGAGCCTTGGCCTGATGCTGTTTAGATCATGCTAACCATGAGTATAACTAAAGCATTCATACAACAAACTGAATTCAAATGCAACAGATAAACAGGATACACACATACACACTATCAACTGTTGCTAAGACAGAAATTGAAAAAAATGAGAATTGATTCAATAAATTGTTCACTGGCTAGCCCAGAGATAGTTTATAACACAACCCAACAGTACATATTTATACCCACAGATTAAAATTAGGGTTCTTCCCCCTTTTTCCAAAATCAGAAATTAGGGTTACCTAATTTGTTGAAAATTGAGCCTTGAAATCGAGCACCCATGCTTTGAATCGTCCTTATGCTCCCTCCTGAATCTTCTGCTACCATTAATTTCCCTAAATCGAGATGTTTTATCAACCTCACCTAGGACAGTTGGTGAGAGAGGATAAAACAGCTAGGTTTAGGGGGATTGTTTGGGGGTTTGTTCTGTCGGGTGATGGTGGAGGTTATGGTGATGGTTGAATGATTTGGGGAAAGGATGGTGGAGTGATTTGGGGGAGAAGATGGTGGAGTGATTTGGGGGAAGGGTCACTGTTGCAGGAGAGGGGAAGAAGAAGAAAGAGAGGGAAGAATGGGTCGATAGTTTAGGGTATAGGTATAGGTTGCTAGGGTGTTGAGCAGGTGTAGAGGATTTTGATGTTTCGCGAAGCTGGACCGATGGATGGGAAGATGGCAGATCTGACGGCGAGATGGAGTGAAGCGATGAGCGACCGCTGGATATAATACAACAAAATCAACGACGCCAGATGGAGTTAGGTTGTAGTGTTAGGCGGAGATATCAAACTTCGTACAGCAAGGGAGCGACCGTCGGATGCTTCTGAGAACTGATCTGACGGCTGAAGACGCAAGCGGGTATGGATTTGGGTTTTAGGCTTTTGGGTATAGAATATGGGTTTGGGAAATGAGTTTGGGCTTGGAAAACCTTGAGCCCACTTCTTCTTTAAGAACAACTTTCTTCTTCTTGAGCCCATTTCCAGCTTTTTGGACGTGCGCTCCATTCTTTGCGGCTTCCTTGCGTAATTTCTCCCGGCTTTTCACCACTTTTCTGCTCTTTTGCTCCGCAACTCATCCAATCTTTATTTATTACCTAAAAATGCAAAATTAAGTAAGAAAAATATTTATTCTTGAAAACAATGAAAATACAGAATATGGGATAAAATGTAGAATTAATGCATAAAAGATGAGTTAAATGCCAACAAAAAGGGATAAATATATACATATTTGGCACTCATCAAATACCCCCAAACCTGAATTTTACTTGTCCTCAAGTAAAACAAAACTAAGGAAATCCTAACTATACCACTGTCGCTGGTCTCTCGAATGCATTTAGCGTATGCACTAAGCCTTTTAAACCACTAAGTGTCCCTAGTGGACGAGTTGAAGTCTCGTGAAGGTTTGCTTAGAACGTACCTACAAAGTTCTAGGTCAAAATATAAGCTCAGATTCCATCAAATGTGACATGTGCAAAACAGTTTAAGCTCACAGCAAAATGGAGATGTCAATCTAGCTATCGAAGGCACAATCCTAGCACTGATAACAAAAAAAGACATGTGATAAGAGTGTAAAGTGTATCTACACATGTGTAAAGAAAGATCTGAAGTTATGACTACTAATCACCAAGAGATAGTTTCTCAGGCTAAGAACAAGGTCGAAATCTAGCTAGCTGTCCGGACTTTACGAGAATTGTGAATGAGTTGGAGGTATTTCACAATTACTCGCGTTGTACATCAATGGCATACACCCTCCTTGCTTATTACAATAAAACACAAAATGACTCTTTACATGACTCTTATTTACATTGACTATTCTTTTTATTTTTGGAACAAGAGATGGAATTGAATACTTGATTTTTTTTATTTTTTTTTTTTTTTTTTTTGAAAGGAAACACTTTTGATACATACAAAAGGAAACAAAAATTACATGACACTTTGCAAGAGGTAGCCCTTTTTGATGCACCCAGTTAAATTCGATGGTTGTCTTTCTTAATGTAACCTCCACCTTCTATCCCAACCAACCAAAGAACAAGCTAGTCAAGTTTCGTTCAGTATTCTAAAGTGATTGGCAATCGTAACTTCCTATCAAACACCTTGAAGATCGAGGCCATACATGTATTGGTAGATCGTGCGCGTGCAAATTTCTTATCACTATGTGAATTGTGCTAGAATCAGGGTGCCTAAATATCTAGACTAAGACTCCTAATAATACATATTTGCACAAGAGTCAACATTTCAAGGTAAATGAGCTCCATTTTTATGATTTTTTAATTTTTTAATTTTTTTTTGATTTTTCAATTTTTTTCAAAAAGAAGAAGGAGTTCGTTTTCAATTATGGCAAATTATCATGGTATCTACTCTATACCCCCAAACCTAAACTAAACATTGTCCTCAATGTTTCAAAATATGGAAAGAATTATAAAACAATATATGAAGAGGAACATGCTGAGTAGAGTAAAAGGAGAGAGAATACCCGATTGTACGGCGGCAGCTCGATTAAAACTCCGTTATTCAAGGCAAAAATCCATCATATTAGGAGTCACAATGGATGAGCACAAAATATATACAAAAGGAAATTTAACTAACACATTATCTACAAGAAAATTTGGTTTTTAATGGGATTGGACTTTTTGGAAAAAATTTGGTTTTGTTGGGAAACATTTGGTTTTGATGGGAAAACGAAAAATTTTGGTTTTTAGGGAAAGATTTGGAAAACTTTTTGGTTATTTAGGGAAAGAGTGGACCAGTTTAGTCCACATAGACTGGGTCCTCCAGGTTGGTTGTTTCAATGTCGGGTGGAAATGGCTCAAGGAATGGCTTTAATCTCTGCCCGTTGACTTTGAAAACGTTCTTGTTGGAGACATCCTCCAGCTCTACAGCTCCATGAGGAAAAACTGTGCGTACTAGGTACGGACCCTTCCATCTGGAACGCAGTTTTCCTGGAAAAAGATGTAATCGGGAGTCATACAGCAAGACTTTCTGACCAGGAGTGAAGGATTTGCGCAGAATACGCTGTCATGAAATATCTTCATCTTTGCTTGTACAGCTTGGCACTGTCATAAGCCTCATTTCTCAATTCTTCCAACTCGTTGAGTTGAAGTTTCCTTTGAATTCCAGCTTCGTCCAGAGAGAAGTTCAGCTCTTTGATTGCCCAGTGGCACGATGTTCTAATTCCACAGGTAGATGGCACGGCTTTCCATACACTAGACGATAGGGGGACATGCCAATTGGTGTCTTATAAGCTGTTCTATAGGCCCACAAAGCATCATTCAATCTCAATGACCAATCTTTCCTGGACGGGTTGACCGTCTTCTCCAGAATGTGCTTAATTTCCCTATTAGACACTTCCACTTGTCCACTAGTCTGAGGGTGGTACGAGTAGCAACCTTGTGAGTTATGCCATACTTGCGTACTAAAGACTCAAAGTACTTGTTACGAAAATGTGAACCGCCGTCACTGATGATAGCTCTAGGGGTACCAAAACGTGAAAATATGTTCTTTAGAAATGAAAGTACCACCTTGTGGTCATTTGTTCTGGTTGCTATGGCTTCTACCCACTTAGAAACGTAATCAACTGCGACTAGGATGTACAACTTGCTGTCAGACATGGGAAATGGACCCATGAAGTCTATCCCCCAAACATCAAAAATCTCCACAATCAAAATGGGGTTCAATGGCATCATGTTTCTCCTCGAAATGCTTCCTAGCTTTGACAGCGTTCACAAGCAACCAATAATCATGGCAACCTTGAACAATGATGGCCAATAGAATCCACACTGCAAGATCTTTGCAGCGGTTTTCTTGGCACTGAAATGGCCTCCACATGCTTGGTCATGACAGAAAGATATCACATCTTTCTGTTCAGTGTTGGGGACACATCTCCTAATGATTTGGTCTGGACAGTACTTAAACAAATATGGGTCATCCCAAAGGAAATGTTTGACTTCAGCCAGGAATTTAGAGCGGTCTTGTCTCGACCAACGTGAGGGCATCCTACCTGTAGCGAGGTAGTTAACAATATCAGCAAACCAAGGAAGGTCTGAGATAGACATCAGCTGTTCATCTGGGAATGATTCTCTAATCAGCTCACAATTCATCAATAGACTCTAAAGTTAATCTAGACAAATGATCAGCAACCACATTCTCACAACCTTTCTTATCACGGATTTCGAGATCGAATTCCTGTAATAAGAGTATCCATCGAATAAGGCGAGCTTTAGCATCCTTCTTGGAAAGAAGATACTTCAAAGCCGCATGGTCTGTGTATATGATGATCTTAGACCCTATCAGATAAGATCTAAACTTGTCTAATGCGAAAACGACGGCAAGCAATTCCTTCTCGGTAGTTGAATAATTGAGTTGGGCATCATTAAGGGTTTTGCTAGCATAGTATATCACATATGGTAGTCTATCAACTCGCTGTCCTAAAACAGCACCAACAGCATAATCAGAGGCATCACACATAAGTTCGAACGGAAGCTTCCAATCGGGTGGTCGGACTATAGGAGCGGTGGTGAGAAGGGTTTTTAATTCCTCCCATGCCTTCACACAAGCAGCATCGAAATTGAAGGCAACATCTTTGGAGAGAAGACTGCACAGAGGTCTGGAGATTTTGCTGAAATCTTTGATGAATCGCCGGTAAAAACCAGCATGACCTAGAAATGATCTGATCTCCTTCACAGAGCAAGGTTGTGGTAGATGTTGAATGAGGTCAACTTTAGCTTTATCCACTTCAATTCCTTTTCTGAGATGATGTGTCCTAGAACTATTCCTGAATTCACCATAAAATGGCATTTTTCCCAATTTAGAACAAGGTTCTTTTCTTTACATCTGGATATCACGAGGGCAAGATGCTTCAAACATTCGTCAAACGAGGAACCAAAAACAGAGAAATCATCCATAAAGATCTCGAGAAAACTATCTATCATGTCAGAAAAATGCTCATCATGCAACGCTGAAAAGTAGCAGGTGCATTACACAACCCGAAGGGCATACGTCTATAAGCAAACGTCCCAAATGGACACGTGAATGTAGTTTTTTCCTGATCTTCTGGAGCAATGTGAATTTGGTTATAACCGGAAAAGCCATCTAGAAAACAGTAGTGACTGTGTCCAGACACACGTTCTAGCATTTGGTCAATGAAAGGGAGCGGGAAGTGATCCTTCCTTGTTACTGTGTTCAACTTCCTGTAGTCGATGCATACTCGCCATCCTGTGGTTGTACGAGTAGGGACTAATTCATTCTTGTCGTTCTGAACTACAGTAATGCCTGACTTCTTAGGCACAACTTGAATGGGACTAACCCATTTGCTATCGGGAATTGGGTATATGATACCCGCATCAAGTAGTTTCAGGATCTCTCCTTTGACTACATCTCTCATGTTAGGATTAAGTCTCCTTTGCATTTCCCTCGATGGTTTGGCATTCTCTTCAAGGTTAATGTGGTGCATGCAAATGGTGGGACTAATTCCTTTGAGATCTGAGATGGTCCATCCTAAGGCCTCTTTGTGTTCCTTAAGTACTTCTAAAAGCTTACTTTCCTGTTCCGTGTCTAAACATGATGAAATAATGACAGGTAAAGTATCAGAAGAACCTAGGAATGCGTACTTCAACGTACTAGGCAATGTTTTCAATTCAAGCTTGGGTGGCTCAACAATGGATGGAATAAGCTTGGAATCAGAGAGTAGGGGTGGTTCCACTTCATATTTCCTTTCAGTGACGTCCATTTGAGGTACAGATTCGAGCAGAGATAGGACGTCACTACAGTATGCATCATCATAGGAATCAGGGTTAAAGTTCTCCATACATGCTTGAAAGGGGTCGACGGATAGAATGTTAGTCAACGAATCTTGCATTAATCCTTCAATCATATTAACTTCATGCACATCATCATCATCAAGATTCACAGGTTGTTGACTAATATCGAACACATTCAATTCTACCGTCATGTTACCAAAAGACAGTTTTAACACTCCATTCCGACAGTTATGATCGCGTTGGACGTAGCCAAGAAAGGACGTCCTAAGATGACAGGAATGTGACAGTCTGGGTTTTGTACAGGTTGAGTGTCTAAGACAATGAAGTCTACGGGAAAATAGAATTTGTCAACCTTGATCAAATCTTCGACCACTCCACGAGGAATCTTGACAGATCGGTCTGCCAGTTGTAGAGTGATAGATGTTGGTTTCAACTCCCCAAGACCTAACTGCTCATAAACAGAATATGGCAGTAGGTTAACACTTGCACCTAGGTCTAATAACGCTTTATTGACCGTGTGTTCTCCTATAGTGCAAGAAATTGTTGGACATCCTGGATCCCTAAACTTGGGTGGAGTTTTGTTCAGAATGATGGAACTCACCTGCTCAGCTAAGAAAGCACGTTTTTGCACATTGAGCTTGCGCTTTTGAGTACACAAGTCTTTGAGGAATTTGGCATAAGCAGGGATTTGCTTGATTGCTTCAAGAAAAGGAATGTTGATGTTGACTCTCTTGAACAGATCTAACATCTCATTGTAATGGGTACTTTTCTGTTGATAGATCAATCTTTGAGGAAATGGGGCAACAGGAAGATGAGTTGGCAAAGGGACATTCACAGCAGTAGAATTGTCAGATTTTCCAACTTGCTCAGATTCTTTGGTTTTCTGGGGTTGTGGAGACAGCGTGGAATTTGTATCAGATTCATTAGGTTCGCCCACGTTGTTCTCGATGACTTTACCACTTCGGAGGGTGGTAATGGCATGGATTTGATCAGGTGAGGTTTCAGTGCAGGATGTTGTGCCTGTTTGAAATATCCTCTTTGGATTTTGTTGGGGTTGGCTCGGAAGTTTAACCCTTTTCTCTCTCACATATTTGATCCATCTTTGATCTAGATTTTCTCTGACTTTGCATCAAACTCTGGAACATTTCCTCTAAGGTGGATACTCTTGTCGTATTGTTTGAGGATATGATTGTTGTTGAGAGTTTGATTGTTGTTGAGGGTTTCTCAGGGTTGATAACCTTGATTGTTTTGATAGCTCTGATTGGGTTGAGATGGTCCTCCTTGAGTGGGTCCTTTTGACCATGAAAAGTTAGGGTGGTTTCTCCATCCTGGATTGTAGGTCTGTGAATAAGGGTTATGCTTTGGTTTTTGAAACATGGCATGTGCCTGTTCAAGCCTAGACTCCTGGACTGCAAGCAAATCTGGACAATTTTGGAATTGATGGTTGGGGTCGTTACAAGCAGCACAAACAGACGAAGCGACATGTTCTCGGAGTAGTGGTGGAAGGTTTTGAATTTTTATGTAGTTCTAACTCTTCTAATCTCCTAACTATTGATGACATGTTTGCTCTTCCCTCAAAATCCGCTTCAATCCTAAAGCCTTTGCTTCGGATGTAGTCTTTCTGGTTTCACGGATGGATTCCCACTGTTGCGTCTTTTCAGCTACTTCAATCAAGAAGTCCCAAGACGCGTCAGCAGTTTTATCTACGAATAGACCATTACACATCGACTCAACCGTTGTTCGGGTGGACACATCTAGACCTTCATACAAAATTTGCACAAGTCTCCATTTTTCAAAACCATGATGGGGACATTGGAGCAATAATTCATTGAATCTCTCCAGGTATCTAGCTAAGGTTCACCTTCTAATTGCACAAAGCTATTCAGACTTTGACGAATTGTCGCAGTCTTGTGGTTCGGGAAAAACTTTTTGAAAAACTCCTTTATGAGGTCATCCCATGTCATGATGGATTGAGGCTGTAAAGCATAGAGCCAGGCCTTTGCCTTATCTTTCAGGGAGAAAGGAAAAGCCTTAACTTCAGGGTTTCGTCGGTCATTTGAGTGAAACGCAGAGTTCCACAAATTTCCTCGAATCTCTCACGTGGTGGTACGGTTTTCATTCTCAACACCTCTAAAAATAGGAAGCATCTGTATTGTGCTTGATTTCAGCTCATAATGGCCATTAGCCTCGGGCAGCAAATACAAGAAGGTTGACTGGCTCTAGTTGGGTACATATAATCCTTGAGGGTACGGGGTTCTCCCATTGTTTCTGGTTGATCTGGACTGTCTCCATCAGAACTTAGAATTTCGATAGGTTCGTCTGGGTTAATTCTAACAAGTCTGTTTGTCTGGTCTCTGTAGGTCACAATCATGTCCTAGTAGGTACCTTAACTAACATGTTGGTCAGACAGAGCAATCGGAAACAATTTGGCCCACAAGGGTTACGAAGATTTGGTTTTGAATGGGTTTTGGTTTTAATAAGGGATTTTGTTTTTGGTTTAAAATTGGGCTTTGGAAAAGTTTTTGAACTAAACCTAGCATAAATTAGCACAACTCATAAAAGAAAATAAAAACAATAATAATAATTGAAACAAACCCATAAAAGAAAAAAGAAAAATAAAAGAAAAATAAAAGAAAACAAAAAAATAATTACAGTCCCAAATAAAAAAGAAAAAGAAAATAAAAATTATTACAATCCCAAATAAATAATTAAATTAATTATTACAAGCCCGAATTTGAATTTAAATGAGGCCCAAGTGGGTTAACTCATGGGTTAGGCTTACTTGTTTTTTGGAGGGAAGCCCAAAAATAGGCTTTTAGTCCCCTTTTAGTTGCACAGCCCAGTTGGGCTTTAGGATCGTCCTAAGCAGCTCACGTCCAAGCCCAGCAGCAACAGGTGGAGCAGAGCCCAGCAGAATCTGCAGCGAAGCCCAGGAACAGAAGTTGCAAGCCCAGCGAGATTGAGGTTACTAAGCCCAGCTCAGTTGGTTCAAGCCCAGCTCAGTTGGTTCAGAGCCCAGCAGCAGAGGGTGCACAAGCCCAGTTGGCAGCCCAGCAGGCTTGGCAGCAGCAACAGCAGCAGCAGCAGCTTGGCAGAGGAAGCACCAACAGCAGCAGCAACAGCAGGCTTTGGCTTTGGCTTGGCAGCAGCACCAGCAGCAGCAGCAGCAGCAGCTCAGCAGAGAAGGCAACAGCAGCAGCAGGCTTTGCAGCAGCAGCTCAGGTAACAGCAGATGGCAGTACCACTCCCCGGCAGCGGCGCCAAAAACTTGGTGTGAAATGCAAAGACACACAAAAGCTTGCAAGTATACAAGGCCAAGTTATGATATAGAAGGTAAGCAGGGGGTCAGTCCACAGGGAGTGGGAGCATACAAGAGAAACCTAAGCTAACAATGGTGACAATGCACTATGGCAGTGAGCAAAGCAAGGTAAATGTCATGAACCAAGGATGCAAGGTAAAGCAGCAAAGAACCAAGGCTTGGAAGCCAAGGGCCAGGTGAGGATTGTGCACTGACTTCAGTGCACAAAAGGCTTCAAAGTGCAAGAAAAAAAAGGCAAGAAAATAAACTGAATTGAAAGCACACAGAACTGAAAATGTAAGTGACTGAGAAGGAATTGGTGGGTAAGCCAAGGCTTAGGATCCACCTTGTGTCCTAATCAAATGACATGTTTCTAGGTTGATTTTGATCCTATGCATACATCTAGAAATAGAAGAATACTAAATTGCTCAATAGTCTGCCCCTAGCATTGGCTGTCTTTTGACAGCACAGCCAATCACAGGCACTATGTGCATTGGTATCTCCCATTTGCTCAAGCAAAACAGAGCATGGAAGTAACTATCCTAGCTTCTAGTCACTTGACAGTGCACAAGGCTTCAGCTGAGCCTTGGCCTGATGTTGTTTAGCTCATGCTAACCATGAGTATAACTAAAGCATTCATACAACAAACTGAATTCAAATGCAACAGATAAACAGGATACACACATACACACTATCAACTGTTGCTAAGACAGAAATTGAAAAAAATGAGAATTGATTCAATAAATTGTTCACTGGCTAGCCCAGAGATAGTTTATAACACAACCCAACAGTACATATTTATACCCACAGATTAAAATTAGGGTTCTTCCCCCTTTTTCCAAAAGTCAGAAATTAGGGTTACCTAATTTGTTGAAAGTTGAGCCTTGAAATCGAGCACCCATGCTTTGAATCGTCCTTATGCTCCCTCCTGAATCTTCTGCTACCATTAATTTCCCTAAATCTAGATGTTTTATCAACCTCACCTAGGACAGTTGGTGAGAGAGGATAAAACAGCTATGTTTAGGGGGATTGTTTGGGGGTTTGTTCTGTCGGGTGATGGTGGAGGTTATGGTGATGGTTGAATGATTTGGGGAAAGGATGGTGGAGTGATTTGGGGGAGAAGATGGTGGAGTGATTTGGGGGAAGGGTCACTGTTGCAGGAGAGGGGAAGAAGAAGAAAGAAAGAGGAGAAGAATGGGTCGATAGTTTAGGGTATAGGTATAGGTTGCTAGGGTGTTGAGCAGGTGTAGAGGATTTTGATGTTTCGCGAAGCTGGACCAATGGATGGGAAGATGGCAGAACAATCTGACGGCGAGATGGAGTGAAGCTTGTAGCGACCGCTGGATTATATAATACAACAAAATCAACGACGCCAGATGGAGTTAGGTGTTGTAGTGTTAGGCGGAGATATCAAACTTCGATGTACAGCAAGGGAGCGACCGTCGGATGCTTCTGAGAACTGATCTGACGGCTGAAGACGCAAGCGGGTATGGATTTGGGTTTTAGGCTTTTGGGTATAGAATATGGGTTTGGGAAATGAGTTTGGGCTTGGAAAACCTTGAGCCCACTTCTTCTTTAAGAACAACTTTCTTCTTCTTGAGCCCATTTCCAGCTTTTTGGACGTGCGCTCCATTCTTTGCGGCTTCCTTGCGTAATTTCTCCCGGCTTTTCACCACTTTTCTGCTCTTTTTGCTCCGCAACTCATCCAATCTTTATTTATTACCTAAAAATGCAAAAATTAAGTAAGAAAAATATTTATTCTTGAAAACAATGAAAATACAGAATATGGGATAAAATGTAGAATTAATGCATAAAAGATGAGTTAAAATGCCAACAAAAAGGGATAAATATATACATTATTTGGCACTCATCAAGTCTCTCATCCGGGATTTTTCTTATGATGAGAATAACCTCCTCATTAGCGTTGTCCAATTGGCCGCAGGTATGCTCCTCCCTTTGTTTAGTAGAAAGGATCTCTTCTACTATGATGTTTTGTCTTCGAGGGATGACCCGACAAACAAGACTTAGGTTAGAGGAGTTATGCAATATACTGGTAATTACTGGCGTGCCCTTCGCGAAAGTTGGTACCGCAGCAAGGCCAAAACAACCCTAGAGTCTTATGATCCCTTTGCTGAGGGGAGATCTAAGCGGGAGGATTATACCCCTTCCAACTTCAATGCTATGTATGGTGATGCTATTCAGAATAGTAATCTTCTTCCTTGAAGTGTTGGTCCTTGTCGTATCCATGTTACTGCTAGGCATATTAGGGAAGGTAATAGCCTTCGCTTGCTGGAGGAGATTGATAAGACTGGTTTGACTACCATCCCCTATTCTGCTAGGCTGCCTTTTCCAAAGTCTGATCGCATTCGTCTTTATCACGATGATCGTTGGGCTCGTACTCCTCTTCGTGTGGTTGGTCCTTGGGCTTATGGTTTTACCACCGCGGATCCCTTAGTTCCTCGTTCAGCTCGTTCTTTGCCCAAGAAGTATGATGGGTATCGGCCTTGGATTTTTAATCCTGCCCTTTCCCATGAGGTACCTTCATTTTTGATATCTTCGTTCGCTTTGATATCTTTGTCTGCTTTGTTACCTTTGTTCTGACGGTTTTCTTTTGCAGTCTGCCCCTGCTTCTTCTGCTGGGACTGCTCCAGGTTCTGCTGGTAATTCTGTGGACAAAAGGACTAGGAAGAGAAAGGATTTGGTGGAAATGCCTGCATAGGTAAGGATCATTATCATACCTTTGTGCTTGTAAGTTCCTTAGTACCTTTCCCCTGATTCTTAGCTGACGCATGTGTTTTTTTATAGTCTTCCCATAGGAAGGGTAAGTTGAATACCGTCATTGATCTTGATGCTTTGGATGATGATCCTAAGGCTGTCGGTGAGGTACCAGGTGACGAATACATGGAGGATATCGAGGATACTCGCCTCAGCCCTCATTTGGATGATATCGAGGAGGATTTTTCCAAAGATAACCCTAGTCTCGTCCGAGTTGCCTCAGTTGAGGGTGAGAACCCCCTTGTTGGTGGTGGTGCTCAGTTGGTAGAGCATGTTAGTGTTCAATCCCCTGCACCTTCGCTGTCCTTGAAGATGCCTTCGTTTTATGCTCCTAGCAAGGCTTTTACCGTTACGTCCGTCGTTGTTGGAGCTGCTGTTGTGGCTTCTAAAAGTATTCCTTCGTCTCCTGCTACCTCCCTTCAATCAAGTGGTTCGTTTGCTAAGGTTGTTACCCCCACGGTGAGGGTTGGTAGCTCAGATTCGCAACATAAGAAGAAGGTTGTGATTTCACTAGCCAGCTTCTCCTTCAAAGGTGCTCCTGCTTCACTAGGGAGTGCTCAGTCTGTCTCTACTTCCCACGTTAACAAAGTTGTTGGACCCCCACCTTCGTCACCCGATTGGACCGTATTGGGTAATCTTCCTTCTGCCGGTGATATGGATTTGGGAGGCTCTCAAGCTCCTCTTTCTGTTCCTAGCTCATCCACCATGCCATCTCTTCTTCGTGGTGAAGGTTCAGCAGTCGTGCCCCTTGATCGTGTTCAAACAAACGAGGGAGCTGCCGTTGAATCTAGCAAAGGTAGGTTTCCGGAGACCTTAAGCTTAGGTAGTTCTGATGACACTATTCTTGAGGCCATCCTGCGGGATTCCAAGGGTCCCTTTTCTGTTGGAGTTGATCATCATCATCTTGGTTCTTTCGAGATAGCTTCGCAGCTGGACGTGTTATCTTCCCAGTATCCTGCTGCTAAAGACTTGTTCTTTGACCCTGATTGTCTCCGCTCCAGTCAGAGATTTCGTGAGATCTGTAGGGGTAGCATCCAAGAGATTGAGGCTTTCATGGATACCTACACCAACTTCCTCCCTCGTCTTTCAGCATTCTCAGTAAGTGATTCTTACCTTATCATTTTTCTTCTTAATTTGATCCTTCGTCCATCTTTTTACTCCTTTGTTTGCATCTTTGCAAGCAGATCGATGTTGGTTATACCTTATTCAAGGTTTATAGGGATAAGTGCACTCATTTGAGTGCCCTGTTGGAACGTGCTCGTCAAAAGTATGATGTTGCTCAGCGCCTTCGTCGGGTGATGTTACTTCTGCTGCTAAGATATCTTCGTTGGAGGATGATCTGAGGAAAACTCAGAGGTCTCTGGAAGCTTGTTTATTGGCTCTTGGGAGACCTAATAATGATGCTAAGGTTGCCGAGAATAGTCGCAAAGTTGTTGATACTGCCTTAGCTGCTGAGTCCTCTAAATCCATACGTTCGTTTCTTGTTCTCCTTAGCTTTTTTCTTTACTTTCTGGTTGCATAGTCCTAAGACAACCTTCGTCTTCCAGCCGGCAGCTCTAGTGAACTTAGATGTCTCCAAGATCAAGTGGCCAAGTTAACCTCCGACGTTTGGTATTATCAAAAGAAGTCTGATAGGCTGATGAACGTAACTGTTCATAATGAGGCCCAACTTTCCATTGAGTCCGCCCATAATGCAGACTTAGTGAAGCAGATGGCTTCGCTTCGTAAGGAGTGTGACGAAGCTCTTAGATGGAAGGAGAGTCTTATTTTAAAGCAAAAGGAAGATATTACCTTAGTCGAGAAACGTCTCTCAGCCCAAGAAATTATTCGTAAGAAATATCACGCCGATTTTGAAGATGCTTGTGCTTCCTTAGCTAAGGTTACTGCAGAGCGTAATGTATTAACTTCTGAGGTCTGTTCTCTTAAAAAAAACTTGTTGATGCCAGCTCCGTGCCTTCTTCCATGTCTCATGCATACTTAGTAAAAAGGTTTAAAGATTTAGAGAATGTGTACCAAGCTTTATCCTCTGAGAATGCTTCGCTCCGGATAGATGTTGATGATCTTCGGACGGAAAGGTATACACTTGTGGAAGACCTTGATGCGGCTGAGGTGGATCTTGCTAAGGCTCAAAATAGTTTAGAAGCGTCCTTTAGCCATGTCGGGGGTAGCTTAGGATAATTATTTTTTTCGTAGCATTCTTTGTATCTTTAGCCGCTTTTTCTCGTTGCTGATACCCTTCGTATCCGCAGGTCTCCAAAAGCAGTTGGTGGGTGCAAATACCAAGATTAGTCGCCTTGAGGGTCAGATATCTCCGTTGGAAATATCTCGTCAGTTTGATGATGTTGCTAAGTTTAAAGCTAAGGCACTTCAGCAAGCTAATGATCAGCTTAGCGCTCAGATCAGAGAGCCCCATCAGAAATCGGCTTCGGACCTAGAGGCGCAAGCTTCTCAAATGAAGGTTGATGAGTGCCAAATATTGTATAATTTTATCCCTTTTTGTTGGCATTTAACTCATCTTTTGCGCAGTAATTCTACATTTTATCCCATATTCTGTATTTTCATTGTTTTCAAGAATAAATATTTTTCTTACTTAATTTTGCATTTTTAGGTAATAAATAAAGTTTGGATGAATTGCGGAGCGAAAAGAGAAGAAAAGTAGTGAAAAGACGGGAGGAATTACGCAAGGAAGCCGCGAAGAATGTCGTGCACAAGACCAAAAGGCTAGAAGTGGGCTTGAAGAGGAAGAATTGTTCTTAAAGAAGATATGGGCTTGGCATACCCAAGGCCCAAAACCCTTACCCAAACCCATTTTCTATATCCAAGCCCGTCTCGGATTTCAGCCGTCAGATCGAAGCATTTCAGCATCCTACGGTCGCTCCATCATCGCACATCAAACTCCGAAGCCCCCGCTTTACATCACAATGCCCATCTCCATCTTGGGTCGTCCGTTTTGCTACATCCCTTCATCCGACGGTCGCTACACGCTTACCTCTGTATCGCCGTTGGATCCACCTACCATCTTCCCATCCATCGCTCCTTGTCGCAGATCATCAAACCTCGCTGAACCCGCCTAACACCCAAGTATCGAACACCCTATACCCAGCCAAACGCACCTTTCTTCTTTCTTCTCCATCTCTTCTTCCTTCAGAACCCGTACCACCACCATGTCCGTCTCCATCACCACCATCTTCTCCCCAAATCACTCCACCATCTACGCCACCAAACCAACCCTAAACCTAAGCCCATCATCACCATCACGTGCTATCTCTTTATCAACCACTAATTTCTCCAATTTCTCATCTCTCTTCTCACTGAAACCCTAGGTGAGAAATTGGGGATATAAGTGATGTTAAAGCAACAATTGGAGCATGAGATGAACGAGAAGAAGTAATTGGAGAGTGGGTCGACGAGATGGAGTGAGTATCTCAACACATTAGGTAAATCAATTTTACCTAATTTTCTGTTTTTGGGGAAAAGGGGTTGGAACCCTAATTCTGATAGGGGGAGTATATATTTGTAATGTTTTGTGTGAGAGAAGGGAGGGGATGATCTCTGAACTAGCCAGAAAAACATTTTGTTCTGTTTTATGTCACAATTAAAATTTCAGTTCATCTCATGACAGTTGATAGTGAATGTTATATGATGTTTTGATTTTTATCTTGAATGTTGATTATTGTGTTTAATTTATCATATATTATGAATGTTATTGTTATTATCATGTGTAGTATGAGCTAATTAGCAACAAGCTAAGGCTTTGATAAAGCCTTGGTGCACTGTCAAATGGTAAATTGCTAGGATAGGATGCCATATGCTTGTTTTTCTTGTGCATTGGGAAGAAAGCAGTGCTATGATTGCTTGTGATTGATTGTGCTGTCAAAAGACAGTCAATACTAGGGGTATTTCTGTTAGCAAGCTGTTTTTCTTTCCTTTCTATTGTATGCATAGGACTCAACTCAACCTAGGAATATGCTATTTGATTAGAACACAAGGTGGAATCTAAGCCTTAGCTTAGCCACAATTCCTTTCTTCAGTTACATTCCTTTACTGTTTTTATTCACTGCTTAGTTATTCACTGCTTTTATTCACTGCTTTTATTCACTGCTTAGTTACATTCCTTTACTGTTTTGCTTAGTTCTTGCATTTTGAAGCCTATTGTGCACTGAAGTCAGTGCACAAAATCTCCCTCTGCCCTTGGCTTCCAAGCCTTGGTTCTTAGCTGTTTTCTTTGCTGCTTTGCTTTACCTTGCTGCTTTGGTTCTTTACTTCTGCCACTTTGTATGCCATATTACTTTGTCTTGCTCACTGTCTCCATTGTTAGCTTAGGAAAACTTCTTATAGTGCTCCCACTCCCTGTGGACTTTCCCCTGCTTACCTTCTATTCTATAAACTTGGCCTTGTATACTTGCAAGTTTCTGTGTGTTTTCCATTGGCACACCAAGTTTTTGGCGCCGCTGCCGGGGAGTGGTGTTGCCACTGCTGAGTTCCATTAGCATCTCTGCCTTGCAATCACTGCAGGTCTGCTTCACTATCATTGCAACCCTCTGCTTGCAATCATTGCAGCAGATCATTGCATACTTGCCTGCAATCATTGCACTGCAATGATTGCACTGTGATCATTGCAGGGTTGGCCTGACTATCTTTGCACTCTGTGATCATTGCAGGTACCACCTTGGCTGTGCTGCTGCTGCTGGTGCCTTCTCTGCCAAGCTGTGCTGTGCTGTTGCTGCCAAGCCAAAGCCTGCTGCTGCCAAAGCCTGCTGCTGCCAACTGGGCTGCCAACTGAAGCTGTCAACTGGGCTCGCCTATTTCTGTTTCTGCCGGGCTTGTGCACGCTCTGCTGCTGGGCTCTGTTCCAACCTTTGTTGCTGGGCTTGAACCAACTGAGCTGGGCTTAGTAACCTCAATTTCGCTGGGCTTGCAACTTCTGCTCCTGGGCTTGCCCTTTTCTGCTGGGCTTCGCTGCAGATTCTGCTGGGCCTGTGTTGCTGAGTCACTTCAATTGCTGCTGGGCTTGAACGTGAGCTGCTTAGGACGATCATAAAGCCCAACTGGGCTGTGCAACTAAAAGGGGACTAAAAGCCTATTTTTGGGCTTCCCTCCAAAAAACAAGTAAGCCTAACCCATGAGTTAACCCACTTGGGCCTCATTTAAATTCAAATTCGGGCTTGTAATAATTAATTTAATTATTTATTTGGGATTGTAATAATTTTTATTTTCTTTTTCTTTTTTATTTGGGACTGTAATTATTTTTTTGTTTTCTTTTATTTTTCTTTTATTTTTCTTTTTTCTTTTATGGGTTTGTTTCAATTATTATTATTGTTTTTATTTTCTTTTATGAGTTGTGATAATTTATGCTAGGTTTAGTTCAAATTTTTTTTTCCAAAGCCCAAATTTTTTTAAACCAAAAACAAAACCCCTTCTTTAAACCAAAACCCATTCAAAACCAAATCTTCATAACCCTTGTGGGCCAAACTGTTTCCGATTGCTCTGTCTGACCAACATGTTAGTTAAGGTACCTACTAGGACATGATTGTGACCTACAGAGACCAGACAAACAGACTTGTTAGAATTAACCCAGACGAACCTATCGAAATTCTAAGTTCTGAGGGAGACAGTCCAGATCAACCAGAAACAATGGGAGAACCCCGTACCCTCAAGGATTATATGTACCCAACTAGAGCCAGTCAACCTTCTTGTATTGTGCTACCCGAGGCTAATGGCCATTATGAGCTGAAATCAAGCACAATACAGATGCTTCCTATTTTTAGAGGTGTTGAGAATGAAAACTCGTACCACCACGTGAGAGAATTCGAGGAAATTTGTGGAACTCTGCGTTTCACTCAAATGTCCGACGAAACCCTAAAGTTAAGGCTTTTTCCTTTCTCCCTGAAAGATAAGGCAAAGGCCTGGCTTTATGCTTTACAGCCTCAATCCATCATGACATGGGATGACCTCATAAAGGAGTTTTTCAAAAAGTTTTTCCCGAACCACAAGACTGCGACAATTCGTCAAAGTCTGAATAGCTTTGTGCAATTAGAAGGTGAGACCTTAGCTAGATACCTGGAGAGATTCAATGAATTATTGCTCCAATGTCCCCATCATGGTTTTGAAAAATGGAGACTTGTGCAAATTTTGTATGAAGGTCTAGATGTGTCCACCCGAACAACGGTTGAGTCGATGTGTAATGGTCTATTCGTAGATAAAACAGCTGACGCGTCTTGGGACTTCTTGATTGAAGTAGCTGAAAAGACGCAACAGTGGGAATCCATCCGTGAAACCAGAAAGACTACATCCGAAGCAAAGGCTTTTAGGATTGAAGCGGATTTTGAGGGAAGAGCAAACATGGCATCAATAGTTAGGAGATTAGAAGAGTTAGAACTACATAAAAATTCAAAACCTTCCACCACTACTCTCCGAGAACATGTCGCTTCGTCTGTTTGTGCCGCTTGTAACGACCCCAACCATCAATTCCAAAATTGTCCAGATTTGCTTGCAGTCCAGGAGTCTAGGCTTGAACAGGCACATGCCATGTTTCAAAAACCAGAGCATAACCCTTATTCACAGACCTACAATCCAGGATGGAGAAACCACCCTAACTTTTCATGGTCAAAAGGACCCACTCAAGGAGGACCATCTCAACCCAATCAGAGCTATCAACCCAATCAGAGCTATCAAAACAATCAGGGATATCAGAACAATCAAGGTTATCAACACCCGAGAAACCCTCAACAACAATCAAACTCTCAACAACAATCATATCCTCAACACAATACCGACAAGAGATTGTCCACCTTAGAGGAAATGTTCCAGAGTTTGATGCAAAGTCAGAAAAATCTAGATCAAAAGATGGATCAAATGGTGAGAGAGAAAAGGGTAAACTTCCGAGCCAACCCCAACAAAATCCAAAGAGGATATTTCAAACAGGCACAACATCCTGCACTGAAACCTCACCCGATCAAATCCATGCCATTACCACCCTCCGAAGTGGTAAAGTCATCGAGAACAACGTGGGCGAACCTAATGAATCTGATACAAATTCCACGCTGTCTCCACAACCCCAGAAAACCAAAGAACCTGAGCAAGTTGGAAAATCTGACAATTCTACTGCTGTGAATGTCCCTTTGCCAACTCATTCTCCTGTTGCCCCATTTCCTCAAAGATTGATCTATCAACAGAAAAGTACCCATTACAATGAGATGTTAGATCTGTTCAAGAGAGTCAACATCAACATTCCTTTTCTTGAAGCAATCAAGCAAATCCCTGCTTATGCCAAATTCCTCAAAGACTTGTGTACTCAAAAGCGCAAGCTCAATGTGCAAAAACGTGCTTTCTTAGCTGAGCAGGTGAGTTCCATCATTCTGAACAAAACTCCACCCAAGTTTAGGGATCCAGGATGTCCAACAATTTCTTGCACTATAGGAGAACACACGGTCAATAAAGCGTTATTAGACCTAGGTGCAAGTGTTAACCTACTGCCATATTCTGTTTATGAGCAGTTAGGTCTTGGGGAGTTGAAACCAACATCTATCACTCTACAACTGGCAGACCGATCTGTCAAGATTCCTCGTGGAGTGGTCGAAGACGTTTTGATCAAGGTTGACAAATTCTATTTTCCCGTAGACTTCATTGTCTTAGACACTCAACCTGTACAAAACCCAGACTGTCACATTCCTGTCATCTTAGGACGTCCTTTCTTGGCTACGTCCAACGCGATCATTAATTGTCGTAATGGAGTGTTGAAACTGTCTTTTGGTAACATGACGGTAGAATTGAATGTGTTCGATATTAGTCAACAACCTGTGAATCTTGATGATGATGATGTGCATGAAGTTAATATGATTGAAGGATTAATGCAAGATTCGTTGACTAACATTCTATCCGTCGACCCCTTTCAAGCATGTATGGAGAACTTTAACCCAGATTCCTATGATGATGCATACTGTAGTGACGTCCTATCTCTGCTCGAATCTGTACCTCAAATGGACATCACTGAAAGGAAATATGAAGTGGAACCACCCTTACTCTCTGATTCCAAGCTTATTCCATCCATTGTTGAGCCACCCAAGCTTGAATTGAAAACATTGCCTAGTACGTTGAAGTACGCATTCCTAGGTTCTTCTGATACTTTACCGTCATTATTTCATCATGTTTAGACACGGAACAGGAAAGTAAGCTTTTAGAAGTACTTAAGGAACACAAAGAGGCCTTAGGATGGACCATCTCAGATCTCAAAGGAATTAGTCCCACCATTTGCATGCACCACATTAACCTTGAAGAGAATGCCAAACCATCTAGGGAAATGCAAAGGAGACTTAATCCTAACATGAGAGATGTAGTCAAAGGAGAGATCCTGAAACTACTTGATGCGGGTATCATATACCCCCTGATAGCAAATGGGTTAGTCCCATTCAAGTTGTGCCTAAGAAGTCAGGCATTACTGTAGTTCAGAACGACAAGAATGAATTAGTCCCTACTCGTACAACCACAGGATGGCGAGTATGCATCGACTACAGGAAGTTGAACACAGTAACAAGGAAGGATCACTTCCCGCTCCCTTTCATTGACCAAATGCTAGAACGTGTGTCTGGACACAGTCACTACTGTTTTCTAGATGGCTTTTCCGGTTATAACCAAATTCACATTGCTCCAGAAGATCAGGAAAAAACTACATTCACGTGTCCATTTGGGACGTTTGCTTATAGACGTATGCCCTTCGGGTTGTGTAATGCACCTGCTACTTTTCAGCGTTGCATGATGAGCATTTTTTCTGACATGATAGATAGTTTTCTCGAGATCTTTATGGATGATTTCTCTGTTTTTGGTTCCTCGTTTGACGAATGTTTGAAGCATCTTGCCCTCGTGATATCCAGATGTAAAGAAAAGAACCTTGTTCTAAATTGGGAAAAATGCCATTTTATGGTGAATTCAGGAATAGTTCTAGGACACATCATCTCAGAAAAAGGAATTGAAGTGGATAAAGCTAAAGTTGACCTCATTCAACATCTACCACAACCTTGCTCTGTGAAGGAGATCAGATCATTTCTAGGTCATGCTGGTTTTTACCGGCGATTCATCAAAGATTTCAGCAAAATCTCCAGACCTCTGTGCAGTCTTCTCTCCAAAGATGTTGCCTTCAATTTCGATGCTGCTTGTGTGAAGGCATGGGAGGAATTAAAAACCCTTCTCACCACCGCTCCTATAGTCCGACCACCCGATTGGAAGCTTCCGTTCGAACTTATGTGTGATGCCTCTGATTATGCTGTTGGTGCTGTTTTAGGACAGCGAGTTGATAGACTACCATATGTGATATACTATGCTAGCAAAACCCTTAATGATGCCCAACTCAATTATTCAACTACCGAGAAGGAATTGCTTGCCGTCGTTTTCGCATTAGACAAGTTTAGATCTTATCTGATAGGGTCTAAGATCATCATATACACAGACCATGCGGCTTTGAAGTATCTTCTTTCCAAGAAGGATGCTAAAGCTCGCCTTATTCGATGGATACTCTTATTACAGGAATTCGATCTCGAAATCCGTGATAAGAAAGGTTGTGAGAATGTGGTTGCTGATCATTTGTCTAGATTAACTTTAGAGTCTATTGATGTTGAGCTGATTAGAGAATCATTCCCAGATGAACAGCTGATGTCTATCTCAGACCTTCCTTGGTTTGCTGATATTGTTAACTACCTCGCTACAGGTAGGATGCCCTCACGTTGGTCGAGACAAGACCGCTCTAAATTCCTGGCTGAAGTAAACATTTCCTTTGGGATGACCCATATTTGTTTAAGTACTGCCCAACCAAATCATTAGGAGATGTGTCCCCAACACTGAACAGAAAGATGTGATATCTTTCTGTCATGACCAAGCATGTGGAGGCCATTTCAGTGCCAAGAAAACCGCTGCAAAGATCTTGCAGTGTGGATTCTATTGGCCATCATTGTTCAAGGATTGCCATGATTATTGTGTTGCTTGTGAACGCTGTCAAAAGCTAGGAAGCATTTCGAGGAGAAACATGATGCCATTGAACCCCATTTTGATTGTGGAGATTTTTGATGTTTGGGGGATAGACTTCATGGGTCCATTTCCCATGTCTGACAGCAAGTTGTACATCCTAGTCGCAGTTGATTACGTTTCTAAGTGGGTAGAAGCCATAGCAACCAGAACAAATGACCACAAGGTGGTACTTTCATTTCTAAAGGAACATATTTGCACGTTTTGGTACCCCTAGAGCTATCATCAGTGACGGCGGTTCACATTTTCGTAACAAGTACTTTGAGTCTTTAGTACGCAAGTATGGCATAACTCACAAGGTTGCTACTCCGTACCACCCTCAGACAGTGGACAAGTAGAAGTTTCTAATAGGGAAATTAAGCACATTCTGGAGAAGACGGTTAACCCGTCAGGAAAGATTGGTCATTGAGATTGAATGATGCTTTGTGGGCCTATAGAACAGCTTATAAGACACCAATTGGCATGTCCCCCTATCGTCTAGTGTATGGAAAGCCGTGCCATCTACCTGTGGAATTAGAACATCGTGCCTACTGGGCAATCAAAGAGCTGAACTTTTCTCTGGACGAAGCTGGAATTCAAAGGAAACTTCAACTCAACGAGTTGGAAGAATTGAGAAATGAGGCTTATGATAGTGCCAAGTTATATAAGCAGAAGATGAAGATGTTTCATGATAAGCGTATTCTGCGCAAATCCTTCACTCCTGGTCAGAAAGTCTTGCTGTATGACTCCCGATTACATCTTTTTCCAGGAAAACTGCGTTCCAGATGGAAGGGTCCGTACCTAGTACGCACAGTTTTTCCTCATGGAGCTGTAGAGCTGGAGGATGTTCCAACAAGAACGTTTTCAAAGTCAACGGGCAGAGATTAAAGCCATTCCTTGAGCCATTTCCACCCGACATTGAAACAACCAACCTGGAGGACCCAGTCTATGTGGACTAAACTGGTCCACTCTTTCCCTAAATAACCAAAAAGTTTTCCAAATCTTTCCCTAAAAACCAAAATTTTTCGTTTTCCCATCAAAACCAAATGTTTCCCAACAAAACCAAATTTTTTCCAAAAAGTCCAATCCCATTAAAAACCAAATTTTCTTGTAGATAATGTGTTAGTTAAATTTCCTTTTGTATATTTTGTGCTCATCCATTGTGACTCCTAATATGATGGATTTTTGCCTTGAATAACGGAGTTTTAATCGAGCTTCGCCGTACAATCGGGTATTCTCTCTCCTTTTACTCTACTCAGCATGTTCCTCTTCATATATTGTTTTATAATTCTTTCCATATTTTGAAACATTGAGGACAATGTTTAGTTTAGGTTTGGGGGTATAGAGTAGATACCATGATAATATGCTATAATTGAAAACGAACTCTTCTTTTGAAAAAATGAAAAAATTCAAAAAAAAAATTAAAAAAAAAAAATCATAAAAATGGAGCTCATTTACCTTGAAATGTTGACTCTTGTGCAAATATGTAATTATTAGGAGTCTTAGTCTAGATATTTAGGCACCCTGATTCTAGCACAATTCACATAGTGATAAGAAATTTGCACGCGCACGATCTACCAATACATGTATGGCCTCGATCTTCAAGGTGTTTGATAGGAAGTTACGATTGCCAATCACTTTAGAATACTGAACGAAACTTGACTAGCTTGTTCTTTGGTTGGTTGGGATAGAAGGTGGAGGTTACATTAAGAAAGACAACCATCGAATTTAACTGGGTGCATCAAAAAGGGCTACCTCTTGCAAAGTGTCATGTAATTTTTGTTTCCTTTTGTATATGTATCAAAAGTGTTTCCTTTCAAAAAAAAAAAAAAAAAAAAAAAAAAAAAAAAAAAAAAAAACCGATGTATATATTCAAAACAAAACAAAAAAAAAAAAAAATCAGAAAAAATACAAAAAAAAAGTCAGTATTATCAATTCCATTCTCTCTTGTTCCAAAAATAAAAAGAGAATAGTCAATGTAAATAAGAGTCATGTAATAGTCCATTTTTGTTGTTTCATTGTAATAAGCAAGGAAGGGTGTATGCCATATGTACAACGCGAGTAATTGTGAAATACCTCCACTCATTCACAATTCTCGTAAAGTCCGGACAGCTAGCTAGATTTCGACCTTGGTTCTTAGCCTGAGAAAACTATCTCTTGGTGATTAGTAGTCATAACTTCAGATCTTTCTTTACACATGTGTAGATACACTTTACAACTTATCACATGTTCTTTTTTGTTATCAGTGCTAGGATTGTGCCTCGATAGCTAGATTGACATCTCCATTTTGCTGTGAGCTTAAACTGTTTGCACATGTCACATTTAATGAATGAGCTTTTGAGCTTATTTTGACCTAGAACTTTGTAGGTACGTTCTAAGCAAACCTTCACGAGACTTCAACCTCGTCCACTATGGGACACTTAGTGGTTTAAAAGGCTTAGGCATATGAAATGCATTCGAGAGACCAGCGACAGTGTATAGGTAGGAATTTCTTAGTTTGTTACTTGAGGACAAGTAAAATTCAGGTTTGGGGGTATTTGATGAGTGCCAATATTGTATAATTTATCCCTTTTTGTTGGCATTTAACTCATCTTTTGCGCGTAATTCTACATTTTATCCCCATATTCTGTTTTCATTGGTTTCAAGAATAAATATTTTCTTACTTAATTTTGCATTTTTAGGTAATAAATAAAGTTTGGATGAATTGCGGAGCGAAAGGGAAGAAAAGTAGTGAAAAGACGGGAGGAATTACGCAAGGAAGCCGCGAAGAATGTCGTGCACAAGACCAAAAGGCTAGAAGTGGGCTTGAAGAGGAAGAATTTTCTTAAAGAAGATATGGGCTTGGCATACCCAAGGCCCAAAACCCTTACCCAAACCCATTTTCTATATCCAAGCCCGTCTCGGATTTCAGCCGTCAGATCGAAGCATTTCAGCATCCTACGGTCGCTCCATCATCGCACATCAAACTCCGAAGCCCCCGCTTTACATCACAACGCCCATCTCCATCTTGGGTCGTCCGTTTTGCTACATCCCTTCATCCGACGGTCGCTACACGCTTACCTCCGTATCGCCGTTGGATCCACCTACCATCTTCCCATCCATCGCTCCTTGTCGCAGATCATCAAACCTCGCTGAACCCGCCTAACACCCAAGTATCGAACACCCTATACCCAGCCAAACGCACCTTTCTTCTTTCTTCTCCATCTCTTCTTCCTTCAGAACCCGTACCACCACCATGTCCGTCTCCATCACCACCATCTTCTCCCCAAATCACTCCACCATCTACGCCACCAAACCAACCCTAAACCTAAGCCCATCATCACCATCACGTGCTATCTCTTTATCAACCACTAATTTCTCCAATTTCTCATCTCTCTTCTCACTGAAACCCTAGGTGAGAAATTGGGGATATAAGTGATGTTAAAGCAACATTGGAGCATGAGATGAACGAGAAGAAGTAATTGGAGAGTGGGTCGACGAGATGGAGTGAGTATCTCAACACATTAGGTAAATCAATTTTACCTAATTTTCTGTTTTTGGGGAAAAGGGGTTGGAACCCTAATTCTGATAGGGGAGTATATATTTGTAATGTTTTGTGTGAGAGAAGGGAGGGGATGATCTCTGGACTAGCCAGAAAAACATTTTGTTCTGTTTTATGTCACAATTAAAATTTCAGTTCATCTCATGACAGTTGATAGTGAATGTTATATGATGTTTTGATTTTTATCTTGAATGTTGATTATTGTGTTTAATTTATCATATATTATGAATGTTATTGTTATTATCATGTGTAGTATGAGCTAATTAGCAACAAGCTAAGGCTTTGATAAAGCCTTGGTGCACTGTCAAATGGTAAATTGCTAGGATAGGATGCCATATGCTTGTTTTTCTTGTGCATTGGGAAGAAAGCAGTGCTATGATTGCTTGTGATTGATTGTGCTGTCAAAAGACAGTCAATACTAGGGGTATTTCTGTTAGCAAGCTGTTTTTCTTTCCTTTCTATTGTATGCATAGGACTCAACTCAACCTAGGAATATGCTATTTGATTAGACACAAGGTGGAATCTAAGCCTTAGCTTAGCCACAATTCCTTTCTTCAGTTACATTCCTTTACTGTTTATTCACTGCTTAGTTATTCACTGCTTTTATTCACTGCTTAGTTACATTCCTTTACTGTTTTGCTTAGTTCTTGCATTTTGAAGCCTATTGTGCACTGAAGTCAGTGCACAAACTCACCTCTGCCCTTGGCTTCCAAGCCTTGGTTCTTAGCTGTTTCTTTGCTGCTTTGCTTTACCTTGCTGCTTTGGTTCTTTACTTCTGCCACTTTGTATGCCATATTACTTTGTCTTGCTCACTGTCTCCATTGTTAGCTTAGGTTTCTCTTATAGTGCTCCCACTCCCTGTGGACTTTCCCCTGCTTCCTTCTATTCTATAAACTTGGCCTTGTATACTTGCAAGTTTCTGTGTGTTTTCCATTGGCACACCAAGTTTTTGGCGCCGCTGCCGGGGAGTGGTGTTGCCACTGCTGAGTTCCATTAGCATCTCTGCCTTGCAATCATTGCAGGCCTGCTTCACTATCATTGCAACCCTCTGCTTGCAATCATTGCAGCAGATCATTGCATACTTGCCTGCAATCATTGCACTGCAATGATTGCACTGTGATCATTGCAGGGTTGGCCTGACTATCTTTGCACTCTGTGATCATTGCAGGTACCACCTTGGCTGTGCTGCTGCTGCTGGTGCCTTCTCTGCCAAGCTGTGTGTGCTGTTGCTGCCAAGCCAAAGCCTGCTGCTGCCAAAGCCTGCTGCTGCCAACTGGGCTGCCAACTGAAGCTGTCAACTGGGCTCGCCTATTTCTGTTTCTGCCGGGCTTGTGCACGCTCTGCTGCTGGGCTCTGTTCCAACCTTTGTTGCTGGGCTTGAACCAACTGAGCTGGGGTTAGTAACCTCAATTTCGCTGGGCTTGCAACTTCTGCTCCTGGGCTTGCCCTTTTCTGCTGGGCTTCGCTGCAGATTCTGCTGGGCCTGTGTTGCTGAGTCACCTGTTGCTGCTGGGCTTGAACGTGAGCTGCTTAGGACGATCCTAAAGCCCAACTGGGCTGTGCAACTAAAAGGGGACTAAAAGCCTATTTTTGGGCTTCCCTCCAAAAACAAGTAAGCCTAACCCATGAGTTAACCCACTTGGGCCTCATTTAAATTCAAATTCGGGCTTGTAATAATTAATTTAATTATTTATTTGGGATTGTAATAATTTTTATTTATTTTCTTTTTCTTTTTTTTTTTATATTTGGGACTGTAATTTTTTTTTTTTTATTTTTCTTTTATTTTTCTTTTTTCTTTTATGGGCTTGTCTTAATTATTATTATTGTTTTTATTTTCTTTTATGAGTTGTGCTAATTTATGCTAGGTTTAGTTCAAAAAAATTTTCCAAAGCCCAATTTTAAACCAAAATCCCTTGTTAGTCCAACACCCATTCAAAACCAAATCTTCATAACCCTTGTGGGCCAAATTGTTTCCGATTGCTCTGTCTGACCAACATGTTAGTTAAGGTACCTACTAGGACATGATTGTGACCTACAGAGACCAAACAAACAGACTTGTTAGAATTAACCCAGACGAACCTATCGAAATTCTAAGTTCTGAGGGAGACAGTCCAGATCAACCAGAAACAATGGGAGAACCCCGTACCCTCAAGGATTATATGTACCCAACTAGAGCCAGTCAACCTTCTTGTATTGTGCTACCCGAGGCTAATGGCCATTATGAGCTGAAATCAAGCACAATACAGATGCTTCCTATTTTTAGAGGTGTTGAGAATGAAAAACCGTACCACCACGTGAGAGAATTCGAGGAAATTTGTGGAACTCTGCGTTTCACTCAAATGTCCGACGAAACCCTAAAGTTAAGGCTTTTTCCTTTCTCCCTGAAAGATAAAGCAAAGGCCTGGCTTTATGCTTTACAGCCTCAATCCATCATGACATGGGATGACCTCATAAAGGAATTTTTCAAAAAGTTTTTCCCGAACCACAAGACTGCGACAATTCGTCAAAGTCTGAATAGCTTTGTGCAATTAGAAGGTGAGACCTTAGCTAGATACTTGGAGAGATTCAATGAATTATTGCTCCAATGTCCCCATCATGGTTTTGAAAAATGGAGACTTGTGCAAATTTTGTATGAAGGTCTAGATGTGTCCACCCGAACAACGGTTGAGTCGATGTGTAATGGTCTATTCGTAGACAAAACTGCTGACGCGTCTTGGGACTTCTTGATTGAAGTAGCTGAAAAGACGCAACAGTGGGAATCCATCCGTGAACCCAAAAAGACTACATCCGAAGCAAAGGCTTTTAGGATTGAAGCAGATTTCGAGGGAAGAGCAAACATGGCATCAATAGTTAGGAGATTAGAAGAGTTAGAAGTACATAAAAATTCAAAACCTTCCACCACTACTCTCCGAGAACATGTCGCTTCGGCTGTATGTGCCGCTTGTAACGATCCCAACCATCAATTCCAAAATTGTCCCGATTTGCTTGCAGTCCAGGAATCTAGGCTTGAACAGGCACATGCCATGTTTCAAAAACCAGAGCATAACCCTTATTCACAGACCTACAATCCAGGATGGAGAAACCACCCTAACTTTTCATGGTCAAAAGGACCCACTCAGGGAGGACCATCTCAACCCAATCAGAGCTATCAAAACAATCAGGGATATCAGAACAATCAAGGTTATCAACACCCGAGAAACCCTCAACAACAATCAAACTCTCAACACCAATCATATCCTCAACACAATACCGACAAGAGATTATCCACCCTAGAGGAAATGTTCCAGAGTTTGATGCAAAGTCAGAAAAATCTAGATCAAAAGATGGATCAAATGTGTGAGAGAGAAAAGGGTAAACTTCCGAGCCAACCCCAACAAAATCCAAAGAGGATATTTCAAACAGGCACAACATCCTGCACTGAAACCTCACCCGATCAAATCCATGCCATTACCACCCTCCGAAGTGGTAAAGTCATCGAGAACAACGTGGGCGAACCTAATGAATCTGATACAAATTCCACGCTATCTCCACAACCCCAGAAAACCAAAGGACCTGAGCAAGTTGGAAAATCTGACAATTCTACTGCTGTGAATGTCCCTTTGCCAACTCATTCTCCTGTTGCCCCATTTCCTCAAAGATTGATCTATCAACAGAAAAGTACCCATTACAATGAGATGTTAGATCTGTTCAAGAGAGTCAACATCAACATTCCTTTTCTTAAAGAAATCAAGCAAATCCCTGCTTATGCCAAATTCCTCAAAGACTTGTGTACTCAAAAGCGCAAGCTCAATGTGCAAAAACGTGCTTTCTTAGCTGAGCAGGTGAGTTCCATCATTCTGAACAAAACTCCACCCAAGTTTAGGGATCCAGGATGTCCAACAATTTCTTGCACGATAGGAGAACACACGGTCAATAAAGCGTTATTAGACCTAGGTGCAAGTGTTAACCTACTGCCATATTCTGTTTATGAGCAGTTAGGTCTTGGGGAGTTGAAACCAACATCTATCACTCTACAACTGGCAGGCCGATCTGTCAAGATTCCTCGTGGAGTGGTCGAAGACGTTTTGATCAAGGTTGACAAATTCTATTTTCCCGTAGACTTCATTGTCTTAGACACTCAACCTGTACAAAACCCAGACTGTCACATTCCTGTCATCTTAGGACGTCCTTTCTTGGATACGTCCAACGCGATCATTAATTGTCATAATGGAGTGTTGAAACTGTCTTTTGGTAACATGACGGTAGAATTGAATGTGTTCGATATTAGTCAACAACCTGTGAATCTTGATGATGATGATGTGCATGAAATTAATATGATTGAAGGATTAATGCAAGATTCGTTGACTAACATTCTATCCGTCGACCCCTTTCAAGCATGTATGGAGAACTTTAACCCAGATTCCTATGATGATGCATACTGTAGTGACGTCCTATCTCTGCTCGAATCTGTACCTCAAATGGACATCACTGAAAGGAAATATGAAGTGGAACCACCCTTACTCTCTGATTCCAAGCTTATTCCATCTATTGTTGAGCCACCCAAGCTTGAATTGAAAACATTGCCTAGTACGTTGAAGTACGCATTCCTAGGTTCTTCTGATACTTTACCCGTCATTATTTCATCATGTTTAGACACGGAACAGGAAAGTAAGCTTTTAGAAGTACTTAAGGAACACAAAGAGGCCTTAGGATGGACCATCTCAGATCTCAAAGGAATTAGTCCCACCATTTGCATGCACCACATTAACCTTGAAGAGAATGCCAAACCATCTAGGGAAATGCAAAGGAGACTTAATCCTAACATGAGAGATGTAGTCAAAGGAGAGATCCTGAAACTACTTGATGCGGGTATCATATACCCAATTCCCGATAGCAAATGGGTTAGTCCCATTCAAGTTGTGCCTAAGAAGTCAGGCATTACTGTAGTTCAGAACGACAAGAATGAATTAGTCCCTACTCGTACAACCACAGGATGGCGAGTATGCATCGACTACAGGAAGTTGAACACAGTAACAAGGAAGGATCACTTCCCGCTCCCTTTCATTGACCAAATGCTAGAACGTGTGTCTGGACACAGTCACTACTGTTTTCTAGATGGCTTTTCCGGTTATAACCAAATTCACATTGCTCCAGAAGATCAGGAAAAAACTACATTCACGTGTCCATTTGGGACGTTTGCTTATAGACGTATGCCCTTCGGGTTGTGTAATGCACCTGCTACTTTTCAGCGTTGCATGATGAGCATTTTTTCTGACATGATAGATAGTTTTCTCGAGATCTTTATGGATGATTTCTCTGTTTTTGGTTCCTCGTTTGACGAATGTTTGAAGCATCTTGCCCTCGTGATATCCAGATGTAAAGAAAAGAACCTTGTTCTAAATTGGGAAAAATGCCATTTTATGGTGAATTCAGGAATAGTTCTAGGACACATCATCTCAGAAAAAGGAATTGAAGTGGATAAAGCTAAAGTTGACCTCATTCAACATCTACCACAACCTTGCTCTGTGAAGGAGATCAGATCATTTCTAGGTCATGCTGGTTTTTACCGGCGATTCATCAAAGATTTCAGCAAAATCTCCAGACCTCTGTGCAGTCTTCTCTCCAAAGATGTTGCCTTCAATTTCGATGCTGCTTGTGTGAAGGCATGGGAGGAATTAAAAACCCTTCTCACCACCGCTCCTATAGTCCGACCACCCGATTGGAAGCTTCCGTTCGAACTTATGTGTGATGCCTCTGATTATGCTGTTGTGTGCTGTTTTAGGACAGCGAGTTGATAGACTACCATATGTGATATACTATGCTAGCAAAACCCTTAATGATGCCCAACTCAATTATTCAACTACCGAGAAGGAATTGCTTGCCGTCGTTTTCGCATTAGACAAGTTTAGATCTTATCTGATAGGGGTCTAAGATCATCATACACAGACCATGCGGCTTTGAAGTATCTTCTTTCCAAGAAGGATGCTAAAGCTCGCCTTATTCGATGGATACTCTTATTACAGGAATTCGATCTCGAAATCCGTGATAAGAAAGGGTGTGAGAATGTGGTTGCTGATCATTTGTCTAGATTAACTTAGAGTCTATATGATGAATTTGAGCTGATTAGAGAATCATTCCCAGATGAACAGCTGATGTCTATCTCAGACCTTCCTTGGTTTGCTTATTGTTAACTACCTCGCTACAGGTAGGATGCCCTCACGTTGGTCGAGACAAGACCGCTCTAATTCCTGGCTGAAGTTAACATTTCCTTTGGGATGACCCATATTTGTTTAAGTACTGCCCAGACCAAATCATTAGGAGATGTGTCCCAACACTGAACAGAAAGATGTGATATCTTTCTGTCATGACCAAGCATGTGGATGCATTTCAGTGCCAAGAAAACCGCTGCAAAGATCTTGCAGTGTGGATTCTATTGGCCATCATTGTTCAAAGGATTGCCATGATTATTGTTTGCTTGTGAACGCTGTCAAAGCTAGGAAGCATTTCGAGAGAAACATGATGCCATTGAACCCATGTTTGATTGTGGAGATTTTTGATGTTTGGGGGATAGACTTCATGGGTCCATTCCCATGTCTGACAGCAAGTTGTACATCCTAGTCGCAGTTGATTACGTTTCTAAGTGGGTAGAAGCCATAGCAACCAGAACAAATGACCACAAGGTGGTACTTTTCATTTCTAAAGGAAAACATATTTGCACGTTTTGGTACCCTAGAGCTCATCATGACGGCGGTTCACATTTTCGTAACAAGTACTTTGAGTCTTTAGTACGCAAGTATGGATAACTCACAAGGTTGCTACTACCCGTACCACCCTCAGACAGTGGACAAGTGGAAGTTTCTATAGGGAATCAAGCACATTCTGAGAAAAGACGGTTAACCCGTCTAGGAAAGATTGGTCATTGAGATTGAATGATGCTTTGTGGGCCATAGAACAGCTTATAAGACACCAATTGGCATGTCCCCCTTATCGTCTAGTGTATGGAAAGCCGTGCCATCTACCTGTGAATTAGAACATCGTGCCTACTGGGCAATCAAAGAGCTGAACTTTTCTCTGGACGAAGCTGGAATTCAAAGGAAACTTCAACTCAACGAGTTGAAGAATTGAGAAATGAGGCTATGATAGTGCCAATTTATAAGCAGAAGATGAAGATGTTTCATGATAAGCGTATTCTACGCAAATCCTTCACTCCTGGTCAAAGTCTTGCTGTATGACTCCCGATTACATCTTTTTCCAGGAAAACTGCGTTCCAGATGGAAGGGTCCGTACCTAGTACCACAGTTTTTCCTCATGAGCTGTAGAGCTGGAGGATGTCTCCAACAAGACGGTTCAAAGTCAACGGGCAGAGATTAAAGCCATTCCTTGAGCCATTTCCACCCGACATTGAAACAACCAACCTGAGGACCCAGTCTATGTGGACTAACTGGTCCACTCTTTCCCTAAATAACCAAAAAGTTTTCCAAATCTTTCCCTAAAAACCAAAATTTTTTCGTTTTCCCATCAAAACCAAATGTTTCCCAACAAAACCAAATTTTTTCCAAAAAGTCCAATCCCATTAAAAACCAAATTTTCTTGTAGATAATTGTTAGTTAAATTTCCTTTGTATATATTTTGTGCTCATCCTTGTGACTCCTAATATGATGGATTTTGCCTTGAATAACGGAGTTTTAAATCGAGCTTCCCCGTACAATCGGTATTCCTCTCCTTTTACTCTACTCAGCATGTTCCTCTTCATATATTGTTTTATAATTCTTTCCATATTTTGAACATTGAGGACAATGTTTAGTTTAGGTTTGGGGGTATAGATAGATACCATGATAATATGCTATATTGAAAACGAACTCCTCTTTTTTGAAAAAATTGAAAAATTCAAAAAAAAAAAATTAAAAAAAATCATAAAAATGGAGCTCATTTACCTTGAAATGTTGACTCTTGTGCAAATATGTAATTATAGGAGTCTTAGTCTAGATATTTAGGCACCTGATTCTAGCACATTCACATAGTGATAAGAAAATTTGCACGCGCACGATCTACCAATACATGTATGGCCTCGATCTTCAAGGTGTTTGAAGGAAGTTACGATTGCCAATCACTTTAGAATACTGAACGAAACTTGACTAGCTTGTTTTTGGTTGGTTGGGATAGAAGGTGGAGGTTACATTAAGAAAGACAACCATCGAATTTAACTGGGTGCATCAAAAAGGGCTACCTCTTGCAAAGTGTCATGTAATTTTTGTTTCCTTTTGTAGATGTATCAAAAGTGGTTTCCTTCAAAAAAAAAAAAAAAAAAAAAAAAAAAAACGATGTATATATTCAAAAAAAAAAAAAAAATCAAAAAATCAAAAAATCAAGTATTTATCAATTCCATCTCTCTTGTTCCAAAATAAAAAGAGATAGTCATGTAAATAAGAGTCATGTAAAGAGTCATTTTGTTTCATTGTAATAAGCAAGGAGGGTGTATGCCATTGATGTACAACGCGAGTAATTGTGAAATACCTCCAACCTCATTCACAATTCTCGTAAAGTCCGGACAGCTAGCTAGATTTCGACCTTGGTTCTTAGCCTGAGAAACATCTCTTGGTGATTAGTAGTCATAACTTCATATCTTTCTTTACACATGTGTAGATACACTTACACTCTTATCACATGTCTTTTTTTGTTATCAGTGCTAATTGTGCCTTCGATAGCTAGATTGACATCTCCATTTTGCTGTGAGCTTAAACTGTTTGCACATGTCACATTTGATGGAATCTCTGAGCTTATATTTTGACCTAGAACTTTGTAGGTACGTTCTAAGCAAACCTTCACGAGACTTCAACTCGTCCACTAGGGACACTTAGTGGTTTAAAAGGCTTAGTGCATATGCTAAATGCATTCGAGAGACCAGCGACAGTGGTATAGGTAGGATTTCCTTAGTTTTGTTTTACTTGGGACAAGTAAAATTCAGGTTTGGGGGTATTTGATGAGTGCCAAATATTGTAATAATTTATCCCTTTTTGTTGGCATTTAACTCATCTTTTGCGCAGTAATTCTATTTTATCCATATTCTGTATTCATTGTTTTCAAGAATAAATATTTTTCTTACTTAATTTTGCATTTTTAGGTAATAAATAAAGTTTGATAATGCGGAGCGGAAAAGAGAAGAAAAGTAGTGAAAAGCCGGGAGGAATTACGCAAGGAAGCCGCAAGAATGTGTGCGCACAAGACCAAAAAGGCTAGAATGGGCTTGAAGAGGAAGAATTGTTCTTAAAGAAGATATGGGCTTGGCATACCCAAGGCCCAAAACCCTTACCCAAACCCATTTTCTATATCCAAGCCCGTCTCGGATTTCAGCCGTCAGATCGAAGCATTTCAGCATCCTACGGTCGCTCCATCATCGCACATCAAACTCCGAAGCCCCCGCTTTACATCACAACGCCCATCTCCATCTTGGGTCGTCCGTTTTGCTACATCCCTTCATCCGACGGTCGCTACACGCTTACCTCCGTATCGCCGTTGGATCCACCTACCATCTTCCATCCATCGCTCCTTGTCGCAGATCATCAAACCTCGCTGAACCCGCCTAACACCCAAGTATCGAACACACCTATACCCAGCCCAAACGCACCTTTCTTCTTTCTTCTCCATCTCTTCTTCCTTCAGAACCCGTACCCACCACCATGTCCGTCTCCATCACCACCATCTTCTCCCCAAATCACTCCACCATCTACGCCACCAACCAACCTAAACCTAAGCCCATCATCACCATCACGTGCTATCTCTTTATCAACCACTAATTCTCCAATTCTCATCCTCTTCTCACTGAAACCCTAGGTGAGAAATTGGGGATATAAGTGATGTTAAAGCACAATTGGAGCATGAGATGAACGAGAAGAAGTAATTGGAGAGTGGGTCGACGAGATGGAGTGAGTATCTCAACACATTAGGTAAATCAATTTTACCTAATTTTCTGTTTTTGGGAAAAGGGTTGGAACCCTAATTCTGATAGGGGGAGTATATATTTGTAATGTTTTGTGTGAGAGAAGGGAGGGGATGATCTCTGAACTAGCCAGAAAAACATTTTGTTCTGTTTTATGTCAAATTAAAATTTCAGTTCATCTCATGACAGTTGATAGTGAATGTTATATGATGTTTTGATTTTATCTTGAATGTTGATTATTGTGTTTAATTTATCATATATTATGAATGTTATTGTTATTATCATGTGTAGTATGAGCTAATTAGCAACAAGCTAAGGCTTTGATAAAGCCTTGGTGCACTGTCAAATGGTAAATGCTAGGATAGGATGCCATATGCTTGTTTTTCTTGTGCATTGGGAAGAAGCAGTGCTATGATTGCTTGTGATTGATTGTGCTGTCAAAAGACAGTCAATACTAGGGGTATTTCTGTTAGCAAGCTGTTTTTTCCTTTCTTCTAGTATGCATAGGACTCAACCAACCTAGGAATATGCTATTGATTAGGACACAAGGTGGAATCTAAGCCTTAGCTTAGCCACAATTCCTTTCTTCAGTACATCCTTACTTTTTATCACTGCTTAGTTATTCACTGCTTTATTCACTGCTTAGTTACATTCCTTTACTGTTTTGCTTAGTTCTTGCATTTTGAAGCCTATTGTGCACTGAAGTCAGTGCACAAACTCACCTCTGCCCTTGGCTTCCAAGCCTTGGTTCTTAGCTGTTTTCTTTGCTGCTTTGCTTTACTTGCTGCTTTGGTTTTACTTCTGCCACTTTGTATGCCATATTACTTTGTCTTGCTCACTGTCTCCATTGTTAGCTTAGGTTTCTCTTATAGTGCTCCCACTCCTGTGGACTTTCCCCTGCTTCCTTCTATTCTATAAACTTGGCCTTGTATACTTGCAAGTTTCTGTGTGTTTTCCATTGGCACACCAAGTTTTTGGCGCCGCTGCCGGGAGTGGTGTGCCACTGCTGAGTTCCATTAGCATCTCTGCCTTGCAATCATGCAGGCCTGCTTCACTATCATTGCAACCCTCTGCTTGCAATCATTGCAGCAGATCATTGCATACTTGCCTGCAATCATTGCACTGCAATGATTGCACTGTGATCATTGCAGGGTTGGCCTGACTATCTTTGCACTCTGTGATCATTGCAGGTACCACCTTGGCTGTGCTGCTGCTGCTGGTGCCTTCTCTGCCAAGCTGTGCTGTGCTGTTGCTGCCAAGCCAAAGCCTGCTGCCAAAGCCTGCTGCTGCCAATGGGCTGCCAACTGAAGGCTTCAACTGGGCTCGCCTGTTTTTTCTGTTTCTGCGGGCTTGTCACGCTCTGCTGCTGGGCTCTGTTCCAACCTTTGTTGCTGGGCTGAACCAACTGAGCTGGGGCTTAGTAACCTCAATTCGCTGGGCTGCAACTCTGCTTGGGCTTGCCCTTTCTGCTGGGCTTCGCTGCAGATTCTGCTGGGCCGTGTTGCTGAGTCACTTGCTGCTGGGGCTTGAACGTGAGCTGCTTAGGACGATCCTAAAGCCCAACTGGGCTGTGCAACTAAAAGGGGACTAAAAGCCTATTTTTGGGCTTCCCTCCAAAAAAAGTAAGCCTAACCCATGAGTTAACCCACTTGGGCCTCATTTAAATTCAAATTCGGGCTTGTAATAATTAATTTAATTATTTATTTGGGATTGTAATAATTTTTATTTTTCTTTTTTTTTTTTTTATTTGGGACTGTAATTATTTTTTTGTTTTTTTTTTTTTTTTCTTTATTTTCTTTTTTCTTTATGGGTTGTTAATTATTATTATGTTTTATTTTCTTTTATGAGTTGTGAATTTATGCTAGGTTTAGTTCAAAATTTTCCAAAGCCCAATTTTAAACCAAAACCCTTTTAGTCCAAACCCATTCAAAACCAAATCTTCATAACCCTTGTGGGCCAAATTGTTTCCGATTGCTCTGTCTGACCAACATGTTAGTTAAGGTACCTACTAGGACATGATTGTGACCTACAGAGACCAACAAACAGACTGTTAGAATTAACCCAGACGAACCTATCGAAATTCTAAGTTCTGAGGGAGACAGTCCAGATCAACCAGAAACAATGGGAGAACCCCGTACCCTCAAGGATTATATGTACCCAACTAGAGCCAGTCAACCTTCTTGTATTGTGCTACCGCTAGAGTGGCCATTATGAGCTGAAATCAAGCACAATACAGATGCTTCCTATTTTAGAGGTGTTGAGAATGAAAACCCGTACCACCACGTGAGAGAATTCGAGGAAATTTGTGGAACTCTGCGTTTCACTCAAATGTCCGACGAAACCCTAAAGTTAAGGCTTTTTCCTTTCTCCCTGAAAGATAAGGCAAAGGCCTGGCTCTATGCTTTACAGCCTCAATCCATCATGACATGGGATGACCTCATAAAGGAGTTTTTCAAAAAGTTTTTCCCGAACCACAAGACTGCGACAATTCGTCAAAGTCTGAATAGCTTTGTGCAATTAGAAGGTGAGACCTTAGCTAGATACTGGAGAGATTCAATGAATTATTGCTCCAATGTCCCCATCATGGTTTTGAAAAATGGAGACTTGTGCAAATTTTGTATGAAGGTCTAGATGTGTCCACCCGAACAACGGTTGAGTCGATGTGTAATGGTCTATTCGTAGACAAAACTGCTGACGCGTCTTGGGACTTCTTGATTGAAGTAGCTGAAAAGACGCAACAGTGGGAATCCATCCGTGAACCCAGAAAGACTACATCCGAAGCAAAGGCTTTTAGGATTGAAGCGGATTTTGAGGGAAGAGCAAACATGGCATCAATAGTTAGGAGATTAGAAGAGTTAGAACTACATAAAAATTCAAAACCTTCCACCACTACTCTCCGAGAACATGTCGCTTTCTGTTGTGCCGCTTGTAACGACCCAACCATCAATTCCAAAATTGTCCCGATTTGCTTGCAGTCCAGGAATCTAGGCTTGAACAGGCACATGCCATGTTTCAAAAACCAGAGCATAACCCTTATTCACAGACCTACAATCCAGGATGGAGAAACCACCCTAACTTTTCATGGTCAAAAGGACCCACTCAGGAGGACCATCTCAACCCAATCAGAGCTATCAAAACAATCAGGGATATCAGAACAATCAAGGTTATCAACACCCGAGAAACCCTCAACAACAATCAAACTCTCAACAACAATCATATCCTCAACACAATACCGACAAGAGATTATCCACCCTAGAGGAAATGTTCCAGAGTTTGATGCAAAGTCAGAAAAATCTAGATCAAAAGATGGATCAAATGTGTGGAGAGAAAAGGGTAAACTTCCGAGCCAACCCCAACAAAATCCAAAGAGGATATTTCAAACAGGCACAACATCCTGCACTGAAACCTCACCCGATCAAATCCATGCCATTACCACCCTCCGAAGTGGTAAAGTCATCGAGAACAACGTGGGCGAACCTAATGAATCTGATACAAATTCCACGCTTCTCCACAACCCCAGAAAACCAAAGAACTGAGCAAGTTGGAAAATCTGACAATTCTACTGCTGTGAATGTCCCTTTGCCAACTCATTCTCCTGTTGCCCCATTTCCTCAAAGATTGATCTATCAACAGAAAAGTACCCATTACAATGAGATGTTAGATCTGTTCAAGAGAGTCAACATCAACATTCCTTTTCTTGAAGCAATCAAGCAAATCCCTGCTTATGCCAAATTCCTCAAAGACTTGTGTACTCAAAAGCGCAAGCTCAATGTGCAAAAACGTGCTTTCTTAGCTGAGCAGGTGAGTTCCATCATTCTGAACAAAACTCCACCCAAGTTTAGGGATCCAGGATGTCCAACAATTTCTTGCACTATAGGAGAACACACGGTCAATAAAGCGTTATTAGACCTAGGTGCAAGTGTTAACCTACTGCCATATTCTGTTTATGAGCAGTTAGGTCTTGGGGAGTTGAAACCAACATCTATCACTCTACAACTGGCAGACCGATCTGTCAAGATTCCTCGTGGAGTGGTCGAAGACGTTTTGATCAAGGTTGACAAATTCTATTTTCCCGTAGACTTCATTGTCTTAGACACTCAACCTGTACAAAACCCAGACTGTCACATTCCTGTCATCTTAGGACGTCCTTTCTTGGCTACGTCCAACGCGATCATTAATTGTCGTAATGGAGTGTTGAAAACTGTCTTTTGGTAACATGACGGTAGAATTGAATGTGTTCGATATTAGTCAACAACCTGTGAATCTTGATGATGATGATGTGCATGAAGTTAATATGATTGAAGGATTAATGCAAGATTCGTTGACTAACATTCTATCCGTCGACCCCTTTCAAGCATGTATGGAGAACTTTAACCCAGATTCCTATGATGATGCATACTGTAGTGACGTCCTATCTCTGCTCGAATCTGTACCTCAAATGGACATCACTGAAAGGAAATATGAAGTGGAACCACCCTTACTCTCTGATTCCAAGCTTATTCCATCCATTGTTGAGCCACCCAAGCTTGAATTGAAAACATTGCCTAGTACGTTGAAGTACGCATTCCTAGGTTCTTCTGATACTTTTGTCCGTCATTATTTCATCATGTTTAGACACGGAACAGGAAAGTAAGCTTTTAGAAGTACTTAAGGAACACAAAGAGGCCTTAGGATGGACCCATCTCAGATCTCAAAGGAATTAGTCCCACCATTTGCATGCACCACATTAACCTTGAAGAGAATGCCAAACCATCGAGGGAAATGCAAAGGAGACTTAATCCTAACATGAGAGATGTAGTCAAAGGAGAGATCCTGAAACTACTTGATGCGGGTATCATATACCCAATTCCCGATAGCAAATGGGTTAGTCCCATTCAAGTTGTGCCTAAGAAGTCAGGCATTACTGTAGTTCAGAACGACAAGAATGAATTAGTCCCTACTCGTACAACCACAGGATGGCGAGTATGCATCGACTACAGAAGTTGAACACAGTAACAAGGAAGGATCACTTCCCGCTCCCTTTCATTGACCAAATGCTAGAACGTGTGTCTGGACACAGTCACTACTGTTTTCTAGATGGCTTTTCCGGTTATAACCAAATTCACATTGCTCCAGAAGATCAGGAAAAAACTACATTCACGTGTCCATTTGGGACGTTTGCTTATAGACGTATGCCCTTCGGGTTGTGTAATGCACCTGCTACTTTTCAGCGTTGCATGATGAGCATTTTTTCTGACATGATAGATAGTTTTCTCGAGATCTTTATGGATGATTTTCTGTTTTTGGTTCCTCGTTTGACGAATGTTTGAAGCATCTTGCCCTCGTGATATCCAGATGTAAAGAAAAGAACCTTGTTCTAAATTGGGAAAAATGCCATTTTATGGTGAATTCAGGAATAGTTCTAGGACACATCATCTCAGAAAAGGAATTGAAGTGGATAAAGCTAAAGTTGACCTCATTCAACATCTACCACAACCTTGCTCTGTGAAGGAGATCAGATCATTTCTAGGTCATGCTGGTTTTTACCGGCGATTCATCAAAGATTTCAGCAAAATCTCCAGACCTCTGTGCAGTCTTCTCTCCAAAGATGTTGCCTTCAATTTCGATGCTGCTTGTGTGAAGGCATGGGAGGAATTAAAAACCCTTCTCACCACCGCTCCTATAGTCCGACCACCCGATTGGAAGCTTCCGTTCGAACTTATGTGTGATGCCTCTGATTATGCTGTTGGTGCTGTTTTAGGACAGCGAGTTGATAGACTACCATATGTGATATACTATGCTAGCAAAACCCTTAATGATGCCCAACTCAATTATTCAACTACCGAGAAGGAATTGCTTGCCGTCGTTTTCGCATTAGACAAGTTTAGATCTTATCTGATAGGGTCTAAGATCATCATATACACAGACCATGCGGCTTTGAAGTATCTTCTTTCCAAGAAGGATGCTAAAGCTCGCCTTATTCGATGGATACTCTTATTACAGGAATTCGATCTCGAAATCCGTGATAAGAAAGGTTGTGAGAATGTGGTTGCTGATCATTTGTCTAGATTAACTTTAGAGTCTATTGATGATGAGCTGATTAGAGAATCATTCCCAGATGAACAGCTGATGTCTATCTCAGACCTTCCTTGGTTTGCTGATATTGTTAACTACCTCGCTACAGGTAGGATGCCCTCACGTTGGTCGAGACAAGACCGCTCTAAATTCCTGGCTGAAGTCAAACATTTCCTTTGGGATGACCCATATTTGTTTAAGTACTGCCCGACCAAATCATTAGGAGATGTGTCCCCAACACAACAGAAAGATGTGATATCTTTCTGTCATGACCAAGCATGTGGAGGCCATTTCAGTGCCAAGAAAACCGCTGCAAAGATCTTGCAGTGTGGATTCTATTGGCCATCATTGTTCAAGGATTGCCATGATTATTGTGTTGCTTGTGAACGCTGTCAAAAGCTAGGAAGCATTTCGAGGAGAAACATGATGCCATTGAACCCCATTTTGATTGTGGAGATTTTTGATGTTTGGGGGATAGACTTCATGGGTCCATTTCCCATGTCTGACAGCAAGTTGTACATCCTAGTCGCAGTTGATTACGTTTCTAAGTGGGTAGAAGCCATAGCAACCAGAACAAATGACCACAAGGTGGTACTTTCATTTTCTAAAGGAAACATATTTGCACGTTTTGGTACCCCTAGAGCTATCATCAGTGACGGCGGTTCACATTTTCGTAACAAGTACTTTGAGTCTTTAGTACGCAAGTATGGCATAACTCACAAGGTTGCTACTCCCCGTACCACCCTCAGACTAGTGGACAAGTGGAAGTGTCTAATAGGGAAATTAAGCACATTCTGGAGAAGACGGTCAACCCGTCCAGGAAAGATTGGTCATTGAGATTGAATGATGCTTTGTGGGCCTATAGAACAGCTTATAAGACACCAATTGGCATGTCCCCCTATCGTCTAGTGTATGGAAAGCCGTGCCATCTACCTGTGGAATTAGAACATCGTGCCTACTGGGCAATCAAGAGCTGAACTTTTCTCTGGACGAAGCTGGAATTCAAAGGAAACTTCAACTCAACGAGTTGGAAGAATTGAGAAATGAGGCTTATGAAGTGCCAAGTTATAAAGCAGAAGATGAAGATTTCATGATAAGCGTATTCGACGCAAATCCTTCACTCCTGGTCAGAAAGTCTTGCTGTATGACTCCCGATTACATCTTTTTCCAGGAAAACTGCGTTCCAGATGGAAGGGTCCGTACCTAGTACGCACAGTTTTTCCTCATGGAGCTGTAGAGCTGGAGGATGTCTCCAACAAGAACGTTTTCAAAGTCAACGGGCAGAGATTAAAGCCATTCCTTGAGCCATTTCCACCCCGACGACATTGAAACAACCAACCTGGAGGACCCAGTCTATGTGGACTAAACTGGTCCACTCTTTCCCTAAATAACCAAAAAGTTTTCCAAATCTTTCCCTAAAAACCAAAATTTTTCGTTTTCCCATCAAAACCAAATGTTCCCAACAAAACCAAATTTTTTCCAAAAAGTCCAATCCCATTAAAAACCAAAATTTTCTTGTAGATAATGTGTTAGTTAAATTTCCTTTTGTATATATTTTGTGCTCATCCATTGTGACTCCTAATATGATGGATTTTTGCCTTGAATAACGGAGTTTTAATCGAGCTTCGCCGTACAATCGGGTATTCTCTCTCCTTTTACTCTACTCAGCATGTTCCTCTTCATATATTGTTTTATAATTCTTTCCATATTTTGAAACATTGAGGACAATGTTTAGTTTAGGTTTGGGGGTATAGAGTAGATACCATGATAATATGCTATAATTGAAAACGAACTCCTTCTTTTGAAAAAATTGAAAAATTCAAAAAAAAAAATTAAAAAAAAATCATAAAAAATGGAGCTCATTTACCTTGAAATGTTGACTCTTGTGCAAATATGTATTATTAGGAGTCTTAGTCTAGATATTTAGGCACCCTGATTCTAGCACAATTCACATAGTGATAAGAAATTTGCACGCGCACGATCTACCAATACATGTATGGCCTCGATCTTCAAGGTGTTTGATAGGAAGTTACGATTGCCAATCACTTTAGAATACTGAACGAAACTTGACTAGCTTGTTCTTTGGTTGGTTGGGATAGAAGGTGGAGGTTACATTAAGAAAGACAACCATCGAATTTAACTGGGTGCATCAAAAAGGGCTACCTCTTGCAAAGTGTCATGTAATTTTTGTTTCCTTTTGTATGTATCAAAAGTGTTTCCTTCAAAAAAAAAAAAAAAAAAAAAAAAAAAAAAATGTATATATTCAAAAAAAAAAAAAAAAAAATCAGAAAAATACAAAAAAAAGTAAGTATTATCAATTCCATCTCTCTTGTTCCAAAAATAAAAGAGAGTCAATGTAAATAAGAGTCATGTAAATAGTCATTTTGTGTTTCATTGTAATAAGCAAGGAGGGTGTATGCCATTGATGTACAACGCGAGTAATTGTGAAATACCTCCAACTCATTCACAATTCTCGTAAAGTCCGGACAGCTAGCTAGATTTCGACCTTGTTCTTAGCCTGAGAAACTATCTCTTGGTGATTAGTAGTCATAACTTCAGATCTTTCTTTACACATGTGTAGATACACTTTACACTCTTATCACATGTCTTTTTTGTTATCAGTGCTAGGATTGTGCCTTCGATAGCTAGATTGACATCTCCATTTTGCTGTGAGCTTAAACTGTTTGCACATGTCACATTTGATGGAATCTGAGCTTATATTTTGACCTAGAACTTTGTAGGTACGTTCTAAGCAAACCTTCACGAGACTTCAACTCGTCCACTAGGGACACTTAGTGGTTTAAAAGGCTTAGTGCATACGCTAAATGCATTCGAGAGACCAGCGACAGTGGTATAGGTAGGATTTCCTTAGTTTTGTTTTTACTTGAGGACAAGTAAAATTCAGGTTTGGGGGTATTTGATGAGTGCCAAATATTGTATAATTTATCCCTTTTTGTTGGCATTTAACTCATCTTTTGCAGTAATTCTACATTTTATCCCATATTCTGTATTTCATTGTTTCAAGAATAAATATTTTTCTACTTAATTTTGCATTTTTAGGTAATAAATAAAGTTTGGATGAATTGCGGAGCGAAAAGAGAAGAAAAGTAGTGAAAAGACGGGAGGAATTACGCAAGGAAGCCGCGAAGAATGTCGTGCACAAGACCAAAAAGGCTAGAAGTGGGCTTGAAGAGGAAGAATTGTTCTTAAAGAAGATATGGGCTTGGCATAACCAAGGCCCAAAACCCGTACCCAACCCATTTTATATCCAAGCCCGTCTCGGATTTCAGCCGTCAGATCGAAGCATTTCAGCATCCTACGGTCGCTCCATCATCGCACATCAAACTCCGAAGCCCCCGCTTTACATCACAAGCCCATCTCCATCTTGGGTCGTCCGTTTTGCTACAATCCCTTCATCGACGGTCAACTACACAACAACAACAAACATACACGCTTACCTCTGTATCGCCGTTGGATCCACCTACCATCTTCCCATCCATCGCTCTTGTCGCAGATCATCAAACCTCGCTGAACCCGCCTAACACCCAAGTATCGAACACCCTATACCCAGCCAAACGCACCTTTCTTCTTTCTTCTCCATCTCTCTTCTTCCTTCAGAACCCGTACCACCACCATGTCCGTCTCCATCACCACCATCTTCTCCCCAAATCACTCCACCATCTACGCCACCAAACCAACCCTAAACCTAAGCCCATCATCACCATCACGTGCTATCTCTTTATCAACCACTAATTTCTCCAATTTCTCATCTCTCTTCTCACTGAAACCCTAGGTGAGAAATTGGGGATATAAGTGATGTTAAAGCAACAATTGGAGCATGAGATGAACGAGAAGAAGTAATTGGAGAGTGGGTCGACGAGATGGAGTGAGTATCTCAACACATTAGGTAAATCAATTTTACCTAATTTTCTGTTTTTGGGGAAAAGGGTTGGAACCCTAATTCTGATAGGGGGAGTATATATTTGTAATGTTTTGTGTGAGAGAAGGGAGGGGATGATCTCTGAACTAGCCAGAAAAACATTTTGTTCTGTTTTATGTCACAATTAAAATTTCAGTTCATCTCATGACAGTTGATAGTGAAATGTTATATGATGTTTTGATTTTTATCTTGAATGTTGATTATTGTGTTTAATTTATCATATATTATGAATGTTATTGTTATTATCATGTGTAGTATGAGCTAATTAGCAACAAGCTAAGGCTTTGATAAATCCTTGGTGCACTGTCAAATGGTAAATTGCTAGGATAGGATGCCATATGCTTGTTTTTCTTGTGCATTGGGAAGAAAGCAGTGCTATGATTGCTTGTGATTGATGTGCTGTCAAAAGACAGTCAATACTAGGGGTATTTCTGTTAGCAAGCTGTTTTTCTTTCCTTTCTATTGTATGCATAGGACTCAACTCAACCTAGGAATATGCTATTTGATTAGAACACAAGGTGGAATCTAAGCCTTAGCTTAGCCACAATTCCTTTCTTCAGTTACATTCCTTTACTGTTTTTATTCACTGCTTAGTTATTCACTGCTTTTATTCACTGCTTAGTTACATTCCTTTACTGTTTTGCTTAGTTCTTGCATTTTGAAGCCTATTGTGCACTGAAGTCAGTGCACAAACTCACCTCTGCCCTTGGATTCCAAGCCTTGGTTCTTAGTTGTTTTCTTTGCTGCTTTGCTTTACCTTGCTGCTTTGGTTCTTTACTTCTGCCACTTTGTATGCCATATTACTTTGTATTGCTCACTGTCTCCATTGTTAGCTTAGGTTTCTCTTATAGTGCTCCCACTCCCTGTGGACTTTCCCCTGCTTTCCTTCTATTCTATAAACTTGGCCTTGTATACTTGCAAGTTTCTGTGTGTTTTCCATTGGCACACCAAGTTTTTGGCGCCGCTGCCGGGGAGTGGTGTTGCCACTGCTGAGTTCCATTAGCATCTCTGCCTTGCAATCACTGCAGGTCTGCTTCACTATCATTGCAACCCTCTGCTTGCAATCATTGCAGCAGATCATTGCATACTTGCCTGCAATCATTGCACTGCAATGATTGCACTGTGATCATTGCAGGGTTGGCCTGACTATCTTTGCACTCTGTGATCATTGCAGGTACCACCTTGGCTGTGCTGCTGCTGCTGGTGCCTTCTCTGCCAAGCTGTGTGTGCTGTTGCTGCCAAGCCAAAGCCTGCTGCTGCCAAAGCCTGCTGCTGCCAACTGGGCTGCCAACTGAAGCTGTCAACTGGGCTCGCCTATTTCTGTTTCTGCCGGGCTTGTGCACGCTCTGCTGCTGGGCTCTGTTCCAACCTTTGTTGCTGGGCTTGAACCAACTGAGCTGGGCTTAGTAACCTCAATTTCGCTGGGCTTGCAACTTCTGCTCCTGGGCTTGCCTTTTCTGCTGGGCTTCGCTGCAGATTCTGCTGGGCCTGTGTTGCTGAGTCACTTTGCTGCTGGGCTTGACGTGAGCTGCTTAGGACGATCCTAAAGCCCAACTGGGCTGTGCAACTAAAAGGGGACTAAAAGCCTATTTTTGGGCTTCCCTCCAAAAACAAGTAAGCCTAACCCATGAGTTAACCCACTTGGGCCTCATTTAAATTCAAATTCGGGCTTGTAATAATTAATTTAATTATTTATTTGGGATTGTAATAATTTTTATTTATTTTCTTTTTTTTTTTTTTTTATATTTGGGACTGTAATTATTTTTTTTTTTTTTTTTATTTTTCTTTTTCTTTTATGGGCTTGTCTTAATTATTATTGTTTTTATTTTCTTTTATGAGTTGTGCTAATTTATGCTAGGTTTAGTTCAAAAATTTTCCAAAGCCCAATTTTAAACCAAAATCCCTTGTTAGTCCAACACCCATTCAAAACCAAATCTTCATAACCCTTGTGGGCCAAATTGTTTCCGATTGCTCTGTCTGACCAACATGTTAGTTAAGGTACCTACTAGGACATGATTGTGACCTACAGAGACCAAACAAACAGACTTGTTAGAATTAACCCAGACGAACCTATCGAAATTCTAAGTTCTGAGGGAGACAGTCCAGATCAACCAGAAACAATGGGAGAACCCCGTACCCTCAAGGATTATATGTACCCAACTAGAGCCAGTCAACCTTCTTGTATTGTGCTACCCGAGGCTAATGGCCATTATGAGCTGAAATCAAGCACAATACAGATGCTTCCTATTTTTAGAGGTGTTGAGAATGAAAACCCGTACCACCACGTGAGAGAATTCGAGGAAATTTGTGGAACTCTGCGTTTCACTCAAATGTCCGACGAAACCCTAAAGTTAAGGCTTTTTCCTTTCTCCCTGAAAGATAAGGCAAAGGCCTGGCTCTATGCTTTACAGCCTCAATCCATCATGACATGGGATGACCTCATAAAGGAGTTTTTCAAAAAGTTTTTCCCGAACCACAAGACTGCGACAATTCGTCAAAGTCTGAATAGCTTTGTGCAATTAGAAGGTGAGACCTTAGCTAGATACTGGAGAGATTCAATGAATTATTGCTCCAATGTCCCCATCATGGTTTTGAAAAATGGAGACTTGTGCAAATTTTGTATGAAGGTCTAGATGTGTCCACCCGAACAACGGTTGAGTCGATGTGTAATGGTCTATTCGTAGACAAAACTGCTGACGCGTCTTGGGACTTCTTGATTGAAGTAGCTGAAAAGACGCAACAGTGGGAATCCATCCGTGAAACCCAAAAGACTACATCCGAAGCAAAGGCTTTTAGGATTGAAGCGCAGATTTGCGAGGGAAGAGCAACATGGCATCAATAGTTAGGAGATTAGAAGAGTTAGAACTACATAAAAATTCAACCTTCCACCACTACTCTCCGAGAACATGTCGCTTCGGCTGTTTGTGCCGCTTGTAACGACCCAACCATCAATTCCAAAATTGTCCCGATTTGCTTGCAGTCCAGGAATCTAGGCTTGAACAGGCACATGCCATGTTTCAAAAACCAGACATAACCCTTATTCACAGACCTACAATCCAGGATGGAGAAACCACCCTAACTTTTCATGGTCAAAAGGACCCACTCAGGGAGGACCATCTCAACCCAATCAGAGCTATCAAAACAATCAGGGATATCAGAACAATCAAGGTTATCAACACCCGAGAAACCCTCAACAACAATCAAACTCTCAACAACAATCATATCCTCAACACAATACCGACAAGAGATTATCCACCCTAGAGGAAATGTTCCAGAGTTTGATGCAAAGTCAGAAAAATCTAGATCAAAGATGGATCAAATGTGTGAGAGAGAAAAGGGTAAACTTCCGAGCCAACCCCAACAAAATCCAAAGAGGATATTTCAAACAGGCACAACATCTGCACTGAACCCCCCCCCCCCCTCCCTGAACCTCCCCGATCAAATCCATGCCATTACCACCCTCCGAAGTGGTAAAGTCATCGAGAACAACGTGGGCGAACCTAATGAATCTGATACAAATTCCACGCTGTCTCCACAACCCCAGAAAACCAAAGAACCTGAGCAAGTTGGAAAATCTGACAATTCTACTGCTGTGAATGTCCCTTTGCCAACTCATTCTCCTGTTGCCCCATTTCCTCAAAGATTGATCTATCAACAGAAAAGTACCCATTACAATGAGATGTTAGATCTGTTCAAGAGAGTCAACATCAACATTCCTTTTCTTGAAGCAATCAAGCAAATCCCTGCTTATGCCAAATTCCTCAAAGACTTGTGTACTCAAAAGCGCAAGCTCAATGTGCAAAAACGTGCTTTCTTAGCTGAGCAGGTGAGTTCCATCATTCTGAACAAAACTCCACCCAAGTTTAGGGATCCAGGATGTCCAACAATTTCTTGCACTATAGGAGAACACACGGTCAATAAAGCGTTATTAGACCTAGGTGCAAGTGTTAACCTACTGCCATATTCTGTTTATGAGCAGTTAGGTCTTGGGGAGTTGAAACCAACATCTATCACTCTACAACTGGCAGACCGATCTGTCAAGATTCCTCGTGGAGTGGTCGAAGACGTTTTGATCAAGGTTGACAAATTCTATTTTCCCGTAGACTTCATTGTCTTAGACACTCAACCTGTACAAAACCCAGACTGTCACATTCCTGTCATCTTAGGACGTCCTTTCTTGGCTACGTCCAACGCGATCATTAATTGTCGTAATGGAGTGTTGAAACTGTCTTTTGGTAACATGACGGTAGAATTGAATGTGTTCGATATTAGTCAACAACCTGTGAATCTTGATGATGATGATGTGCATGAAGTTAATATGATTGAAGGATTAATGCAAGATTCGTTGACTAACATTCTATCCGTCGACCCCTTTCAAGCATGTATGGAGAACTTTAACCCAGATTCCTATGATGATGCATACTGTAGTGACGTCCTATCTCTGCTCGAATCTGTACCTCAAATGGACATCACTGAAAGGAAATATGAAGTGGAACCACCCTTACTCTCTGATTCCAAGCTTATTCCATCCATTGTTGAGCCACCCAAGCTTGAATTGAAAACATTGCCTAGTACGTTGAAGTACGCATTCCTAGGTTCTTCTGATACTTTACCCGTCATTATTTCATCATGTTTAGACACGGAACAGGAAAGTAAGCTTTTAGAAGTACTTAAGGAACACAAAGAGGCCTTAGGATGGACCATCTCAGATCTCAAAGGAATTAGTCCCACCATTTGCATGCACCACATTAACCTTGAAGAGAATGCCAAACCATCTAGGGAAATGCAAAGGAGACTTAATCCTAACATGAGAGATGTAGTCAAAGGAGAGATCCTGAACTACTTGATGCGGGTATCTATACCCGATACCTGATAGCAAATGGTTAGTCCCATTCAAGTTGTGCCTAAGAAGTCAGGGCATTACTGTAGTTCAGAACGACAAGAATGAATTAGTCCCTACTCGTCAACCACAGGATGGCGAGTTATGCATCGACTACAGGAAGTTGAAACACAGTAACAAGGAAAGATCACTTCCGTCTCCCTTTCACTGACCAAATGCTTAGAACGTGTGTCTGGACACAGTCACTACTGTTTTCTAGATGGCTTTCCGGTTATAACCAAATTCACATTGCTCCAGAAGATCAGGAAAAAACTACATTCACGTGTCCATTTGGGACGTTTGCTTATAGACGTATGCCCTTCGGGTTGTGTAATGCACCTGCTACTTTTCAGCGTTGCATGATGAGCATTTTTTCTGACATGATAGATAGTTTTCTCGAGATCTTTATGGATGATTTCTCTGTTTTTGGTTCCTCGTTTGACGAATGTTTGAAGCATCTTGCCCTCGTCATATCCAGATGTAAAGAAAAGAACCTTGTTCTAAATGGGGAAAAATGCCATTTTATGGTGAATTCAGGAATAGTTCTAGGACACATCATCTCAGAAAAGGAATTGAAGTGGATAAAGCTAAAGTTGACCTCATTCAACATCTACCACAACCTTGCTCTGTGAAGGAGATCAGATCATTTCTAGGTCATGCTGGTTTTTACCGGCGATTCATCAAAGATTTCAGCAAAATCTCCAGACCTCTGTGCAGTCTTCTCTCCAAAGATGTTGCCTTCAATTTCGATGCTGCTTGTGTGAAGGCATGGGAGGAATTAAAAACCCTTCTCACCACCGCTCCTATAGTCCGACCACCCGATTGGAAGCTTCCGTTCGAACTTATGTGTGATGCCTCTGATTATGCTGTTGGTGCTGTTTTAGGACAGCGAGTTGATAGACTACCATATGTGATATACTATGCTAGCAAACCCTTAATGATGCCCAACTCAATTATTCAACTACCGAGAAGGAATTGCTTGTCGTCGTTTTCGCATTAGACAAGTTTAGATCTTATCTGATAGGGTCTAAGATCATCATATACACAGACCATGCGGCTTTGAAGTATCTTCTTTCCAAGAAGGATGCTAAGAGCCTTATTCGATGGATACTCTTATTACAGGAATTCGATCTCGAAATCCGTGATAAGAAAGGTTGTGAGAACGTGGTTGCTGATCATTTGTCTAGATAACTTTAGAGTATATTGATGAATTTGAGCTGATTAGAGAATCATTCCCAGATGAACAGCTGATGTCTATCTCAGACCTTCCTTGGTTTGCTGATATTGTTAAACTACCTCGCTACAGGTAGGATGCCCTCACGTTGGTCGAGACAAGACCGCTCTAAATTCCTGGCTGAAGTTAAACATTTCCTTTGGGTGACCCATTTTTGTTAAGTACTGCCCGGACCAAATCATTAGGAGATGTGTCCCCAACACTGAACAGAAAGATGTGATATCTTTCTGTCATGACCAAGCATGTGGAGGCCATTTCAGTGCCAAGAAAACCGCTGCAAAGATCTTGCAGTGTGGATTCTATTGGCCATCATTGTTCAAGGATTGCCATGATTATTGTGTTGCTTGTGAGCGCTGTCAAAAGCTAGGAAGCATTTCGAGGAGAAACATGATGCCATTGAACCCCATTTTGATTGTGGAGATTTTTGATGTTTGGGGGATAGACTTCATGGGTCCATTTCCCATGTCTGACAGCAAGTTGTACATCCTAGTCGCAGTTGATTACGTTTCTAAGTGGGTAGAAGCCATAGCAACCAGAACAAATGACCACAAGGTGGTACTTTCATTTCTAAAGGAAAACATATTTGCACGTTTTGGTACCCCTAGAGCTATCATCAGTGACGGCGGTTCACATTTTCGTAACAAGTACTTTGAGTCTTTAGTACGCAAGTATGGCATAACTCACAAGGTTGCTACTCCGTACCACCCTCAGACGAGTGGACAAGTAGAAGTTTCTAATAGGTAAATTAAGCACATTCTCGAGAAGACAGTTAACCCGTCTAGGAAAGATTGGTCATTGAGATTGAATGATGCTTTGTGGGCCTATAGAACAGCTTATAAGACACCAATTGGCATGTCCCCTTATCGTCTGGTGTATGGAAAGCCGTGCCATCTACCTGTGGAATTAGAACATCGTGCCTACTGGGCAATCAAAGAGCTGAACTTTTCTCTGGACGAAGCTGGAATTCAAAGGAAACTTCAACTCAACGAGTTGGAAGAATTGAGAAATGAGGCTTATGATAGTGCCAAGTTATATAAGCAGAAGATGAAGATGTTTCATGATAAGCGTATTCTGCGCAAATCCTTCACTCCTGGTCAGAAAGTCTTGCAGTATGACTCCCGATTACATCTTTTTCCAGGAAAACTGCGTTCCAGATGGAAGGGTCCGTACCTAGTACGCACAGTTTTTCCTCATGGAGCTGTAGAGCTGGAGGATGTTTCCAACAAGAACGTTTTCAAAGTCAACGGGCAGAGATTAAAGCCATTCCTTGAGCCATTTCCACCCGACATTGAAACAACCAACCTAGAGGACCCAGTCTATGTGGACTAAACTGGTCCACTCTTTCCCTAAATAACCAAAAAGTTTTCCAAATCTTTCCCTAAAAACCAAATTTTCGTTTTCCCATCAAAACCAAATGTTTCCCAACAAAACCAAATTTTTTTTCCAAAAAGTCCAATCCCATTAAAAACCAAAATTTTCTTGTAGATAATGTGTTAGTTAAATTTCCTTTTGTATATATTTTGTGCTCATCCATTGTGACTCCTAATATGATGGATATTTGCCTTGAATAACGGAGTTTTAATCGAGCTTCCGCCGTACAATCGGGTATTCTCTCTCCTTTTACTCTACTCAGCATGTTCCTCTTCATATATTGTTTTATAATTCTTTCCATATTTTGAAACATTGAGGACAATGTTTAGTTTAGGTTTGGGGGTATAGAGTAGATACCATGATAATATGCTACAATTGAAAACGAACTCCTTCTTTTGAAAAAATCGAAAAAATTCAAAAAAAAAAAAATTTAAAAAAAAATCATAAAAAATGGAGCTCATTTACCTTGAAATGTTGACTCTTGTGCAAATATGTAATTATTAGGAGTCTTAGTCTAGATATTTAGGCACCCTGATTCTAGCACAATTCACATAGTGATAAGAAATTTGCACGCGCACGATCTACCAATACATGTATGGCCTCGATCTTCAAGGTGTTTGATAGGAAGTTACGATTGCCAATCACTTTAGAATACTGAACGAAACTTGACTAGCTTGTTCTTTGGTTGGTTGGGATAGAAGGTGGAGGTTACATTAAGAAAGACAACCATCGAATTTAATTGGGTGCATCAAAAAGGGCTACCTCTTGCAAAGTGTCATGTAATTTTTTGTTTCCTTTTGTATATGTATCAAAAGTGTTTCCTTCTCTAAAAAAAAAAAAAAAAAAAAAAAAAAAAACGATGTATATATTCAAAAAAAAAAAAAAAAAAAATCAGAAAAATACAAAAAAAAAGTCAAGTATTTATCAATTCCATTCTCTCTTGTTCCAAAAATAAAAAGAGAATAGTCAATGTAAATAAGAGTCATGTAAATAGTCATTTTGTTGTTTCATTGTAATAAGCAAGGAAGGGTGTATGCCATTGATGTACAACGCGAGTAATTGTGAAATACCTCCAACTCATTCACAATTCTCGTAAAGTCCGGACAGCTAGCTAGATTTCGACCTTGGTTCTTAGCCTGAGAAACTATCTCTTGGTGATTAGTAGTCATAACTTCAGATCTTTCTTTACACATGTGTAGATACACTTTACACTCTTATCACATGTCTTTTTTTTGTTATCAGTGCTAGGATTGTGCCTTCGATAGCTAGATTGACATCTCCATTTTGCTGTGAGCTTAAACTGTTTTGCACATGTCACATTTAATGGAATCTGAGCTTATATTTTGACCTAGAACTTTGTAGGTACGTTCTAAGCAAACCTTCACGAGACTTCAACTCGTCCACTAGGGACACTTAGTGGTTTAAAAGGCTTAGTGCATATGCTAAATGCATTCGAGAGACCAGCGACAGTGGTATAGGTAGGATTTTCTTAGTTTTGTTTTACTTGAGGACAAGTAAAATTCAGGTTTGGGGGTATTTGATGAGTGCCAAATATTGTATAATTTTATCCCTTTTTGTTGGCATTTAACTCATCTTTTGCGCAGTAATTCTACATTTTATCCCATATTCTGTATTTTCATTGTTTTCAAGAATAAATATTTTTCTTACTTAATTTTGCATTTTTAGGTAATAAATAAAGTTTGGATGAATTGCGGAGCGAAAAGAGAAGAAAAGTAGTGAAAAGACGGGAGGAATTACGCAAGGAAGCCGCGAAGAATGTCGTGCACAAGACCAAAAGGCTAGAAGTGGGCTTGAAGAGGAAGAATTGTTCTTAAAGAAGATATGGGCTTGGCATACCCAAGGCCCAAAACCCTTACCCAAACCCATTTTCTATATCCAAGCCCGTCTCGGATTTCAGCCGTCAGATCGAAGCATTTCAGCATCCTACGGTCGCTCCATCATCGCACATCAAACTCCGAAGCCCCCGCTTTACATCACACAACGCCCATCTCCATCTTGGGTCGTCCGTTTTGCTACATCCCTTCATCCGACGGTCGCTACATACACGCTTACCTCCGTATCGCCGTTGGATCCACCTACCATCTTCCCATCCATCGCTCCTTGTCGCAGATCATCAACCTCGCTGAACCCCGCCTAACACCCAAGTATCGAACACCCTATACCCAGCCAAACGCACCTTTCTTCTTTCTTCTCCATCTCTTCTTCCTTCAGAACCCGTACCACCACCATGTCCGTCTCCATCACCACCATCTTCTCCCCAAATCACTCCACCATCTACGCCACCAAACCAACCCTAAACCTAAGCCCATCATCACCATCACGTGCTATCTCTTTATCAACCACTAATTTCTCCAATTTCTCATCTCTCTTCTCACTGAAACCCTAGGTGAGAAATTGGGGATATAAGTGATGTTAAAGCAACAATTGGAGCATGAGATGAACGAGAAGAAGTAATTGGAGAGTGGGTCGACGAGATGGAGTGAGTATCTCAACACATTAGGTAAATCAATTTTACCTAATTTTCTGTTTTTGGGGAAAAGGGGTTGGAACCCTAATTCTGATAGGGGGAGTATATATTTGTAATGTTTTGTGTGAGAGAAGGGAGGGGATGATCTCTGAACTAGCCAGAAAAACATTTTGTTCTGTTTTATGTCACAATTAAAATTTCAGTTCATCTCATGACAGTTGATAGTGAATGTTATATGATGTTTTGATTTTTATCTTGAATGTTGATTATTGTGTTTAATTTATCATATATTATGAATGTTATTGTTATTATCATGTGTAGTATGAGCTAATTAGCAACAAGCTAAGGCTTTGATAAAGCCTTGGTGCACTGTCAAATGGTAAATTGCTAGGATAGGATGCCATATGCTTGTTTTTCTTGTGCATTGGGAAGAAAGCAGTGCTATGATTGCTTGTGATTGATTGTGCTGTCAAAAGACAGACAATACTAGGGGTATTTCTGTTAGCAAGCTGTTTTTCTTTCCTTTCTATTGTATGCATAGGACTCAACTCAACCTAGGAATATGCTATTTGATTAGAACACAAGGTGGAATCTAAGCCTTAGCTTAGCCACAATTCCTTTCTTCAGTTACATTCCTTTACTGTTTTTATTCACTGCTTAGTTATTCACTGCTTTTATTCACTGCTTTTATTCACTGCTTAGTTACATTCCTTTACTGTTTTGCTTAGTTCTTGCATTTTGAAGCCTATTGTGCACTGAAGTCAGTGCACAAACTCACCTCTGCCCTTGGCTTCCAAGACTTGGTTCTTAGCTGTTTTCTTTGCTGCTTTGCTTTACCTTGCTGCTTTGGTTCTTTACTTCTGCCACTTTGTATGCCATATTACTTTGTCTTGCTCACTGTCTCCATTGTTAGCTTAGGTTTCTCTTATAGTGCTCCCACTCCCTGTGGACTTTCCCCTGCTTTCCTTCTATTCTATAAACTTGGCCTTGTATACTTGCAAGTTTCTGTGTGTTTTCCATTGGCACACCAAAGGTGCAGCTCGAGCGTTCTGCCATTGATTACATTGATGATGCTTTTGCGGAGGCTGAGCTCCAAGATGAGGGTGTTGTCTTCCCTCGTCTTCCTTACCCATGATTATGTTATGCTAACTTTTTTTCAACTGAACTCTTTTGTTGTATTATGCCCCCAGCTAAGGGGCCTTTGTTGTCTTATTTCCTTGAAACAGTGCTTCGTTACTTTCTGAACCTTCGTCATCTGCAACTTTTGAGATGTGTTAGTTTTATTTTGGTAGTACTATTATGGTACCTTTGTTATTATATATAGACGTATTGTGTCTAATTAATTCCGCATTCGAGTCATCACAAGGTGCTAAGGTGTTTTTAACCTTTGGTGTAACATTCATCATACCCAAGTATCCTTTGGCCAGAAGGTACCGTGGTGGCGAGGGTTCCTATGTGGGTAATAATTTTCATGTAACCCTACGCGTTCAGCGCGATGACTGCTTTACTTCGACAAGGTATCTCTCTTTCTGGGATATATTGATTATTATTTTCCTTTTGGTAGGATTCATTCGCCTTGCCTCATCGTCAATTCTGACGGAGGGTGTCTATTCTAACCCAATTTGTATTTAATCAACATGCACTTTTTCTTAGCAGAAAGTTTCTTTTGTTGATTAGTTAGGTTTATAATACGCTTTACCAGGGATAGAACATGGTGGGCCATTTACCCTTCCCTTCTTCTCCTGAGTAATAACCATTCTCTTACGGGTAATACTTCTTTAGGTACATTGCATTCCAAGGGTGTTGCAATACTTCTCCTTTGAGATTCCTTAGGTAGTATGAACCCTTTCCGGCAATATCGTGGATAATGTAGGGTCCGTCCCATGTTGGAGCTAGCTTTCCCCACTCTTTATTCCTTTGATATGGTGGTATTTCTTCAACCACCAAGTTTCTAAGAATTATCCGTTTGTTGTTCACGAGCCAGCCTTCGTTTGTATTTCACCATTCTTTGTAAAGCTACTTCCCGCCTTTCTTCAAGGTCATCAAGCTTTTCCAGCATAAGATTTGTTGTCAGATTCTTTTCCCATGCCTTTGTCTTTGTCGCCGGCAGTATTATCTCCGTTGGGATGACTGCTTCACTCCGTAGGTTAGCAAGAACGGAGTTTCTCTCGTGGCTGCCCTTCTTGTAGTGTGGTAGGCCCATAGGACATTGTGCAGCTTCTCACACCATCTTTTCTTGTATGCCCCAGCTTCTTTTTTAAGTTCATTGCTATCGTCTTATTAGTGGCCTCCGTTTGTCCATTGATCTTAGGATATATTGGAGTAGACTTGTTTTTTCTGAATGTTGAAGGCGTTAAAGAGCATGTCTATGTTCTTTCCTTCCAACTGTTTGCCATTGTCAGAGACTATGGCGGCTGGTATCCCGAACCTGCAGATGATTTGCTCGAACAAAAATTTCAAGACATCTGTGTCCCTAATTCTTGACAAATCCCTTGCTTCAACCCATTTGGTGAAATAATCCGCAGCTACGATAAGGTATCATCTTTTTGATGTCCCCTCTATCAAGGGTCCAACAATGTCAACTCCTCATTTGGAGAATGGCCATGGGTTGAAGACCGAGTTAAGCTCCGTTGCTGGTGCTTTAATCTTCCTGGCATAGCGTTGGAATCTTTCGCAACGCCTTGCTACGTTCTTTGCATCTTCGTCCATGCTTAGCCAATAGTATCCTCGCATTTTGGCTTTGATTTCCAAAGACCTTCTTCAGCTATGATTGCCAACTTCTCCGCTGTGTATATCATGTAGTATTCTTCCACCTTCGGTTTGTGAGAGGCGCCGCATCAAAGGTCCAAGAAATGACCTTCTATACAGTATTCAGTCTCGTAGGTTGTACATAGCTGCCTTTGACTCGAGTTTTCGAGATTGTTTGACATCTGCGGGTAAGGTACCTTTGGCAAGGTACTGGTGAATTGGATTTCTCCAATCTTCCTCATCTTCGTCCTCGTTGCTTCCGTCTGACATGGGTTGATATTTGTCAGACTCGTCGGCTTCGTTATCTGGTTCCTCCATTCCGTCATCTTCTTTTTCTTTTTCTGCTTCCCTCATGGCTCTGGTCTGGACGGCTAAGGTTTCCTCGGTGGCGGAGGTTAGTCCTTCTATCGAAGGTTCATAAATTTGGACCGAGGTAGTGTTTCTGTCCCTCAGCATTGATGATATAAATGCTAAGGCATCTGCGTGTTTGTTGTCTTTTCGGCAGACATGTCTGAATGTGACCTTGTTGATCTTTGACGCATGATCCTGTGCTAGCTTTAGGTACGAGGATAGTATTGGATCCATAGTTTGGTATTTAAACTCTATTTGTCTAATGACCAATTGCGAGACACTAGTCAAACAAACATCTGATAAGACCAGCTCATGTGCTAGGCGTAGGCCGTGTATGACTGCCTTATATTTCGTGATGTTGTTAGTGTATTGTTCGAATTCTAACCTGAATGCATAGATGAGTCGGTCTCCGGTAAGGGTTGTTATTACGATCCCTATACCTGCACCTTCTCCGTTGGATGAGCCATATACGAATATTTCCCACCTTCGTGAGTTTTGTGGTTCCAAGAGGTCTTCTGGTTCTGGCTTTTCTTCCTCTATTCCTGGGATGTCGTCTATCTCTGCTTCGTCATTCAGAGGTAGGTCCGCCAAGAAGTCTGCTAAGATCTGTGATTTCTTCGCTTTCCTGGTTTCGAAGATTATGTGAAACTGTTTGATCATGGCATTCCATTTTTCCACTCTTCCAATATTCTCCGTGTTGTCGAGGATTTGACTTATTTGAGCCTTTGTGAAAACTCGGATGGTGTGTGTATCAAAATATATCCTTAGCTTTTGTGTTGCCACTTATAAGGCATATATGAGTTGTTCCACCTTGGTGTAGTTATGCTTCGCTGAACTGAGTGTCTTGCTGATGTAGTATACGGGCTTTTCTCCTTTCCCTTGGTCTCGTACAATACTGCGCTCACAACGTAGCTTGTTGATGCTAGGTATAGGGTGAGTATTTCACCAGGCTCCGGTTTCTATGGGATGGGTACTGATACTAAGTACTCTTTGATCTTGTGAAAAGCTTGTTCGCATTCTTCGGTCCATATAAACCTGCTTCCTTTCCTTAGTGTGTCAAAAAATGCTTTGGATTTATCTGACGACCTTGATATGAATCTTTCCATGGAAGCTAAATCTCCATTTAGCTTTTTTACTCCTTTTAGAGTTTGTGGAGATGACATCTCCATTATTGCTCTGACCCTTTCAGGGTCTACTTAGATTCCTCATTTGGTGACCAAGTAACCCAAGAATTTTCCTGAGGTAACTCCGAACGTGCATTTGTCCGGGTTCACCTTCATGTGGAAGTTCCTTATGGCTTCAAATATATCCCTTAGGTCTGAGAGATGGTTTTTTGTTTCTTTGCTCTTGACGAGCATGTCGTCCACGTAGACCTCCAGTATTTTGCCTATCCATGGCTTGAAGATTTTGTCTACTAATCGTTGGTATGTTTCCCCCGCGTTCTTTAGTCCAAAAGGAATCCTTGTATAGCAATACAGGCCTCGTGGGGTAAAGAACGCAGTATGCTCCTGATCTTCTTCCGCAAGGGATATTTGGTTATAGCCTGAGTATCCATCCATGAAAGATAGCCTTTGGTGGCCTTCAGTTGCATTGACCAGCTGGTCAATATTTGGCAGTGGGTAGCTATCCTTGGGGCACGCTTTGTTGAGATTGCTAAAGTCGATGCAAATGTGCACAACTCCTTTCTTCTTAGGAACAATGACCATGTTGGATATCCACGTGGGATATTTGACTTCTCGTATGAATCCAGCTGCAAGTAACTTTTGCAACTCTTTTTGTACCCCTTCGTGGTAGATATCCGCCACCTTACGTATGCATTTCTTAAATGGTGGTATTTCTGGTATGAGCCAAAGGTGGTGTGAGACCAAATTCGGATCATTTCCTGGCATGTATTCCATTAACCATGCAAAGACGTCTACGTACTCTTTTAGTAACCTTTGTAGTTGCACCTCCTATTCCTCTTCAAGTAAAGTTCCGATATTGAGCATCTTTGGTTCTGCCTCCATCCCGATGTTGATTTTCTTTGTTGGTTCCACTGGTGAGCATATTTGTTGCTGAGGTAGTTGAGGAATGCTTTTCTATAATTGTCATTTGGCGGAGACATCTGCGCCTTGAGTGGCGGAGGTGCTTGTCTCCGGGGCTGAGACGGCTTTGGGTACTAAGGAGGCTGCGTCCAGCACTTCCTTGATATTTTCCTTGCGTCTGTTTCTTTCATGCTGTTGAGCAGCAGTTCTTTCTTCGTTGAGTCTGATTTCCGCTAGATTGCATAGCCTTGCGTCTTGATGGTCGCCTTTGATTTCCATTTCACCCATAGGTGTAGGAAAGCGTAGGTATTGGTGATACGTCGAAGTTGTTCCTCGCAATCTATGGACCCATAACCTGCCCATGATTACATTGTAGGGAGAAGGTGCTTCTACCACACAGAAGCGTGTATTGGTTATTAAGGGTCCTGCATGTACCTGCAAGATGATTTCTCCCTTTGGTATAGAGACTTCTCCGTTAAAACCATATATTGTGCAAGTGGAAGAATCCATTTGCTCTGCTGTCAAACCCATGCGTAGGTAGGGTTCGTAAAATAGCACATTTAACGAACTTCCCCCATCCACGAGGATCTTCGTATCATTCCATCCGTGTATTGGAAGAGTGATCACTAGTGGATCGTTTTGAATTTCAACCTCCTGGTTGACGTCCTTTGTTGAAAAGGTTAATGGCATGGCCATCCATTCCTCCCAAGTGCTAGTGAGTGGTCCACTTATCTTGAACACTTCATGGGATTCAATCTTCTTTCTGTTTCGAGCTAACTCGAGTATGTCTTCGAGCATTTTTTCTTGGCTTCCACTGGAGAAGGTGATCATGTTGATGTATTTTCCATCCTGAGGTAGTTCTACCTTTTTCTTTGGGATCTCCTCAGTCTCCGCTGGCTGTAGTTGTACGTACTCCATGAATTTTCCTTCGTCGATGAATCTTTGGATTACGTTGCGCAGGTGGTAGCATGTATCAGTAGAATGTCGTAGTATTGGTAGTACGCACAGTACTCCTTAGCTTCCTTCGTCTTTTCTAGCTGCTTTCCCCTAGTATTAGGGTAAGGAAATTCTGGCTTTGCTCTCTCCTTGCTTAGAATGTGAGAGAAAGTTGTATTCAACTTTGTGTAGATTTTATCCATAAATTCTTCTCTTCCTTTGCCTCTTTTTCCATATCCGTGTTTGGATCGCTTGTCTCGAGAGCTGGTCCTTCCCCCGACTTCATTTTGTCGCTTAGGTACCTCCGGAATTGGTTTTAGAGAGTTAGTTCGATGTGGAGTTATTGTTATCTTTGCTTGTTCCCTGGGGTTGTCCTTCTGGATTTCTTCGAGTCTGATGTAATGGTATTGGACAACCCTGAGCTCGCCTTCGGGATCGAGGCCTCTGTTGTGAAGCTCCACGAAGATGGATGAGGTTCTATCAAGTCCGTACTTATAGCAGTTTATGCTAATTTCTGGATTGACTTTCCCAATTGCTTGGCATGTCTTTTTCCACCTGTCTGTGTACTGCATCAGTGTTTCCCAGGGTCTGATAGCTAAAGCAAATAGCCTATCTAACCCTGCCTTTGTTGATTTGTTGTACATGTATGCCTCCAAAAACACCGTAGATAATTGCTCGAATGAGTCAATTGAGTTTGTTGGTAAGTTGTCATACCAGGCTAGTGTTGATCCCGTTAAGCTTGCTGGGAAGTACCTACAAAGTACCACCTCGTTTATTTCCCAATGGGAGAGGACACGAGTATAATACCGTAGGTGGGCTGCGGGATCTGAGGTACTGTTGTATTCTTGGAACGTAGGTACCGGGCATTTCGGAGGGATGGATTCCCTCAAAATGCGAAAATATAGTGGGGACGTGGTTGCCTCTTGTAGCACTTCTTCTAGTCTTGCGCCTGCGTGGCTTGGATCTCCTTCCGCATTCTCTCCATTTGCTACATGACCATGTTCGCATTGTAAGCATCTTTGGAAAATGCTTCGTCGTAGTAGGTCTGAGAGGGTTTGTATGTTGAATCTGTTTCGTCTGGATCATGGTGCGCTCTCCTTGATCCCTTAGGTTGATTCGTCTTTGGTGGGTTGAGATCCACCCTTCATCTTCATGAGATAGCTCCGTTTTCACGCCTCTGTTGCGGAGGGTGGGTTTGGGAACCTTCGATTTGTATGTCTAGCTTACCTTTGAGGTTCTGGTTCTCCTTGGCCATCTAGTGCATTGCATCTTCGTTTTCCTTGTTACGGAATAACAAAGCTGCTATTTGTGCCGCCATTAGGTCTTTCTTGTGGGCTCCACCTCCCTAAGGAGTGCTGTCGGCTGGATCTTCAGAGTTTACCACTCCTTCGTCTACAATTGGCACATCTGGATCTATCTGAATTGGGGTTAGGTTTCCCAACCCTCGTCCCGTAGGAGCTAAGGTTCTGGGTAACCCTGCGTTGGCCGCGGGTGGCTTTGTAGTTGTAGCGTGCTCCGGTAATGGCATGTCGTAGATTGGTTGGGCTCCCGATGTCTTCCCCATCCCTTCAGCAGGAATAGGTGATTTGTTAGCAAATGTTCTTCTTGCTATTTCGCTTTGTCCGTCCTCCGTTTCATTCATTTGGTTTGCTTGAGACGGCTTTTGGGATCTCCCTCTTGTGATAGCTGGTCGTGAGCTTGTTGGTACATCAGTTGGTTTCTACATGTCTTCGGATTTTGTTATCTTGCGGACACAGAAAAGGCCAAAAAGTCTGCTACTTGGGTATCTTCTTTAAAAGTAGCAATTAATGCTCTGACACAGAAGACGGCTAAGAAGCTTTTTCAGAAAAAGGACTGAGATAACGTTTTTGACAGACTATTAAATGCTTATGACACCCTTGGAAAAAACAACCTTAAAACATTGAAAACCAATGGAAAAGGGTGTCAGATCTTGCGAAAAACAAGGCTATTAAATGCGTTAGAAGATCTTTTTTCTTTAAAATTCGACTGAGATTCCTCTGTCAGTCAAAGGTTCTCGGATCTAAAATATGCTCTGTTTAAGAAGGGTTGTTTTAGTATAAAACAAACATTTTGGCGTTTTGTGAGTATGTTTTTGAAAAAAAATGTGGATCTGTAACGAGGCACGTTTTTATAGGCAATGAACTCAAAAAACATACACAAATAATGGATGAACGAATCGCTAGAGAGTGAGATTCATCGTTGGAACACAGATCCCTTCGTTTCAGAAGATGTATAAGTAAAATGTAAAACTGTGTCTAAACTCGGGTTCGTGAGCAAAACACGGTGGGTGCCAAACTGTGACTACTCGTTTTCCCGTAGTCTAGTAATGTATACAGCTCTGAGGATCCGATACTAAGCAGTATTGATACCTCTGTTGAACTGATAATGCTAAGTAATAAATGATATCTAAGATCGCAATAATAACGAAGAACACAAATATAATGTAAAAGCTTCTAAGTTATCATGAGACACAAAAGATTACGTGGTTCGACATTTGTCTACGTCCACGGGGTAATGAGTGATTGTTTTGTATTAAGTTTGAGGTGGTTACAAAGATCTTAAATGCTTCCCAAAGTAATAGAGAGAACTCAAGTGGAAGTAAATACTTAAGTTCTAAACATTAAAGAGGTATAAGCTTAAGACTAGATCTTCTCTCCTAGATATTGAATGCCCTTAGTTTGTTGGTGAGGCTTGGTATTTATAGCCCCTCTTGCTCCAGGTATATCTTTGCTGCCTCTGGGTCCATCATCTGCTGATATACCTTTCGTACGAATGGTACCTTCGTCCACCGCGTACCTTCTCCAGTTGTATTCCGCCACCTCAGCTGGCCCACGTTCCTTCGGGAACTACCCAACCTTAGTACATGTTGTACCTTCGTTCACCGCCAGCTTCCGTCAATCGGGTTCTTCCACGCCTTCTCTCTCCACGTGCCTTGATTCATGTGTGTAGATAAGAGATTTGAGCATTTAATGCTGATTAGATGCATCATCTACCTCTGTCCCCTCGCCGGCTGCCTCTTTTTAGAATAGGCTTTTACCATTCTTATCTTGACTGTTTAGGCCTTCTTTCTTGGGATGAGATAAAGTAGATCTGCGGAGGTATCCTTTACTACTTAGGCTTCTCGGTTCAGCGAAGGCTACACAGTTGAATATATGTGCGGCCACTAAGATCGTGACACGTGCTCCACAAAATATTGGTATTCACAGTCTTTTACCTCAAAAAATTTAGAGGTATGTAAATAGATATCACCTGAATTCAATTGAACACAATTGAACACAAAAATTCTTTTACCTAAAAAGCTTATTCAATTGAATCCAACTAAAAAACCTATTTTCCGATACATATATAGAGGTATGCAAATAGATAGTAAGATTGGACACAAACCCTTCAAAATCATTGATAAACACATGTGAGATGAAATCCCCAATATTGACAAAAACCCTAGAATTTCAGATTACAAAAATCAAACAATTTGAGAACTGTTGCATACCTAATCGAGGAAGTGAAAAATAACCAACTCAATACTTCATCTCCGTGATTGATTCAGTTGCAGGGATGGGCATTATGAATTTTCGTTGTTTAGAAGAGAAAGAGATGAGAAATCTTACATAGCTAATCGAGAAAGTGAAAAGAAACCAACTCAATCCATGATCTCACCATTGATCCTCTGCAAATCATTTAAAAGTAGGTTGTTTTTCATTTCAGTTGCAGAATTTTCACTTAGAAGAGAAAGAGAGCGGAGAAAATAAGAGAAAGAAAAGAAATAAAATGAATAGTTGTTGTTGGAGATGAAGATAAAAATAAGAGAAAGAAAAGAAATAAAATGAATAGTTGTTGTTGGAGATGAAGATAATCCAACGGCTGATCAAAAAAACGCTTTGGTTGAAATATACGTTTGGTGTACAAAAAGTACGGCAATGCGCGAAAAGTACGGTGGTACACCAAAAATGGTCAGTGTTTTCAGTTTAGGTTGCAGGTACGGGTATCTTAAATCTAGAATGGGTCGTCCTCCCTCCTGGCATCATGGTTGCGGCAATACCTGATGTTGCAGTTGCAATACGTCTTTCACTTCATAACTTGGAAAATATCGCCCTATAGAGAAACGTTTTTCCTGAGCCACCCCGACCATCAATGAAGAATATAGATTTCTCGCCTCTCATAACGGAATTCACTACCATGCATAGAAGTTACGTAAATTATAATCAATCAGTTAAAGATGAGGTAAAGGCAATAAAATAGGAGTATTAGGTAATATACTCAGTTGGCTTGTTTCACTTTGTTTAGTCTCAGTTTTAAAGTGTCTTCGCACCATACACTGCACATCCCATGCTTCCCCTTTGCATCAAGTAATGGAACATTTAGTGCAGGAAACAACTCGATGTTCACAGATAATGATGCAAAAAACACATACATATATACATACATACATACATAAGATTAATCTTGTCTGTTTTAGGTATTTATTTCTCTATCCTTTAAACACAAAGGCACATAAGATGGGAAAACTGAAAGTTGAAACTGGTATCGCGTTGTTCATTGAAACCAACGGAGATTCACAGAAAGGATGGCCAAACACATGTAACGTCTTCAGTAAAGTTTGTTGACTCATGTGGGATTCATTAGGGTTGGTATTTGCAACATGCATGATGGCGAGAGGTACGCAAAGGAAATTAAGTTTCAATAAAAGCGAAACAACTGTAAAAATAAAGAGGTAAAGCTCCATAAAATATTTACCTACCGAATCTGTGTTTCTGGTCGGCATTTAGCATATCAATAGATGATAGATCTTCTGGAGAGACTGGAACTCTGAATTCCGCGCAAACCAACTTGTTTACTCCTGAAGTTCATACGTCTTCAGTGATAGGTGGGAGTTTATATGTGGCCATTAATTTTTCGCCGAGAATAGACCTTACTTCCCGTAAAAGCAGATTGATTGCCCTTGTTTTCGTGTTGAACCGGCAGAGGTTTTCAATCATGTACGGGAAAAATTCATCCCACAATTCACGAACTCCAGTGGGGTTGCAAACATCTAACAACATGCAGAAAAACCTCCTTAAAGACCAAGGCATCTCTACTTGTACGACTTCAAGAAGTGTGTCACTGATGGGAGTGTCACTTTCTAACAGACACAAATGTTGCGCTACTTCTTTATGCGTCGAAAACGTATTGTTTCCTACCTTTAGCAAGTCCTCGGAAGAAGTTGGCCCTCTAACATTATTCATGAGAAGTATCAAATGATAATTTTAACTGCGGGTAGAAAAAATGTTAACTCTGCCAATGACTTTGTTGTTGCGTTGCCGTCTTATCCATTGCTTTAGTGGCTTATCCCACTTGTAGTGTTCGGGAAATTCCTTGTAGAGAAGAGTTCTCGCAAACTGATCTTCTTGGTTTGTCTTAAAACACTCAATCAATTGGGTATGTGATGCTTTTTCTCGTCGTATCACATCTCGGACAGTATTACCTTCAGGAAGTAGGATCCTATGTCGATCCTTTAAGTGTACCTGTAATGAAAGGACGGGAGGATAAATCTTATTCATTTGATACCTGTACATACGTCAGAGAGCTTCTTGCGGGAAAATCCATCGAGCATCTACAAACTGCTTGATCCCATGTTCCGCTTCTTTCTCGTTTGAAACTTCCATGGGGACGCGATCAACCCCTTTCCAAACATACTTGTACAGATATTTCACGGACTGTACACTTGAACAAATCTCAACATTGATATGGCAGTCATATTTCTTCAAAAGCCACGGATTATACGGAACAACCCAGCTGTTATTCACAACTTTTCCATTGGAGAGTGTAATTGCTCTACCATCGTCGCGTCTTCTATACACTGGATACAAATCTTGGCCTTCTAGAGTTTCCGCTGCAAACTGCTTTGGAAAACGCTTCTTGAACTTTACATCCTTCTTACAGACACTATCAACAGACAAAGCACATGGCATATGTATCATATGTTTGAGGACGGAAGCATACAACTATGGTTCAACTTTCATCTGGTATTTCTGCTCGAACAACCTTATCGTAGTCATCTGGGGTACGTAGTTTGTCTTTCTCGTGCAGGATGATAAGAATGTGTGCGTGTGGAAGACCTCTCTTCTGAAATTCAATAACATGAACATGTGCAACAACTTTTCCAAGAACCCCCTTAGTGAACAGATCTACCTTCAGTTCTTCAAATTTGCAATGAAACACCCTCGTCGTCAGATCTCGCATGTCATGTGCCTGTTGCCCTGGTTTTAAATTTCTCCGGATCTCCTCCCAATTAGGATTACACGTCATGGTTGTAAACAAATCCGGCTTGCCGTACTTCTGAACCAATGGCATAGCGTCGTGATACCTTTGAAGCATATCACGTGGGCTTCCCGTGTAAGAAGGAGGTAGAATAACTCGTTGCCCAATATCATCTGCAAAGTGCGCACACAAACCATTCAAACATAATTTAAGACGAAATCACAACAACAAAATAGAGATGTCATTTTTGGATATATTTGACAAAATTGAAATTTCATATGGAAATGTAAGGCATAAAACTATCTTAATCAGAAAAAAAAAAGAAACATAAAAAGAAGTTTAAACGGAGTCCATGATCTCTGTCAACGGATGTTTAACTTCGAAAAGAAATAACAAAGTTGGATGGTTTCAAAGATAAGTTCTTGACAGCATATCGAAACTGATGGTTATCAAGTAACTTACTGTAGTGCTTAAAAAAAACCTTATTGTAGTTGTATCACTAAGTTGTATAGCAGACTCATCACAAACTGACGAAAAATACTTTTCTACAAAAAGTATATCGAGTAACTTGAGTGTTCTCTTTTCTAAGAGTCATGCTCAGTATTTTCAGGATAGTTGTTCAAGGACCTAGTTTGGAGTCTCGGTATGGAAATGTGATCGCGGTCTAAGCTTGTTTTGTTAAGTTGTGTACGGTATCATTACATATTATGACATAAATTCACAATTATAGGCATGATTAAAACATATGATTTCAACTCAGGGACACCTAAGCTTTGATGCACTGTTTCCTGCCCATTTTAGGAGCCATAAGAATAGTTTTGAAAAGATTTTGTTACCTGTATTTGCATCTAAGGCATCAAGAACGCCTGAGTACCAATCAGCTCGGAATGTTCTCTGGTTATCTCGAACCCATCTCAACTGCATTGTGGAAATTTTCACATAATTGTCGACCACGTACTGCTGTAGTAGTTTCCCACCATGTAACAGAATCGACCGCTGGTTTTCTCGAATCTAATGACATTTGGTGTTTTTGTTAGAGAACATATAAGTTGTTTAAATCTTAAATTATAACAATTTACATACGGACGGTACATTAACTTTACCTGTAGCATATACGCATAGTATGCTCGACAGCTTATCTTTTTAGCATTATCACAAAATCGTCAAATCACATCCAAAACTTCCATAAGGATGCAGTAACAGATATTGTAATGGATCGTAGAAACATGCTGTGTCGGGAACATTCAGCAATTTCCCAGATTTTGTTTCAACAACTATGTCTCGAGGAAGCACTTCACTCACTTCTTCTCCTCCAACTAAGACAGCTGCTACTTGTGGTGATATTGGCATGTTATACGTCTGAAGAAATGTTGGTTGCTCCTTTATGTGAAGACGAACATCTTGGAAGTCAGTTCCTTGCGAAATCTGTCGAATAGCACGTACATACGGGTTGCATTTGCCCAACATTCCCTTCAATATCGGCAAGCACTTCTCTTTTCAGAGGTTCTACGGTTTCAGCTGGCTCTTGTTCCTGTTCCTTGCCCTTGTTTGTCTTGGCAGCAAACTGTTGTTCCTTCAGACGATTCTCCAATTCATGTTCGGTGTCATAGATGTACATCTGAAGGAACCTTGGTCTATCACTTGGTTCTGGAATAAGGCTACCAATTTTGTGATACATAGTACCTTGAGCTCGATATGTATACACTCCCTTCTTAGAATTAGCCGTGTTATGATCGATACGTACTCCAATGGATGTGAAGGCAAAAACATGGTTGAACAAATGAATATTCTGCCTGAAATGAGCTCCAAGTTATGATTGTACAGTATACAATTGCATGAGTTCTGGAGGTACGTGCAAATCGGGTAGTTCAACTTTTCCGTTTAAACAACAGAACTGATTAGTCTCATGAGGAAAAAGCTTAGCTCCACAGCGGTTACATGAGCTAATGCTAGTCAATTGCAGGCATGGAAGTGAAGGTTCGTCGACGAAGTCCCTTGCAACGTTATAAAATCCTCTATTTGTCCTCCTTCTTTTGTTGTTCGTTGTAGTAGATTGAGCTACTCGTGATTGACCTACACCACAATATTGTTAGCGATCAGAATTGGATGAGATTTAATGCAAAGCCATCAATTGGTAACATATATCTGTCGGCTCATTCGACACACACTTAACATGCATTCTAAGAAGAGAATTTGCAACTGATGAATCATATATGTTAACACTTAACATTACATCCATGAAGAGATATACCAAGAAGTATACTGAGATCTCATGAAGCATATTTTATGAATATAGACATTTTAACGTGTCAAAAGAATCTCTAAGATTTTAAGTGAACACTGAAGTATATGCTAGAGGGACTGGAACAGGAATATGCAAAACAATTTTCGGATATGCCATTGGTGTCAGATCAAAGAAGTCATAAAATGATACCAAGATGACATTTTCCCACAGTATTGTAGGATATTCCAAAGTAAAACTAAAGAACGACGAAGTCCAAAATATTTACTGAAGTTAGCTCCCACCATGGTAACAACATAGTGCATCATTTTTTTTCTATTACACAAACTCTACTTGATAAGTTAAAGCACAATTTACACCAAAAAGACAAAATACAGTACAATTTTTTTTAAGACAGAGACATTCAGAAAGCTAGTAGCATACATATCAGATTCATCGACATTGTTGCACTATGCCATGCTTCATAAGAATGAGAATTGTCAAAATCTTACCTCCATGCAATAGTGTTCTTCTTCTTTTGTTGCTGTTTCTGACCTTCATGCACATCCTCTTGGTGACTCTCATTACAGTCGTCTTCTGGGTTGTTGATTTGCTCATCAAACTCGAGCATATCATCAAATGTTGTATGTATGAGAGCTATAATTTGGAGATTATGTATGAATTTGGCAGTCATTGAATTTTATGTTTGATACAACACAAAAAGTCAAGTACATACAACTTACCTCTGTGTTGAGGGCCCAATTCCATATACCCTTCGCTGGTATTCATTGCTACTCTCGAGACACAACCCAATAGTCTCACAACTTCTTCCTGCACATGTTCATGCATTACATGTTCAAATAAGTTGGATGACCTCTGCTCCTCCGTCATATTTTGCTGATGGGTTCTTTGCCGGACACGTCTCCTTTCTCGATCACTGGCCAGCTGTTCTTCCGATATGTGCGGACCTATAGATGATTCTGTTGTGCTTCTGCAACCAACATTCTGCTGCCTCGCTCTATACTGGTTTCGCCTACGCTCATTTTGCAGCAATCTCTCTTCATCTGTGATGCTTTCTCAACGATTTATATTGCGAACACGACACCTTTCTCTTTCAGCAACTCGTTTTTCTTCGGTCATCATGCTGCTTCGAGTTGCAATTTCACTTTGGGATGTATCCACATCTGTTGCTTCGGATTCAACGTTTTGCTGCCTAGCTCTATATTGATTTCGCCTACGCTCATTTCGTTGCAATCTCTGCTCCTCTGTCATTTGCCGCTGATGTCTAATAGGAACACGACCCGTTTCTCTATTGGCATCTTGTTGGTCTTCCATTGCAAATACAAATATATCATATCATGATTTCGTTAACAGATGAACAGCAAACCTAAGTTTGACATGGAGCACACAGACTTGCTCACATCAACGAAATCATGATATGCTTCACAGATTTTGCTTCAGATAGATTTCGCAAATGTTCTATCTCCGGAAGCTTTACTTCAAAATAATCTTCTGAAAAACAATTCCCCAATCAAAATAATCACCACGAATTTCAAAAAATCAAAACAATTCTACAATTCCCCAAATAATTCCAGTTATAATCAGGCAAACATTTCCTTAAAACGCGTATCAGACAATACAATACACTGTTAAGTATGTGCTCTCATGGTATTTGTATCTATCAGTTTGCATATTGAGTCAGTTGTTTGGGAAAATATTTATACCATGTGGATGAAAATTAAAAAAATGAAAAGGGAACACAAAATACTTTCCCTTATGCTTTTGACATGCCTCTTACAAAATCAAAACACAAAACTCAAAACACAGAGCTAACAAATTTTTAATAAGGAAATCAGAGCATACTTGGATTTTAGGAAGGCATGGCGAGAAATATTGTTCTCAAACAACTCATCATGTCCCCACTCCTATCCTGACTACAATGAAGATGACTGAAGAGTTAATTAAGAAACCTATTATAGGGGCTCCATGAATTTGGTTTTGAGGGCTCCCGTGGATTTAAATGTCCCAAATTTGAATTGGGGAAACCTAATTTATAATAAAAGTACAATATACCTCCTGTTGAACATCATAGCTTTTAGGCTTCCTTGAAAGTTAAAAAAGAACATATACATGGCTAACCTATGGCCTCCATCAGGTGCTGGCTAAAAAGTTAAAAATATATAAATGTAGAAGCACAATTTCATTACCCCGGTGTCTATTGTTGTTACATGATAACAGTCGAAGACCATTACTTTGATAATGTTAGCTAGGGGCCACACACTTTAATTCAGCACTCCAAGATGCTCAGTTTACTGAACAGGATTATATTACCTAATGATTACGCAGTATAAGACTCATTGTACGTTGTCCGTTCTACATATACAATTGTGGACTATTCAACTGGATAAAGTAATACAACTTAGAGGTACATAAGCATCAGACACTGGATGTAACTCTGAGACTTCATGCATCTCAGTAAGCATCCCATACCCTTGCACACACAGAAATATCTTTCTTTAAATTTTTTATCTCAGTGACTGAGAAACAACTATTAACATGATAGATGAAATTAAATTGCTCTTATATCAAATAACATATGCAACATTGATTCTGGAAGAGAGGAGTTTTTTATTAAAAAGTGGTACTGATGTCTAGCCAAGTCCATTTTTTCATGCTAGTGGTAAGCTAGACAACAAAAGGAGATAAAAGCGCAGTTAATTAACCTCAATATTAGTGGTCTGTAAAATACCATGAAGCTTATGCATACGGGCACTTCACCAGCTTCCTCATCTGGATACCTACAATGTTTCATTTGTAAAATCTGCATCAGACATAACAATTACGAAACCTAATAATGAATATAAGAGTAATCTAAAAAACCCTATTTACTAAAATCCCCTGTTACCATGAAGCTAACTAAAAAGCTTATTCAATTGATTTCAGTATGATTGAACACAAATAGTCTTTTACCTAAAAAAATTTAGAGGTATGTAAATAGATATCACCTGAATTCAATTGAACCCAATTGAACACAAATAGTCTTTTACCTAAAAAGCTTATTCAATTGAATCCAACTAAAAACCCTATTTTCCGATACATATATAGAGGCATTCAAATAGATAGTAAGATTGAACACAAGCCCTTCAAAATCATTAATAAACACATGTGAGATGAAATCCCCAAAATTGACAAAAACCCTAGAATTTCAGATTACAAAAATCAAACAATTTGAGAACTGTTGCATACCTAATCGAGGAAGTGAAAAATAACCAACTCAATACTTCATCTCCGTGATTGATTCAGTTGCAGGGATGGGTATTATGAATTTTCGTTGTTTAGAAGAGATTCAGTTGTAGGGATGGGTTTTATGAATTTTCGTTGTTTAGAAGAGAAAGAGATGAGAGATCTTGCATACCTAATCGAGGAAGTGAAAAGAAACCAACTCAATCCATGATCTCACCATTGATCGTCTGCAAATCGCTTAAAACGTAGGCTGTTTTTCATTTCAGTTGCAGAATTTTCACTTAGAAGAGAAAGAGAGCGGAGAAAATAAGAGAAAGAAAAGAAATAAAATGAACGGCTGTTGTTGGAGATGAAGATAATCCAACGGATGATCAAAAAAATGCTTTGGTTGAAATATACGTTTGGTGTACGAAAAGTACGGCGGTATACTAAAAATGGTTAGTGTTTTCAGTTTAGGTTGTTGGCATTAAAAGGGGGAGATGAATGAACGATTACATGGATTGTTTTCAGACATATTTATTACCGGAAAACTTGGTTGTCTGGGTCGGACAACTGACTCAACTAAACAGACGACTAACTCAAACTAAACTGAGTTAAGTCAAACTTATTTAACTTGACTATCCTATTAGTCTCCCTTAAACTGATAGAGGCTAACTCGAATCAGTTTGAAAAACACAGTATCAAGAAAAGAAAGCTTCAACAACAGCAATCACAAAACTAAAAAGAAACATGTCATGTATGATAAGCAACACAATACAAAGAAAATGATGTAGTAGAGATAGCAGCTGTAAAGTCTTTAGCATCATTTAAACCAGCGATAGTAGTTGATGAAGGAGATGTTCCTAACAGTTGTGTTAGAGCACTGCTCGGTCAAACTCGCAAGCGTTGCTATTTCAAGCATTTTTGTCAATGTTAGTGATCAAAACTATAAGTCTTGATTTCTAGTCTACTTATAGTAATATCTCGGACTAGGATAGATTGTGTAGTTGAGCATTAAACTTCACGACGTTCATCATTGAAGACGAAAAACTACTAAGGAGAGCTTGTGGAACTTCATCAACAAAAAGGTATGTGGAGACTGAAACTCATCTATCACTTGGAAAGTCTATTTCTACTCTATCTCCTATATTAATACATAAGTCGTGTTACGATATAGTTTTCTATTATACACATTTGAGATTTCGAGCTGAGTTTAACTCGTTTACATATTTCTCGGAATATGTGTTGGCAAGCTTTCGCTTCGACTAAGTTCATCTTATATTCTTGACGAAAGTCAAAAGATGATCATGTGTGCCGAGTAACATCTTACATGGTTTGTGTGATACAATCATTTGATGTAGACTTCGAATGTTTCGTTATGATTATTTCAATATCTTGAAAATTGCTTTGATGCTAGTGTGTGAAAACGACTATTGTCATCCTCTAAGAAATTAGTTTCAATGACTGAAATAAAAATACTTAACCGTCATTGGATTGTGACATGTTGTGTACTCTTGCACATATGTAATCCATGTCCGGGAACCATAGTATGTGTACTTGTTGGTTTGAGAAGTCCGAGAACCTAAGTATGCGCACCCGTATGTGTACTGGCGTAAGTTTCATGTCCGAGATTTTCTGCTGGGATTGGTGGTATGCGTACCCTTCCGCGTACTGGCGTAACTCAATTTCAGTCAGGGTATTTCAAGTATGCGTACTCGTTTGCGTACTTGAAGGTTAAAGTTCTAAAATTCGTTATATACATGAACAAATACATTTATATAATAAGGAATGCATTCTTTGCAAATCATGGCTAAATGTTCTTGAATTGTGTTCTGTGTATACTTCTATGAGAATATAACAATTGAACAACTCTTTAACTAGTTTCATTTGAGTCATTTGAACAAGTTATGGTTAAGATGAATAAGGTTAATATGAGAGTGTTCATATGGCTAACCTTGGTTAACTATTGTTGAGCCAACATGGTGTACACTTTTAGGTACGGTTACATAAACCTAAATGAAGGTACATTTCATTTGTGTGTAACAAGATAAGTTTGATCTAATGGTCGAAAGATATTAGCTTGAAACTAATCAGGTTTTCATCTAATGGTGAATATTGAATGCTTTGTTACCAAGGTAACTTAGATTGCAAACCCTGATTTGAAAACTATATAAAGGAGAACTCTAACAACTGGGAAACCTAATCCCCACACCTCCTGTGTGATACTAGTTGCATAATCTAGGGTCGATTCTCCTTTAACCTTAGGTTTTTCACGAAATCCTCTAGGTTAACGACTTAAAGACTTCATTGGGATTGTGAAGCCAGACCCAACTATTTTCTCTATAGTTGTGTGATCTGATCTTGATGTTTCAATCATATTGAGTATGATATTCTTTAAATTGGCTCGAGATTTATTCTCCGATAGGCAAGATAAAAAGTAGTCACAAACTTCTTCGTCTCATCGTTTGTGATTCCACAATATCTTGTTTCGCTACTATACGATTAAGATTATTATGAGGTGATTGATAATACTAGGTTGTTCTTCGGGAATATAAGTCCAGGTTATCAATTGGTTCATGTTCACCTTGATTTATCAAAAGACGGAACAAAACTCGTAGGTATTTATGTGGGAGACAAATTTATCTATTCCTATAGACTTTTCTGTGTGCGACAGATTTGTTTGTCAAGTCTTCGACTTTGGGTCGTAGCAACTCTTAGTTGTGGGTGAGATCAGCTAAGGGAATCAAGTGCATAGTATCCTGCTGGGATCAGAGACGTAAAGAGCGCAAATGTACCTTGAATCAGTGTGAGATTGATTAGGGTTCAACTACAGTCCAGTCTGAAGTTCATTGGTAGTAGGTTAGTGTCTGTAGCGTCTTAATATATTGTGGTGTTCAAGTATGGACTAGGTCCCGGGGTTTTTCTGCATTTGCAGTTTCCTCGTTGACAAAACTTCTGGTGTCTGTGTTATTTATTTTCCGCATTATATTTTGTTATATAATTGAAATATCACAGGTTGTGCATTGAATCGATCAATTGGTAAATCCAACCTTCGGTTGTTGATTGAAATTGATTGATCCTTGAACATTGGTCTTTGGTACTGTTCAAGTTATTTCTCTTATATTCAATCAGGCTCGCAAATTTCTATTTGGTGATTGCATATTGAATTTAGAGATAGAGATACAAAACTCTTGGATATACTTTTCTCTAGATTGAGTCTAACTGTCTAGTTGATTCTTTTGAAAGTATATTGGAGTTTGTTTATTCAGATTGCCAAATGAAATATTGGGTGTTATTTTTGTACCCCCGCTTTTTCAATTGGTATCAGAGTAGGCAAACACGTTAAAGACCTTATAAGTCTGTGTTTGTAGCGATATGAGTATGGGCAATTTTGTCTCTAAAAACGCTTCACCAGAAATGGATAAACTCAACTTCGAGCGTATTCTAGAAACCATCAATATGGTTGAGAATCCTAGTTTAAAAAGTTCATCAATAATCTTTGTCTAGATTAACATCGTTTGATAAGGAAAATTGATGGACTTCATTGCGAGTTTTATATAAATAATTCTGAGTTTCGAGAATGTTCTGAAGAGGTTGTTGATCTTCAAAAGAAGTTGGATGTACAAATTCGGATCAACTCTGATCTTGTTACAGAAATTGCAAAACTTAAGGATTTAAAACCTGTAAAGTCATCTTCAATGGATTTGAGTAACTCCTCTAATTCTTCATTGAAGAATTGTCGTATTTCAGCTGATAAGCAAGGTTTAGACTTTGTGAAAACTGAAAGTGCTCAGATTTCTTCGAACAAGAATAAAGATGTTGGTACATGTGGTTTTTGTGGTTCTCGTGATCACTCTCATCATGTATATTTGTCTTTTAAAAAAAAATGTTTGCACGAAATCTTCACAAGAATGTTGTAAAACTTTTCTCTGTTCTTAAAAGACAATCAATACTAACAAGAAAGCCTAATTTGGTTAGTAGTGCTAGTATGGGAGCTTTTCCTCTGAAGTCAACATCACCCTTTCAATGGTTTCCTGATAGTGGATGTAGAAGGCATATGACTGGAGATCTCTCGTGGTTTTTCAACTTAAGTGACTTTGATGGTGGTCCAGTAACATTCGATGATGGGAGCTGCTGCTACATAAGCAAGAAGTGGACAATCAAATTACCTAGTGTTCCTGAAATTCATGATGTAATATACGTTAAAGGTATGACTTCTAATCTTCTTTCTATTAGTCAAATTTGTGTCAAAGGCCATAAGTTTATCTTCCATGCTAATGGATGTAACATTGTAGATAAATCTGGAAAAGTGATTTTTCAAGGATCACGTGGCAAAAATAACTGTTATCTGTTGGATACTCAGTTTAGTAATTGTTGCAATTTGACTAAGGTAGAATCTACACATCTTTGGCATGAGCGTTTTGGTCACATCAATTATCGTCTTCTAACTAAGATCATTAACAAAAAACTTGTTAGAGGTGTTCTCAAAATCAATGCTAAGATTAAAGGTGTATGTGGTGCCTGTCAAAAGGGTAAACAAACTAAAGTTCCACATAAATCATCTCGAGATATTCTCACTAAAGCTCCACTTGATTTAATTTATATGGATCTCTTCGACCCAATTCAACAACCTACTGTGGCTGGAAAGAAGTATGCTTTGGTGACGGTAGATGATTACACCAGATTCACTTGGGTAGCTTTTTTGGCTCACAAGAATGAAACCCTCAGTGAATTCAAGATTATTGTTAATAGAATCCAGAATGAACAGGGTCGCAAACTAAAGAAAATTAAAAGCGATCGTGGCACGGAATTCAAAGACACCAAAGTGTTTGAATACTGTGATTCTCTAGGGATTATTCAACAATACTCTCCACCCATTACTCCACAAGCTAATGGAGTTGCATAAAGGAAGAATAGGAACATTAAGGAAATGGCAAGAGTAATGCTCCATAACAAAAACTTATCGTTGAAGTTTAGGGGAGAGGCAGTTTTTACAGCTTGTTACTTGCTCAATCGTGTTTACCTACGGTCAAAGACCTTAAATACTCCCTATGAGTTGTGGTACGCTAAGAAACCCAACTTACACTATCTCAGAGTGTTCGGCAGTAAGTGCTACACTCTAAAGGTCCTTGAATAGAAAGGGAAATTTGACTCGAAAAGCGATGAAGGTTTTTTTTTTCTTAGCTTTGCATCTGATAGTTGTGGTTTCCGAGTTTTTAATCTCATAACCCAAGTCATGAAGGAATCTGCAAATGTTATCATTGAATTTTCGTCATGATGATTCTCCTGTTGAATTGCCTCCAACCAAGACAATTGAGAAAATCAAAGAAATCCCAGAATCAGTAGAAGTTATTCCAATAGTTACTGATCCTGATGTTTCTAGTGATGAGGAGAAAAGCCCTAGTCAATCTGTTCCTATTGAACAAGAATGTGCCCCTCCGCGGCATCTATGGGTTCAAATAAATCATGATACTAACAATATTATTGGTGGGAGGGATTCTACAGCTAAGACGAGGGGACAACTTCAAAATATTTGTAATTTTGGTTGTTATCTATCGCAAGTAGAACCTAGAAATATTGATGAAGCTTTTAGCGATCCCTTTTGGGTGAATGCAATGGATGAAGAGTTAAATCAGTTCCAAATACAATATGTATGGGAGCTCGTACCTTGCCCCCCCTCCCCCCAATATCAATATTTTTGGTACTAAATGGATATTCAAGAACAAGTCTGATGAATTTGGCACCATTGTCAGAAACAAAGCTAGAGTTGTTGCTCAGGGATCTTCATAGATTGAACGAATCGACTTTGACGAAATCTTTGCTCATGTGGAACGCGTTGATTCCATTCGATTATTATTAGCTCATCCTTGTTTTATTAAGGTTAAGCTATTTCAAATGGACATTAAATCCGCTTTCCTAAATGGAAATTTAAAGGGAGAGGTCTATGTCGCTCAACCTAAGGGATTCGAGAACCCTGATTTCCCATATCATGTCCTTAAACTTAATAGGGCATTATATGGGTTAAAACAAGCACCTCGTGCTTGGTTCGAAAAACTGACTACTTCCCTCCTTAGGAAAGGTTTTTCGAGAGGTGGAGATGATAAAACAATGTTTACCAAATGTAATGGGAAATATGTTGTTATAACTCAAGTCTATGTAGATGATATCATCTATGGATCAACATCTGAGAAACTTGCAAAAGATTTTCAAGTCTCTCTTGGCAAGGAGTTTGAAATGAACAATGTTGGTAAATTAAAATTCTTTTTGGGTTTACAAATTCAACAACATAAGGATGAAATTTACTTACCTCGAGAAAAATATGTGAGGGATCTTGTCACAAGATTCGGTCTTGATAAGTCAAATCCAAAACTGACTCCCATGCCCACCACGGGTAAACTACATCGAGATGAGAAATGAGTAAATGTGGATCAAAAGTCTATCGATCTATCATTGGAAGCCTTTTATATCTTACAGCCACTAGACGATATTGCTTTTAGTGTTGGTTGATGTGCTAGGTTTCAGGATAATCCAAAGGAATCTCATCTTGCAGCTGCAAGACGGATCATACGATACGTCAATCACACTTTCGGGTATGGTCTATCTTACAATTTTGATACTAACACTGATCTTTCTGCCTATTCGGATGCTGATTGGGAAGGATGTGTGGAAGACTGAAAAAGTACATCATGGGGTTTCTACTATGTAGGATTGAATCTTGTGGCTTGGCATAGCAAGAAACAAAATTCACAATCCCTTTCTACATGTGAAGCAGAATATATTGCTGCAGGCTCATGTTGTACTCAACTTCTCTGGATGAAACAAATGCTAGCTGATTACGGAATTGATACTGGTGGAATAATGAAGATCTTTTGTGACAACTCGAGCGTAATTCGAATCATTGAGAATCCCGTTGAGCACTCAAAAACTAAGCACATCGATATAAGGTATCATTTTATTCGAGATCTATATGAAAACGGTATCATAAATATGGAATTTGTGCCTTCCGAATAACAATTGGCTGACATTCTCACCAAACCATTAGATACTGCTACTTTTCAACACTTACGACAGTCTATTGGTGTTGTTCTGGTTCATTAGTCTTTCATAAACTCTTGCCCCTGTACTTATCTCGATCTGTTGGGCAATTGAGTTTGGAATTCCAGGTTAAGTGTTACTTCAGTTCTGCATTTGTTTCAGTAGATGAATTTCTGTTAGGTATCCTAGTGTCTTTTATTTAAATCCTTCTTTCCTTGTAAAAGTAAGGTCCCTCTTGTTGTTCTTTCGGGAATGACATTTTATGGGGGAATTGAACTTGTGCTTAATTGTCAAACCTTTGTGGGGAGTGTGGCTGTGGAATATTTTAGGGGTTATCTTGTATCTTTATAAACTCCTTGATGAATGCATGTAATTTAGGCTATATGATGGCATCTAAACAAGTTGATATGTTTTTCTATTTTGTTCATGAAGTATCTCTATGAAAATTTCATGAGGATCCCACTAGTTTTCTGATGGTTTTCAAATAGTGATTGTAGTAGTGGTAAAAACTGGGTCTTTTCAGACTTGTGAAGAAAACAATTTTTATAGATTTAAATTAAACAGGCAACTAAATAAAATGTTTCAAAATTTTAGAGAAAAATACCAAGACTAGGATTCCACCATTGACCCATTAATTGATAAACTCTAAATAATATTCATGCAATTCTATCTTTAAAAATAATTCTAATATTTGCCTCAAATATATTCTTGAAGTAATAGTTGTAATCAACGAGTATAAAACATCAAAAGTATTTAAAACCCAGCATGCTTCATCAAATTAATTCACAACTATTCAATAAGAACTAATATTTCAATTCAATCCCATGCAAATAATCAAATAATAATAATATTGCAAATAAATAGTAAAATTAGAATTATACCAATTAATGTGGAACAATGGCTTCCTCCGTCGCCTTGGCTAATGGGGTTTAGCTCCTCATCCCAAAAACATGATCATAAGATGTATCCATGGCTTAATAATGTGTTTTTATTGATGAAAATGGTGTAAAAAGAAGTTTGCAACGCTGTATGAATGTTACAGCGTCACTGTTACAAAGTGGAAGGGTCTTAAAAACAACGATAGTAGCACTAACTGTTGTAAAACAACGACAGTTGGTTTTGATACTATGACTATTGAAGAACGACGGTTCAGAAGCGTCTGTTCTTCGTCTTCTTCAACTGTGCAGCAACAGAAAATATTTTCTCTGGAAGTTTTTCTCACGCCTCTCCTGGTCTTTATTTTGCTCCCCAATCTCTCCTGATGGTTTCCAACCCCTCTTATGACTCGAACCAACACTTATATAGCTACCAAACCCCCAAAAATCTCGAGTGAATCCGACTTCTTCTTTTTCTCTCTTCTCTGCGTTGTTGAGAAAATATCTCTCTCTGATCTCCCTGTACGCGTTTGTTAGCTATATATTTGCCACCAAACTCTTATCAAGACTAGAACAGGACCAAGTAAAAGTCTAACTAGCGTGAAACTCTCCCTGAATCCTTTACCCATTCTCTGTACATATCGGGAAGATACGTATCTCTGTACCAACTCTGTTTATCCATCCCGGATTATCCAGCCCATTTCGATTGATAAAAACGCATGTACCAACTCTGTTTAGTCCATTAACATCCAGCCCAAACGAATTTGGTGATCGAATCTGTCCCAAAGGGCCCCAAAATTCCAACCCTGTTTGCTGTTCGTGAAGCATTTCATTTCCCGCCAAAATTTTCTTTTGAATTTGAGAAGATGACCTCCCCTTATCTGTGGCTGGTCTCCCTTTAGCAGCTGCCTGGATATAGGTCACCCCTTAGTAATTAGGTTACCCCTTATCCAAAATCAAGGGTCCGTATAGCAAGTGTCCTCTGGGGCATTTTCCGCACTTTTTTCGGGGTTCCTCCGGGGTATTTCTGGGATACTTCCGGTACACTTCTGAGGCTCTTCCGGTACGTTATCAACGGAGGTCCAAATGCCACATTTTTAGCCAAATTCGCCGCAAGAGATTATTTTCCAAAAACACCTACAAATACATAAAATAACCAAATAAGTACAATATCGAGTACTAACAATATATACAAATGAGCTATATTAGACACATAAATGCGTCTATCATTTTCGTACCTTTGCTAATTTATATTGATAAAAAGAGGGAGAAAATATATGTGTAGTTCACATTACAAATACATATGGTTTTCGGATCATTATGTAAGGGGGGAGTAGTTTTCATTGTGTGATGAAGTATTGACTAAGGGGGAGTGATACATATCACCATAGTATTGTTGTCAAAGTTGTGATACAATTGAACTTTGATGTTGTGTAATGATACTATGACACTGTATAACAATGATTGAGAGCAATTGTTTTCTCATTGTTATTGCTATGGATCTTCAACAACTATGATGCTGAGTTGAACACATTTGGAATCATTGGATTACTTGAAAGTGATGAAGAATTCGAGTAATGTTGAAGAACCCAGGATATCAAGAATTTGGATGAGAAGCTACAAAGTTTATTTATTATGTATCCATATATATGTATTGATATTTTTGTCAAAGGGGAGATTGTTAGAGCACTTCTCGGTCGAACTTGCAAGCGTTTCTATCTCAAGCTTGTTTGTCAATGTTAGTGATCAAAACTATAAATCTTGATTTCTAGTCTACTTATAGATGTCTCTAACTAAGATAGATTGTGTATTTGAGCATTAGACTTCACGGCGTTCATCATTGAAGACGAAGAACTACTAAGGAGAGCTTGTGGAACTTCATCAAAAAAAAGGTATGTGGATACTGAAACTCATCTATCAATTGGAAAGTATATTTCTACTCTATCTCTTATATAGAGACATAAGTCGTCTTACGATATAGTTTTCTATTATACAC